>NC_092814.1:297008990-297331490 GCF_023375885.2 Dermacentor andersoni
AGCTGATATGGGTGCCTGCGCACTCCGGGAATCCCGGAAACGAGGCTGCCAACCTTTTAGCCCGAGGTTCTATTAACCGGGCTCAGGTGGCCTCCGATCCCGGATTCACGAAGGAGCGCATGCACTCTTTCAGCGATCTGACGCAGGCTTATGGAGCAGCACGTCAGATCTACCCCCCACCTAACCCATCCCTAGACAACAGGCATGCGACACTGTGGAGGCGACTCCAGACCCACACACTCCCCTCCCCTGTCACCCTATCCCATTACCATCCCTCTTTCCCCACGCCCGCCTGCGCCCTCTGTCCCGAACCGTTCGCATCCGCCATCCACATCCTCTCGCTTTGCCCGGCGGACCCTCTCCCGCGGGGCCTGGAGCACCTGACATCGTGGGAGGACTGGGAGACCGTGCTCCGCTCTGAGGACCCGGCAACGCAAAACATCGCAACCAGCCGGGCTGCCAGTGTTATGGACCTACGGAACATAAACACTTGAGTGGACTACGGTCGTGCGGGGGCCCAGGGGCCTACGTGGCCCGAACACCTCTGTTTAAATAAAGTTTTTAACAACAATCACAGCGGATGTCGTAGAGGAGCTGCTTCGTTTGTGTGAATCCCACTTGCGTCACTCGACACCATACCATCCACAAATGAATGGGCCTACGGAGTGCACCAACCGAACAATTGTATATATGCTATCCATGTATGTTTCATCCGATCACAAGAACTGGGAGGACGTACTGCCTTTTATCACGTACGCGTTCAACACCGCCAAGCACGAGACTACCGGCTACAGCCCTTTCTTCCTGCTGTACGCACGGCCACCCCGGCACACAATCGACACTGTTTTCCCTTTCGGTAGTCAAGAAAATCCCACTGTCACCGAGACACTCTGCCTTGCCGAAGAAGCTCGTCGTATTGCTCGTTTGCGCACTTTGGCATCGCAGGACAGATCAAAAGCGCGCTACGACATTCGCCACCATCCTGTAACCTATCGCCCTGGTGTTTTAGTCTGGCTGTGGACTCGAGTACGGAAACGCGGATTATGCCAGAAGCTTTTGGCCACCTACGATGGACCGTTTGCCATCATCAACAGACTCACGGAAGTCACCTACAGCATAGCTCGGCTCACGGCGAGTGGTAGAAGAGCTGCCAAGACCCAAGTGGTCCATGTCGCCCGCTTGAAATTGTTCACTTCAAGAGAAATGGGTTGACTCGCCCGGCGGGCTTCTTCTGCGACGAGAGGAATGTTACGCGTGAGGAAAACGAAGACCGGTGAACGTGCTTGCGGTCCCGAGGGGGAAAAAAGGAAGAGGACGACGCTTAGTTGTTCAACCAGCTGGCCACTCTTGCGCTCACCTTCGCGACATAACGTAAACGGTCCCCTTCATCTGTAAGGGTGATAAACGGTCTCCTTCACGCGTAACAATACATACATACATACATACATACATACATACATACATACATACATACATACATACATACATACATACATACATACATACATACATACATACATACATACATACATACATACATACGTACGTACGTACGTATAATTTTATACGCTAAGAATCTGCCTGTGTGTGGTTGACATGGATGGACCTGGCATGACATGGATATGTTCTAAGGCGGCTGCAGCCCCGGGCCCATGACTACCAGGGGGCCCCAGGAAAAATGTTTCCTTGTCGGGCCCCTCAACAATTTAAAGGGCCCTTCTCAACGGCCCCGTCAAAAACTATGATTTTCTAATAGCATTTGTAAAGCGTCGTCCAGGGAGCGTTCTACCACAATAATCCTTAAAAAAGGGTGACTAGAAGCCCAAGTATGAGCAAATAATCTGTGGTGCGAACAGGCGACCTGTTCTCCGTGTGCAAAGGCTATCTTCATTTACTCGACCAGCGCCTGCAAGAAACCTTCCTCTCTCACCTTCTCACATATAAGAGACGAGGGTTCATCTTCTGGTGCACACACTTTCTGGCATGTGTCTCAAATGTATGCCATATATGCAAAGCACTTTAATGGTTCCGTGTATAACTAACATGTATGTTTCTCCACAACACGCGGTTCTCTTTTTCCGGAGTGATGGCGATGGAGCAGTTCGTGGATTTGTGACTCACTCAATTCACGGTTAAATGATAGTGACGGGCCCGTTAGGCTATAAGCATTAGATAAGAACCCAAGAGAAGAGAAGGAACACGTTTTCTTAGAGAAGAAATATTGCAAAATTTATATCAAGAGGCAAGATGCCGTCGTATGTAGGTTAACTGGACGGAACCTTTCACCTGAGAATAAACATGAAAACAGCAGGGTAAACCTGTAACTGTAAATTTTTTTTGGCATCTTATCAATTCACCGTGATAGTCATCATCATTATAATCATTGTCACGAGCGTATCCTGGCAAATTTAGCCGAAGAACCCAAAATTTCTTCAACAATGCATCACTGCGTGGGTCGTGTAGCTCAATTCAATAGTCAATTACACGCAGCTAAACGGCCACTCTTACCGCAAGAGGAAGCTTGTCAAGCCAGCTAGAGAAGACACAAAAGCGAAATAATGACGGCTGGCGATGTCGCCCTGAAGTTCCCGTACCCGCTCGCCATGACGTTATTGGTTTTGAGAGCGTCTATTCGGCTAAGGTTAGCTGTTTGTCGGTACGTAACTCTTACATTGTATTGTAAGGAAAAAAAAAAGAGGCTCGACCTAGGAAAGTTAAAAAACTTTCCCTGCGCCAAAATGGTCCAAATAGGAGAAAAATACTTTGAAATCTATTACCTCACATTGATGTACCGATGATCACCTTGAGAAAAAAAGCAACGACCGTTTTTGCGTTTTCTTTGGCAATACCCAATCTCTTACCGCAATATGAATGAAAACAGACTTTCCAAACGATATTTTTACCAGTATAGACTAATATATAGTGTTACTCTCACCGGAGACGCCTCATTGTGGGCTATTATTTTCCGGGACCAGTGACGCGCGGGTAAACATTCCCGCGCATGCGTCACGCGTTGGTGCGCACAGCGGGGGTTTCGCGTGGCGCGCGTGTCCCCGGCGAAGCGGGCGGTCGAGTTGTTTTCGTGAACACGCATACCGACGCAGTCTTGCTGCGCTGCGGGGGGAATTTCGCCGCTGTTTACGAGTCGCAGGTTAGGCGCTCCTCGAAATGAAGTGCGGGAACTACGGATCAGCGGCAACGCTGATGAGAGCATCCTGACACAAATCTCTACGCCGGCCGCAAGGTGGGAACGGCTGTGGAGATTTCTATGGAGGCGAAGCAGCTGTGGCGCGTCAGGAATGCCGCGCGTCGTTGAATACGGACGCCCAATGGCACGCGCACTGCTGCGAAATAATAAATGTCGCATAGGTCACTGAAATCAGCTGTCGCTGAACTATATGAACGGCACGTATAGGGTAGGAATTAATGGTTGAGGAGGGCTCTATCACCTGCTTGAGTATCTGATTCTCCTTAACTGCCCTGTTCTTTGGAGTGCTTCTGCACAGCGTGCGTAGTAATTGCGATAACTGAGGCGTGGTTTTGTTTGCCTAGGCGTCAGGGCGGCCGTCATGCTGAGAAACCAAGCACACTGAGGGCATGTTAGTTCCATGTATATATAGGGAGGTGGTTTATGTGCAGCCCTATTCATTTTCGGAGTCCTGCATGCTTTCGTATTGTTCCGTTCGTTCAAGCTGGTACTCTGATTTCTCCAGAGGGTACAAGACAGCCCTTGTGGTTGAACAAATTTGTATATGACGTTCGTGCTTTCCTAAATCGTTTCCTCGTGTCTGGAGGTGACTATTTATTTATTTATTTATTTATTTATTTATTTATTTATTTATTTGCGATACCCTCAGGGCTTTATAAGCGCTATAGAGGGTAGAAGCTTAGGGAGAAACACCTAACACCTATTGCTTAGGGAGAAACACCTAACGAATGCGCTTTGCCGTGTTTAGACGTAACAGGCCCATCACCAGGGCCCCGTCGGAAGCTATTGTTGTACAATGGCAGTTGTAAAGCGTCTTCCAGGTAGCGTTCTACCGCAATAATTCTTAACAAGGGTTTATTAGAAGCCGAAGCTGGAGCAGAGAATGTGTGGTGCGAACAGGCGTCTTGTCCTTCATGCACAGATACGCTCTTCCTTTAAGCGCCCTTAAGTGACTTTCCACTCTTGCCTTTCCCCATATAAGAGACGAGTTTTCAACTCCTAGTACGAGAACTTTCTGGTATTCGCCTGGATTGTATGTCGCACATGCAGATCAATATAAAGTGTCTACGTTAACTAAGATGTTGTTTGCTTTACAACACGCGGTTCACTTTTTCCTGAGTGATAGAGATGGACCAGTTCATGGATTTAACTGTGGCTGGTTTTTCTTGCAAATTACGTTCGCCTGAGCTCCTAACTAGTCTGTAGTGACATGATTAGAGTAAATCTTGTGGGCTTTTTTTAAAAAAAGAAGGGTTCAAAGTACAGAAAAACACTATCTATATGTTTGTTGATAGGCATGTAACTTTTTTATCTGAGAATAACTTTGAAAACGAAATCTGTAACAGTCTAAATATTTGGCATCTTAACCGATCACCGCGGTCGTCGTCGCCGTCGTAATCATCATCATCATCATCATCATCATCATCACTGGGAACCCGAGGCAAATCGAGCAGGCAAACCGAGTCGTCGTCGTCGTCGTCGTCATCGTCATCACTGGGAAGCCGAAGCAAATTTAGTCCCGGGCCCCATCATTTCTTAATCCGACACTGCGGCCATGCGATTATCATTGGTAGTTGGGTAGCAAACCGTACGTCCGTCTGGTTGACCTCCCACCTTTCCTTCCTTCTTTTCCTCCTCCTCCTCCATGATCGATGTGCAGTTTCTAAGAGCTGTTAGTTATGCGTACACCAAGGTATTCGTAGGATGTAACAGAATCCTTACTGTTCGAAGTGGAACGTTGTTAACAAATACCGAAAACAAGATGATTAGTGACGTTGTATTTAGTGCCATTTAGTTCCATATGCCGTAGCGCACGACCGAACAATAACGTTATCAAGGTCAGTTTGAAAGGATGTGGAGTCAATTTCATTAGCAATATTACGGTGCATAACACAGTCGTCGGCATAAGGGCAAAGAGACTGTTATATCATCGATGTAAACCTTGTGCAGGAGACGGAATATTTGGTCCACTTTTTGGGGGAGTTCAAGCAGTGTTAAAAAGCATCGATTGGAATAGCAAATTAGTGGACAGCTATACGAAGTAATTATGGTAGCTTTATCGGCCGTGTAAAGTCGTCAACATAGGCATATACTAATTAAATTAACAACCATGGTGTCACGTGCGCAAAGCAAATATGACCACATCCCACTCGATGACCGCCGGAACTCGCTGTCAAAACGCTGGAAGGAGGAAACGCGGCATAGCAGCGGGCGTATTGACCTTCGTGCTGCCTCTCCCATCAACGCGAAACAAGCCGCGAAAACACAGCGCGCGGCGGACTCTATCCCCGGTGCAGACTGCTTTCAAGTTACAGCGACCCGGAGTAGCACGCGCCCCCCTCCCTACTCTCCCTTTTGGAGCCTTGCGTGCGACGGAAGACTGCGCGCTTCCTCCCCGCTTTCATCCGTTGCGTGCGCGAGATTGAGCCGCGATCGCCGGCTCACCCTCGCGAGCTTTCACTAGCACATACAGCGTGCGGCGACGATTTTATCGCCCTTGGACTTTACGAGGAACCTCACGTCCTATACGGAACCTCACGGCGACACCAACGGCAGAAACGAGCCTTCAGTGTCCATATGATGACTATCGCAATAAAAGTCTCGCGCAAATAATCGACTCTTGCGAAACTACCCTGCGAATGAGTTCAGTGCATCTGTCTTGCACCTTGGGCAGTGGGGTCTGCAAGAAAACTCTAATGTAGTTGCACACCTTGAAGCCAAGTTTCTTTTGTCCTTGAGGTTTGTGAGCAACACTTTTTGCTCGAAGGGGTCGAAAGCTTTGCGAAAGTCAGCACAGTCTATGGTTCATCTCTGCGTGCCAGTCTTTCGAAGACGATCGACGTGTTACAAACAGAGCGCTTGGGAACAGATGTTCTCTCTCATGTGAGCGTCGAAGGTAAGTTTTATTTCTTTTCCAGTGAGTCACTCGATACGTCTCGAAAAAAAAAAAAAAGCTGCATTGGCCAAAGCTGGAAGATGTGTGAACGAGCAGCTGGAAGAGCGTAGTATAAGTAACAATAGAAAAAAAGTGAAAAAAAGGAAATCGTTGCCGTGTGTTTTTATTGTCATGAACGCACTTAAATTCCCGCACTGAAGACACTGTAATCATTGGGAAAAAAATAGGCGTGAATTGGGGCGCTTTATAATTGAATGTGCGCAAGTTAAGGCACATGGAGATGCATGCCGTTATAGTAAGGTGTTACAAGTGTAAAAAAAAAGAGCATAATTTTTTGCACGCCCATAAAATACATTTTATCGCGGTTTTACTGTTTCCGTTAAATTGTTAGCCTCTTGAGAGAGATGAAGAGGAAAAGCAGGGAGGTTAACCATATATCAGCCTCCGGTTTGCTACCCTACACTGGGGATGTGAGATAGGGGTTAAAAAGAAGACAGAGAGGAAAGCGCGTTAAAAAAAAAAAAAAACACGCACACACGGAGACACACACACACAAAAGGTGTTCCAGTTAAAGACGTTCACAAAGGCCGGTAGATCGCAAAAAGCGCAATAGTGCTTGCACAGCCTTCTGTGACGTTAGGTCCTGTCGATGGTATAGAATTCTTTTTTCCGATAGCGGTTGGTCGTCCAGCTGGTCAAGTTCGTGGTGAAGGCATTCCCTCTGTGGACTGTACTGCGGGCAAGCGCACAAAACACGGTCAATCGATTCTTCATGGCCGCAGTGGTCACAGGTTGCCGTGTCGGTCATCCCTTTGCGGAACGCATAGGCTTTGGTAAAGGCAACGGCCAACCACAGTCGATGCAAAAGCGTAGCGTCTCCACGGCGAAGCTGTGATGGTGCTCGAAGACTTAATGTGGGATCAAGGGAGTACACTCGAGAATTTCTTAAATGTGGCTCATTCCATTGCGACGTGGTGCACTGCCGAGCAAGCAGGTGGAGCTTCCGTGCTGCGTCAGCTCTAGAAAGTGGAATTGGTACGTGGTGCTCCTGAGTATGGGCTGAACGGGCAGCTTGATCGGCCCGTTCATTGCCGATAGTCCCGCAGTGGCTTGGAAGCGATTGGAAAGTTATTTTATGGTCTGCATCACTTATATTGTGTAAAGTCTTTGTAATGTGAAATATTACCTGTTTGTGCGGTCCGCGTCGTAAAGGTGACATTAGAGACTGCAGTGCCGCCTTTGAATCGCAGAATATCGTCCACTTGTGTGGCGGTTCATCACCAATGTAATGAAGGGCAGTAAAGAGCGCCGCGAGCTCTGCTGCCGTCGATGTTGTCGCGTGAGTCGTCTTAAATTTTATTGTTGTAACTTTCGCTGGTTAGCCTCTTGAGCTCATCACATGTTCTGTGACGTAATCATCAGGATGTATAATTATCGCTCTGTTTTCCAGAAACAAAAACTGTCTATCTGCGTGTCCTGCTCCTCCTCTGTGTGCGTATATATGCAGGGCCACTGTAACGTAAAACTATTCCAGTCTTGAAGAAAAGAGCGCTACGAAGACGCGGACTAAAAGAGGAACATGTACGACGGACAAGGCGCTACTTCCAACTAAATGTTTTTTGAAGAAACAGGCTTTTAAATAGATACAACATAGAATGGCCCATCGTGACATCCCTACCTCCCTATCTCATTAGAAATGCTATCTCTTTTTCGGTAAGCTCTTTTTCTTGAAGTATGCAAAACCAACTCGCCCACATCAAGCTTCTGCTATTCCAGTCTGTTTTTGTTCCAATCTCGTGACTCAAGTTTACGTAACCACAGACGCAAGCATCGAGTCGTGACCCGCAGCGTTCTTTGAACCACCAAATCAAACGCTTTCCTCGTTTATTGGAGGGCACTTTTCTTTGCTTTCAAAACGAATAACATTGCCTATCCCTGGCAGGTTTTTCTTATCTGATTGCCTGACAAGAGGCGAGGAGCACACAGAAGTGGAGAGGGTTTCGGTGGTGCCGATCTAGTGTAGTGAAAGTAGATAACCGAAGGAGGATGGTGGTGCCGGCGTCTGCGATTGGCCCACTTCCGCTTGCTTAGCTTGTGGTGGCTGTTCGAAAATCATGGCGGCGTGCAACGGAAGGCTAAAAATGCCACTAAAGCGGATCCTCAGCGAATAATAGTTGGTAGAGAGATGTCGTACACGTGTCGAAAGGCCTCGACAACCTTATACCATAGAGTAACATAGTAAACGACAAGAGTGGACACTCGAGCCGTTTCGCGGCCGAGCTATGGAGCTTCGCCGATTCCGATAGGTGGCAGAGCACATCAAGAAAGATGCGGCTGTGGCTGTGGCTGCGGCTAGCAGCTTGACAGGCGGCACGACCCAACACGTGCGAAGCCTAGTCAGGCCGCGCCGCCGGGCTCTTTCTGTAAAATGCACCTGAGCATCGTTGTTGGGTTCTTCTGCCAGAGTCTTCTTTGTCGCAGTTTCATGGTAAGGCCACAGTAAGTTCTTTTGCGCTTTGTTAACGACTTATTCTCTTCGCATTTCGTTATGTCACTGTTAGCCACATGAACGAGTGACGGCGGCCTTGCAGCTATGAGCAGGTGCTGCCCATTTACTACGCTGACCTTCATTTCGAATTCTTTTTTTTTTTATGCGCAGCAATGAGCGGTGATACTAGCGATAAAAGCGACGCGGCAGCGTCCGATCTGCGAGTCATGTTCGATACAATGACGAAGTTAGAAAATAAAATAAAATGGGTCCTTAAGAAATGCCCCCTACGAACACATGTCGTTCAGGGCAGAGAGCTTTATGTTACGCGCAGCGACTGCTGAAAAAGTATGCATCTCTACTTTTGCAAAAGAAATTTAGCGATTTCTAGAGCGGTGCACGTGCAATATTTGTAGTATGGCAATAATGCGCTCTCTCTCTCAACCTGTGCAGCAGGTCATGTGCGCTCGAGCGTTGTTAGCTGTTCAGCATTGGGCTGAAGATATGTGCTTTCATGTTTAATTGTGCATGGAGTCGTTACCGTAGAACGTTCCTTGTTTCTTAGCATTTATAACAGTGCTTCCTTAACGAAAAAAAATACGCATTACATGAAGGAATGCAGCATCTCCATTATAAAGCTTTGCAGGCTCCAGTATTGCTTATACGAAGGAACGTAGCGTCTACATTTATTACCTTTGAAGCCTCCAGTAGTGCTTACCTTCTGTCTGTCATTCTACGCATTGCAGGAATCCCCACCATTTCCTCAAAATACACTGTACAGCCAAAGGACATCATGCATACTCAAGGGCAAAATTCCAAGTATCAGAAGACGATTGCAAGGCTTCGAAGACAGCAGGTGAAGACACCCAACACAAAGTGCTTAATTGCAGCTTTTTAATGACGGACACACTGACTTACACATTCGAGATGAGGATGTTTGTGCGTGCTCAATTATTTTTGCAGCCATTTTATTTCGGCACGCAACCATGCACATAATTTTGCTACCCTAATTCACCCTCCTTCACAGAAGTACAATGAAGAACGTCATATTTTTTTCCTTCTAGAACAATCCCATTTTGAGCAAATTGCTGGCGTGTATGTGCAGTTTTTTTTCATTATCTGGATAGTTGCAACACGTCTTCTATGTGTTTTGCTTGTGCAAAGTTATTGCCACCACGCCGTTAATTTCCGACTATTCTCCACTATACCGGTGTCACACGACCACTTTCGATCGCGATGAAGTCCGATCCGGATCGAAATTTTCGACTGCTTTTGGGTTCATCGCGCAGCTTGCGCAAGAGCACCAATCGCGACCGAGAAATTCAAATCGGATTGGGCTTGATCGTGTGTAAAATTGCGCCGTGTGACACCCGTATTACTTGCATTTCGCTGTTTCTTCCCGTTTTCATGTATCTGCCTCTTACAGTCTTGCTGCAATAAATTGTTGTCTGCTATTTTCGTGTTCTTGACTGTGCAGCAAGTTGATTTATATTTCAGGAACATGGCGCATTTATTTACGATACACCTTGTGGCGTGAGTTATTAGACGCACACTATGATAAGCGATAAACTTCTACTTCCTCAACAGTTGGCATGATTGTTGCGCTTAGTTACAGCTTGAAACAGCAAATATGAATTTAAATGAAACTAACATGAAGTGAAACATCTTTGCGCGCCCGTCGTCACAACATATAAACAGCGGCGCAAGCGCCTGCATGAAATCACTCGATTTAAGCGACGTTATGCGTCACACACACAAAAAAAGAAAGAAACGACACTGAAACTGGGGCCTCTGTGATTCGGAGGTGTGCGCCACCATCTTGGAGGCTGATGCGTTTCGCCGATTCCGCTAGGTGCGCTGAGTGCCAAAGTCGGCCGCAGGCGCCTATGGGAGTGTCCACTCTTTACTTTTACTATGTTACTCTATGCTTATACTGCCACGTAAATAGTTTTGCAAATAAATTCGTTCTCCCCGGCAGCTCCGAGTCACCAGTGCCAGAGCAATTGGTGACCGGTCATCTTCTATTCCTTTCGGAATGGGAGTAGTGTGCGGTTAGTTAGAAAAAAGAAATCAGTTTTGTCCGGCATATAAATGCATCTTTAATGCGTACACGTCACTTCGACGTGGTGAGTTTTCGCGGTTTTTTGACATCGCGTGGCGAAGTGGGCGCAGTCCGAAAACTTTAGACCAATAGCGGTAGGCTGGTGGTTAAAAAGGCGTGGAATCGGAAATATTTTTTTTTTCTTTTGTTCGGTGTGAAAATGCATAATTAGTGTGTACATGTCATATCAGACAGGACGTATTCGCAGTTTTTTTGTGACGTCGCGTGACAGACAGGTGAATTGGGGGGTTAGCCTGAAATATTTTTGGCCAATCGTGGAGAGCTGATTGCAGAAATGGCATAGAAACAGTTTGGAATAACACGACGCTGTAGCGCCCCTGGTTGCGCTACACTGAACGATTTCGTTCGTGCGACCCCTGCATAT
The DNA here is from genome assembly GCF_023375885.2 of Dermacentor andersoni. Taxonomy (NCBI): domain Eukaryota; kingdom Metazoa; phylum Arthropoda; class Arachnida; order Ixodida; family Ixodidae; genus Dermacentor; species Dermacentor andersoni. The sequence goes on from NC_092814.1 coordinate 297,020,069, forward strand.
ATGCGGAGAGGGACAGTATACTAAAAGAAAGAGCTGCGATGGAAACTGTGTAGACGGCGTTAGCGGCTTACGAAACATGCATGTTACGTAAGCTTGAAACACGAAACAAGTACTAAACTGTAAGAGCATGAGAGGAGCCCTGAAAGAGCTGATACGAGCACCGCTGACACGTATTGTCTTGTGATACGACGCCGATAGGCCAAATGGCGTCTCGAACGCGAAGCATGGCGAAGTGTGGCGGTGTGATACGCTCAGCCCTCTTTTTGACTAAGAGTACTTGCGCACCTATTCTTACCTGGACACACAGGCCACGTCAGAGAGCAGGCTCTCAGCTTCATTTATCGAAACACCAACCATTTGCGCCTTGTACTGTTTTGCTGGGCAATGCAAATTAATGAGACCTATTAAATCCATATTTATATTGTGTCTGTAAAGAACACGCGTAAGTAATTAGCGCACGCGTGTGTGTGTCCAAAATAGAATTAATATGGCCCATATTGTATAGTCGGGGACAACCTATAAATTCAGTAAAAGCTTCGCCCACAGAACAGAACTGCACTTGTCCTCTGTGCTTTGGCTCCACCGTGACGTCAAGGAAACGAACGAACGTAATTGGCCGGCACATATACGAGATGCGAGTTCTTTTTTATGTAAAGTATACAGACTTCTGGTTAATTGCATGAGACAGATACATCAAAATTCTAATAACTCGATCGCTCGAAGAAGCGGACATTACTTGCACAATAAAGCGAAACGCAGAATTGTGAAATAAAATATCACTAATGAAGTTCTTAACTAATTATTTTACGGCAGATATTGCAGTTTACAAATTCAGACAGTGGGTTTGCCAGGCATATCCACTTAAAACGAATTCTTAGGATGACACCGGTTTCGTGAAGTGCGCCGTCATACTTGCGCTAAATATGGGCTGCTGTTCCACTTTTAACAAAACACCGTTGTGTGCATTGAAGCACAAAAATAATTGGAACGCCGATGTACTTCGTCGCACAATTTGGGAATGCCTATGTCGAAGCTGGTGTGATCTGGAGAGCTCGTTCCAAGTGGATACGTCTTGCGAACTCACCGTGCTGTTGCAATTCATGAATCGCAACATTGGCCGTTAGGTGATTAGGCTTTAACATCATTACTTAAAGCTAATTAATGGAATGTTGTTGATAATTAGAGTATTCATTTACATTTCTCATGCGCTTAATATCCGCCTATTCGAGTGAGCCAGGATTAGAATCGTGCTATATCCGCTACGGTAGATTTTAAAAATTTATATGTATAACCTTAAAGAAAAAAAAAAGAAAGGAATACCCGCTATACAAAATATATTTCGGTTGCAGAGCGGTGTACTTGCTAATGTATTCTTAGGTTGCCGGTGACTACAGTGCACACGAGGCAGTATACTGTCGGATCGGATGCATTTACTCCGCAAGCAAGTTGACCGGCTGCTGATGAAGGTTTCCTCGTCCACGGGGTGCATCGGTCTCACCGGAGGTTTTCCTCGCCCGCATCGAGCAGCCGGAAGGCGCCGCAATCGTACACGGCCTCGTCCCGGACGCATCCGATCTGCCGAGACGACTCTCTTCGTGTTTCGTCGGTCGGTCGCAGCGGTGTCGGAAGAAGGACGCGCTCGTGGCTCGTTCGGCGTGAGACATGGCGCCGCCGATCACCCGATCGGCTCAGCTGCACGCTCGCCGGGCCGGTCCGGCTGTATTGCCAGTCTTTAAAAGAGCACGTGTACACTGTAGAAGGGCGTATTTCCAAACGCAGCTCAAATAAGTTTTTCCTCAATTGAGCGTCCCCTTCGATTCAGAATGTACGCGTGTCTGCCCATGAAATAACCGGCAGCGTCAGTCCATGCGCTTTGTCGCGCTTCGCCGTGCCGCGTACTGTCCGCAAACAAGGCGACAGATGTGGAAAATTAGTTAATTCGTTGTGATAGAGGAATGCAGAAAAATAATAAACGCTCGTGCAATTAGATTTTTTTTAGATTTAGATGGACGCTAATGAACCCCAGCTGATTAAAATTGACCTTGAGTCCCCCACTACGCCACGCCTCGTAGCAGGGGCGTAGCCAGGGGGGGGGGCTTATGGGGCTTCAGCCCCCCCCGAAATTTTTTCGTACTGTCCATTCACCGCCGACCAAAGCAAGCCCCGGCGCCGGAAATCATTCTGGATTTTGTCTAGAACTTCCTTTTCACGCTCAAAAAGCCATTTCACCGCGAAAATTGCCAACTCGGGCTGGATTTCGCGGCAACGCCCATGCACCGGGAGTCACATAACGCTAGCAGCCCCATCCGAGCACAAAATTTCAAGGACCTTTTGATGGCGAACGGGCTGGCGCGGCATCTCGCGGAATCTACACTCTATCATGGAATCGACGGAGCGCGTGGATGTCAATTCCGAAACTTTATGAGTATAAAGTTCTCATAAACTTTTGATGTGAAAGGTGCATTGATATTTCAAAACATGTGCTTTAGATTTTCAATTGCGGAACTTTGTAAGTTTAATGTTCCCATAAATATTTGGCGCCAAAGGTGCATTAACTTTTCCAAAGTAACACATCGTGCCATACAACGAGACAAGCCAAATCAACACACTATCCGACAAGTTGTACAAAGCCCGCAGCGAGGCCCGATGGGACGAAGCGTTGTGGTGGTTCATTCCTGCCGTCATGTCAAATAAAAAAATATCAACATATTTTTCACCTGCTCCAAAGCATCCAGTGAAGACACTAAAGCCAGCCAAGTTAACTACGTTCTTATTTATTTTTTCTACTTTGACTTTTAATCGCGAGGACACATTGATCCCCTTCAATTTTTTTGTTCTCGCTCCCCTGCCCGCGGGCTGCGAGAGCCAGCCAGAGCGCATGCGTTTTTCTCGTGTTGCCCCGACCACCGCGCGGCGCACTTCGGTGCACATTCGGTTTTCTCTGGCCGAGTGCATTTTCGTCTGGCAGTTTTAGACGCTTTCTGCCTAGCAGACGAGAAAAAGAAACAATGGTCGCTCGCCGCCATCACTGTGGGGACGCGGATTGCACCGCGTTCGCTTGAGCGCAACCTCTCCAGAATGTCTTGCCTCGCCGGTGTAGGATACCGAGCAGTATGCGCATGGTTCTTGGTGGACCAAGCGTCTCGTGTTTTCTTCGATATTCCTTTAAAGCCACATTAGTTGCCCAAAGTAGGCATTCGATTGTGACCAACATAGTTTCCTTCGCGTTTTTTTTTTCATTATGGTGCCCCCGCCCCACAAAAGGAAAAAAAAAAAAACGTTGAGGCGCAGCGAATTGTCGCGTGGTGAAAGTTCTATCTTGTTACTTATTTTGCGGAAAGTAATGGGCCATGGCACGCTTCAGCTGCGGATACTCTTATTATATTATTGCAATAGCAATTATATGGAGACTCTAGGCGCATTCCTGCCGTCGCCGTCGCCCTCATGTTCCGCATAAATTCTAAGGGCGATAACATCGTGACCGTGCACCGCATGCTGTTTGTGCGAGTGAAAGCATGTGTGGGGTGAGGGGGAATGGGTGAGCCGACGATGGTGGCTCAGTCTTGCGTGCGCAAGGGCGAAAAGTGAGGAGCAAGCGGGCCGCCTTCGGTCGCGCACAATACATCGGGGGGAGTGGATGGAATGGGGACGGGATCTAGGATTCTGTGAATCTGTGATTGCGTAACGTGTTAGTTTGCCTTGTTTGACCCATTATATAGCGTGACTCTTTCTTAGATACGTAGATTTATTGGAGACTTATACGTATGTTTTGTGTATACGTGCAGTGAACTATGTTTCCAGTGGCACTTTTTTGCGCGTTATCAAGCTGTGTCTTCGCATTTGTATATTCCATTGTATCTTCGCATTTCTAATGTACGAGGGCAATCAAATGAAAGTGAGCTTACCCACCCCGCGCAATTATGGTTCTGTTCATTATCTGCAAGGCCTGCGCGTAGCACACAGGCATCTGTGATTTACAAAAGTGACACGCAGGTTTGAGGATAAATGTTCTTTAACGCTCTCATACACTGGGATGAACATGGTTGCGTGACGTAATGGACGCTCCAGAAGTGGAGCAGCGTAGTGCCGTGAGGTTTTTGACAGCTGAAGGTGTTTCCCAAAAAGAAATTAAGTCACCGTATGGCTGCCGTGTACGTCGAACATTGCATTTCATTGGCCACTGTGAAGCGTTAGAACAAACGGTTCAAAGAAGGACGTGAAAGTTGCAAAGACGATCACAGACCGGGCCAAAGCCATCGTGCAATCACACCTAACAAAATTGCAAAGGTTGATGAGCTGATGACACAAGAACGGAGGATAAGCATCGATGAACTGCCAGAGCGTGTGAACATCGCTCACGGTTCGGTTCACCGTCACCGTTCACGCCGTAATTCATGAACGTTTCGGCTATCGGCTCTTGTATGCGCAATGGATGCCCAAGATTTTGGACCACCGCCAGAATACGGAGATGTTCGGCGCTGCCTTCACTCATCTGATCCGGTATGACAATAAGGGTGACGATTTCTTGTCTGCAATCGTGATCGGAGACGAACCATCATGCCACTACTACGAGCCTGAATCACGACAGCAAATCTTATGATGGAAACATTTGAATTCACCACCCCAAAAGAAAGCAAAAGCCGTCATTTCCGCCGGACAGGTATTGTTGACTTTTATTTTTCGATTGTCAGGGGCCATTACTGATAGAATTTGCTAAATCTTGAGAGACTATCAATTGTTTCCGATATTGCTGAACGTCGGATCGGCTGCGTGTCGCAATCAAGTACAAACTACGTGACAAATTGACGAATGGGGTCATCTTGTTCCACGACTATGCCCGTCCCTACGTCGCTGATGTGGTTAATACAAAACTGGCAAAGTTCAAGCGGGGAACGCTACAACATCCGCCAGACAGCTCAGACCTGTCGCCTTGCGACTTCCCCATTTTTGCGCAACCGAAAAAACAGCTCAAGGGAACCAGATTCGTCTCGGACGATGACGTGAATGTCAGTTGCAGACGTTTTGAAGCAGCAACCCAAGCAACTCTATGAGACGGGAATTACGCGACTCGTTTGTCAATGGGACAAATGTCTGAATGCAAATGAAGGCTACTTTTAAACAAAGTACCCCATTTTTCATATATTCGCACTGGCTCACTTTCATTTGACTCACCCTCGTATATTCTGGAAAACTCCTGCTTTTTATACGTGCTCTCTGTTGCGACTATAATTTCGGTGCAATTACTCACGATACACGACTGGTGACAGCAGCTCCTGCGTAATACATTGGAACAAATGACAGCGTCATTGAGATTTTTCACTGGCCGTTGCATATGTACAAGAATGTAAACAAGGATCTTGAATGACAAAGTTTCATTAACATATTTGTCCTCAACTTGTTCATTTCATGGCCTTTACATTTTTAATATCAGCGGCATGGAATGCTTTGGTGGTTTCGAACTGATGTAGTTCTAAAGTTCGTGTGATATTTTCTTTACTTATTAAATAGACGAAAAACATGGAAGCATTGACACCAGTTATGTTGGGCACAATTTTTGGCACATACGAGTATAATATTTTATGAAAAGAATACATATTTTACTTGTATTGACAGTGCGTAGCGTCCAAGAATTCGTTTGCAGCATCTTTGGCAATGATAATGCAGTTATTATTAATGTATTTGATCCATAGTCGAATTGTTTAAGAGGAAGCTTTAGCTCGGGCCGAACTCCGACGTGGCCTATTCAGATACACGTAAAACGTAGAAACGCTTTTCTGAGATAACTCCTGAATCGCTTTTAATGAAATTTGTAGCATTTCAGAGAGTAAGTTAAATTCTAGTGTCTGTTGGAAGCGGAATTTCGATTTAGGGCCTGAACATTGTTTAAAATATTTTGAAAAATTCGAAACTTCGAAAAAAAATAGAAACACGAAGTTTACAAAGTAATAGCTCTGCATCAAGAACAGATATCCCGCTTCTGTAAACAGCATCCATTGCACCATTCAAAGCGGACAAATTCGGTATGTCTATTTGTATCTTACGTGAATTGGTTATGTTATGTAGAAGGGTTCTGCAAAAGCCGTATTTCCATAAGACTTCATTTTTTTAGACTCATGTGTAACATATCAACTTTGTCCGCTGTAGATGTTCTGTTATGTGCAAATCGCAGAATTGTGATATCAATTTTCATTGCTGATATACAGAGTTGTAAACTGCATTGTTTCGTTTCCTGAAAATTTTCGATTTTGCCACTTTCCAATAAAATATTGACTACCTAAATCGAAAATTCGAAATAACCAGTCACTAGAATTTAAGTTTTTCTTTTAAATGCAACAAGCCTCATCAAATTTGGTGCAGTGGTTGCCGAGAAAAACCAATTCTCCTTCTACATGTATTTAGATAAGAGCATCCGACCTAATGTTTCCTCTTAGGAGGAGGCCGAGCTGCAACGTTAGCCCCCCCCGAACGAAATTTCTGGCTACGCCACTGCCTCGTAGTCACATCATGGTTTTGGCGCGTAAGACTCCACAACAGTTTAAAAAAAAATGTGATAGAGAAAGATTGTAATATAGTAACAAGCTTTTTTTTTTCTAAATTTCAAACAGGCAAAAGGAGCCTATCTACTGCAAGTGTTTTGAACTGTTTCTTTCTAAGATTTTTTTTTCAGCGATTCGTAACTATTAGGCGTATATAGTTTTTACCGCAGTTTACTCTACGCCGAGAAACGCTTCGCACTGCCTGCTGAACTAAGCGTACGGTATTAGTTTTATTGTCTTACATGCTGTCGTTTCATACACCTGACCATGGTGGCACCGCCCTCAATCACGCCATCTAATACCGTGCGCGGAGCAGGTATATTGCCGGAGAAAGGGCTGGGTAAGCTGTATTGTAAATGTATAAAAAAAAGAGGAAAGGAAAACGAAAAGAAAAAATGTCGATGATCTTCATATTGTTACGCAAACGAAGGATTAAGAACTGGAGACTATTTCCAACGTATATTTACAGCGCTGGCCAGTTCAGCGGACAGCTCGAGAGCCAGAGAGCGTTCGTCGTCTTCGCCGGGGCGCCCGCGTGCATCGTCATCAAGGAACACGCAATATGCATGTATCATTATCCCCGGCGGCGCAAGCACCGTCGCGGTGCGTCTAAATATCGGTGATAACAGGAGAGTAATATGGTATGGAGGCGTGCGACACGCAAACGTCAGTGGAATTCGGGGCAGATGAGGCACTGGTACCGACTGGGGCGATTTCGTACGTAACTGGAGTCACGGCACGCAGCACTCGATATGGACCTGTGTACCGAGGCAGGGGTTTTTCTGACAGGCCAACGTGGCGAGTCGGGGACCACATGAGTACCAGAGATCCAGGCAAAAAGTGGACGTCTCTGTGTTGGCGATCGTACAAACGCCGTTGCTTCTCTTGCGAGGTCAGGAGTCGAGCGCGGCCAATTTCGCGTGCTTGGGCTGCCCTAGTGATGGCGTCAAATGCATACTCGCTGGTCTCTGCTGCGGCGGATGGAAGGGATGCGTCCAGTGGAAATGTGGGTTCTCGGCCGAACGACAGACAGAATGGGGAATAACCGGCAGTGTCGTGACGCGTAGAATTATATGCAAAAGTGGCATAGAGTAGGGCAAGGTCCCAATCAGTATGGTCGGACGAGACATACGTTGCAAGCATGTCTGTTAGGGTACGATTCAGACGCTCCGTGAGAGGATTAGTCTGTGGACGGTAAGACGTAGTCAGTTTGTGCTTGGTTGAGCAGGACTGCAGGATGTCGGCGATGACTTTAGAAAGAAATGTCCGACCATGGTTAGTGAGCAGTTGGTGTGGAGCAGCATGCTGCAGAATCACGGTATAATACACCATCACGGAGAACAAATAGGTGAAGGGACGAATCAGAAGACGAAGATTCCAAGCCATCAATGATGGCGCGCAGGGGGCATCACCGCGTTGCTTGCCGGCAACGTGTAGCAGCTGAGAGACGGAGAAAACGCAAGCGGTCGGTATCGGGGTCAGGGTCGGCGGGTGGTTGGACCACTGGATAGCGTGATAAACAGTCTGCGTCTTGATGTAATCGGCCCGACTTGTACAATACTGCATAGGAATATTCTTGCAGCCGCAGAGCCCAGCGACCAAGCTGGCCAGTAGGATCCCTGAGTGAGGAAAGCCAGCAGAGCGCGTGGTGGTCCGTGATTACAGAGAAGTGCGTACCATACGAGTATGGGCGGAATTTGGAAACCGCCCAGACGAGAGCCAGGCATTCACGATCTGTAATCGAATAGTTACGCTCCGCTGCTGCGAGGAGGCGACTAGCGTAGGCGACAACACGATTTTGACCCTGTTGGCGCTGGGCTAAGACGGCTCCGATGCCGTGACCACTGGCATCGGTACGCATCTCTTAAGGAGAGGACGGGTCAAAGTGCGCCAGTATATGTGGCGTGGTGAGAATGTTGGTAAGCTGGGCAAACACGGCAGTTTGAGCGGGGCCAGACGTAAACGGCACGTCCTTCTTCAGAAGATCAGTAAGGAGTGGGGCAATCGCTGCGAAGTCTTTAACGAAGCGTTGGAAGTAGGAGCAGAGTCCTACAAAACTTCGGACGTCTTTGACAGACTGAGGTACAGCAATAGACGTGACAGCACCGATTTTCTCCAGGTCTGGTTGAATACCCGAAGCGTCGACGAGGTGGCCCAGCACTGTAATCTGCCGACGACCGAAGTGACACTTCGATGAATTTAGTTGCAGCCCAGCCTCGCGGAAGTGTTGAAGAACAGCTGATAAGCGCTCATGGTGTGTCTAAAATGTAGGCCAAAGTACGAGAACGTCGTCTAGGTAGCAGAGGCATGTTGATCATTTGAACCCTTGAAGCAGAGTCCATGATACGTTCGAACGTTGCTGGTGCGTTGCAACCGAATGGCATAACTTTGAATTGATATAGACCATCAGGGGTGACGAACGCGGTCTTCTCTTGGTCTTTTTCATCCACAGAAATTTGCCAATAACCAGACCGAAGGTCTGTTGATGAAAAGTATTTGGCACCGTGGAGACAATCGAGAGCGTCGTCAATGCGAGGCAAGGGGTAGACATCTATCTTGGTAATGCGGTTTAGATGACGATAATCTACGTAGAAACTCCATGTGCCATCTTTCTTTTTAGCAAGTACCGCGGGCGACGCCCAAGGGCTAGACGAAGGTTGAACAATACCTTTGGCAAGCATCTTGTTCACATCATCTTGGATAACTTTACGCTCTGAAGCAGAAACTCGATATGGCCGGCGGTGAATAGGACTGGCATCACCGGTATTTACGTGATGCTTAACAATTGAAGTCTGGCCCAATTGGCGATTGTTGAGGTCGAAGGTTTCGTTGTAGGAAACCACAAGCCGACACAGAGCTGCTGCTTGTTCAGGCAATAGGTCCGCAGCAATCATGGGACGAAATGTTGCGTCAGGGCAAATAGCATCCTGAGGACATGTTGAAGAATCTGAGCCGACGTCTATTGAAAACGTCGTATGCCTTGGGGTAGAACTACCTTTGTCAGGCCAAAATTGACCACGGGGAGGCGTGTTCGGTTATCGACGACGGTGACGACGGAGTGGGGCACAGGTATATTGCGCATAAAAAGGACATCAGGAACAGGTGTGGCGACGTAATCACCATCGGGCACAGGAAAAGATGATAGCAAATCGACGAAAGTCAAGGCTTTAGGCGGCAGGCGGACGAAGGCGGCCGTACTAAAGTTGTTCGGCAGTTCGGCACGAATATGCGCGAGTAGAGGAAGTTCGAGGCAAAGGGTACCGGCAGAACAGTCGATCAAAGCTGAATGCGCCGTAAGAAAGTCGAGTCCGAAGATTAGGTCATAGGGACTATTGGGCAGCACTGTAAAAAGAACAGGAACGTGGCGGCCGGCGATACTGATACGGGAAGTACACATACCAGTGACGTCAACAGTGCTACCATCGCCCACGCGTATACGGCTCGAGTAGTAGGAGGCGTGAGAACCTTCCTCAGTCGACGACGGAGGTTACCACTCATTATGGACACCAAGGCTCCAGTATCTATTAACGCCGTCAAAGGGACACCGTCTACGTGAACATCAAGTAAGTTCTGGTTCGTTGGGAGCGTCAATGGAGAATTTAGACACGACGAAGATAATGCAGCACTACCCCCAGGAGCTGCATCGTCTAGTTTTCCGCCCGGGAGGGTCCATAATTGATCGGCGACGAATAGCGGCGTGGCTGGGGTGCCGGGGACCGACGGCGGTGATGTGACGCGAGCGAGCAGGACGACTGTTATCGACGGATATGCCTGAGGTAGGAGGCATACGGCGAGGTGAGTAACGGCGCGGGTCGGCATATGGGCGAGGAGACGGGGAAAAGGAGCTCGAGTACGGTGACGTCCAGGAGGTGCGGCAGTGGCGAGCGACGTGGCCAATGCGGAGGCAACGGACACAAATGGGCTTGTCGTCCGGAGTTCTCCACTTGGTAGGGTTGCGTTATCTGGGAGGGGAATACAGATCGCTGTGAGGCGTAGCTGTCGGCACCGGTCAGGCGTCAGGTCGGGAGACGAAGAAGACAGCAGGAAAACAGAGGTTGGTAAATTCTTGCCGCACAACTGCCTGATTGAGAGAGATCGCTGGGGCTCGTTGGTCAATGGTTGGGTCAAGTGGGCGTGGATGGAACGGCGCAGGACTTGTAGCCTCGAGCTCGCGGCGAACAATACGTGTGACGTGCTCATTTAAGGGTGGTGAAGCGGTAAGGTCGACGCAAGACGACGTCGCAGCCGTGTTAGGGAGCCGGGAGAACTGTGGAATGACGCGGCGGCTTTTGGCGAGCTCAAAGTGGCGCCATTCCTTGACAATGACGTCGATGGTGGACACGTTGTTGAATACCAACAAGTTGAACGCGCCGTCCGCGATCCCTTTGAGTACGTGACCGACTTTGTCAACTTCGGCCATCTTGTTGTCGACTTTCCGGCAAAGAGCGAGCACTTCTTGTATGTACAAGACATATGATTCAGTAGAAGACTGAACTCCGCTAGCAAGCTGTTTTCTAGCATCCAGCTGCCGACCGGTGGGATTTCCAAAGAGGTAGCTGAGGTTCTCCTTGAAAGTATCCCAGCTAGAGATCTCGTCCTCGTTTGTCCGGAACCAGACACGAGATTTCCGCCCAAGTAGAATAGAACATTCGCTAGCATAATGGTAGGGTCCCAGCGGTTGTTTTGGCTAACACGCTCATACAGGTTGAGCCAGCCCTCAACGTCGACATTATCTTGGCCGGAGAATATGCCAGGACCGCGGGAGTTGGTAACGTACGTTGTTGGCGGGGTTACAGGAGTAGGAGCAGACGAGGTGTCGTCACCGGGAGCCATGGCGGAAAGCAGGACGGTGCGGCCGCTGCGGAGCTCCGTGGCGAGGACGGGGAACGGCGCCCTCCACCAAAAATATTACGCGAACGAAGGATTAAGAACTGGAGATTATTTACAACGTATATTTACAAAGCATAATGCAGCGCTGGCCAGTTAAACCGACAGCTCGAAAGCCAGATGACGATGACCTCATATTATGGCTCATACCCACACTGGGGGATTGACCGAGAATTGCCTGCTGAAACGATTACCTATTCTTTTGAAGAGCCAGAGAGCGTTCGTCATCATCGTCGGTGCGCCCGCGTGCATCGTCCACAAGAAACACGCAATATGCATGTATCAATATGAACGGAATAGTCACGAAAACAAGTGTAAGTTTTCGTATGGATAAAACACTCATACGTTAACAAATACCTAAATGTTCACATTATGCAAAACCGATGAAAGAACGAATTTTTGACAAATTAAAAACGGAAACCGGTGAGACCTATAGCCCTCGTGTGATCTTTAAGGCATTCGCTCGAAATGGAAAATTTCATGTCTACCGCATTCAATATTGTTAACCATGGCGGCCTTATACCGGTGGGGGTGGAAATGCTCGTGTACTTATATTTAAGTACTCCTTGAAAATCTATCTATCTATCTATCTATCTATCTATCTATCTATCTATCTATCTATCTATCTATCTATCTATCTATCTATCTATCTATCTATCTATCTATCTATCTATCTATCTATCTATCTATCTATCTATCTATCTATCTATCTATCTATCTATCTATCTATCTATCTATCTATCTAACAATTAAAAAAAGCCCACAAAAGTTATTCGAATCACGTCCCCACAGATTAATCATGGCCCAGGCGGACATCATTTCCCCCTCCCCCAAAAAATAAAAGCAAGAAATTCACTGATTTAACTAATTACATTAATAAGCTTTTTAGTTGCAATCTCTACGGAAAATACTTGTGTAAGAAAGTCGAAGGAAATCGTCATAAAAGTCTAATTCCATGTCTCAACATTTCTAAACGGCCATGCAATCCCAAATAGTTCGCCTCAAATTATTTGTCGAATTGACCTGATTACGCATGCAGAACATTTCGCACCGCCCTGCTACGTTAAAGGAGGCTTGCCCCGTGAGCCGTGCTTCCCAATGCTAGTTGCGTAATCAGGTAATTTCAACCAATAATGTGAGGTAGATTATTTCGCTTTAAAAGGCCGTTTAGAAATATTGAAACACGGAAATAGACTTTTATGAACATTTCCTTCAACTTTACAAGATAAACAGTTGCCGTAAAGTTTGTAACTAGGAGGTTAAATATTGTTAAGTAGTTTAATTGGTGAAGTGATTGCTATCCTGTTTCTCGCTAATTACATACTTAATCTGTAGTGACGTAATTCGAGTAACCTTAGTAGGCGTTTTCTTTAAAGTGTTCAATGTTAAGAAAATTAAAAAGCTATACTGTGTATACCGATACATTATATTTACACTAAAGATGGCAACTGCGCAGACAGGCTTAGAGGTGGGCGAATATAAACATTTTGGAATACGAATCGAATACGAATAGTAAGTATCAAATATTGAATAGTAAAGCGCAGGCGCTTCTATCTATAACAAGAATATTTATTTCGGTACAATTAGATACCACGCCTGCACTGACTATAGGCCGAAAGATACAGCTAACTATCAGTGACAAGTGATCAATTTTAAACTCAATATCACTCATTTTTATTTAGAAGAACCCGCATGGATAATTACAAAGACGGCGCCGAATAAAACAACACACGAAGAAGGGGGACACGAGACAGCACGTAGGCGCCGTCTTTGTAATCATGCTTAACCAACTAGCCGACCAACACATGCTCAGTGACCGAACGGATAGCCTCTCAAGAATTGATAGCATGGTTGCAAGCAAGCTTTCCAAGGAAGAATGGCTGCTTTATGATTAGCTTACCAAAAATGCTAAATAAATGGGTGCCGAAAAAATATCAGAAGTTGTAAGGAAGAAAGCTGCTAAAGGACTTCAAATTCAAATTCTTTATTTTCCAAGACAAGTTTTGTGGTTGACAGGGCTAAAAGCTGCGGTCTGCAGCTTGCCAGAGGCCCGGGCACCATATTCAAGGCAGGGCTTGACCTCGACGTGAATGTCGAACCGTTAAACAAAAACATACGAAACAGAAAATAATAGTTCATCAGAACAAGAATACGCAATACTAAATATAATGCGTTATATACAGAAGCGGAAAAAAAATACATAACAGTCAAATATAATGAAAGAAGAGGGAAAATGACGTATATATATATATATATATATATATATATATATATATATATATATATATATATATATATATATATATATATATGTATGTATTCACATATGCATACACAGAAACACATATCATACATCAGGAAAAGATATCACATTCTAAAAACACTACAATGTGAAATACAAACAGACACAGGAGGATTTGGCTTCTGTTAAATAAAAAAGAGAATTATGAATGTACGTAGCTTCACGACAATAGTGGTCGGTATGATTTTTTTTTTTAAGTAAAGAGCTGTTGAAGTAATGCTAGTGTGGGCTTCACTATATGTTTGTATTTATTGAGGATTAACGGAAGATTATATTTCAAAGACTGCAGTTTGTAAAAAGTGCGGAAACGTGGTATTATCCAAAAGTCAAGACAACGTGTACGAACATTGGTATTTTGCTGAAGCAGTGCTATTGTACTAATAAAGTTTTTAAAAGTGGGTGAAGACACATAGAATGAACGCAAAGCACGAAATTCATACATATGTTGTATATTCATAATGTTGTACAACCTAAAATAATATACTGTGGAAGCTAAATAATCAATATTTGCGATATTGCGAACAACTTTCTTTTGTGATAAACAAATCCTCGTAATATTCCTTTGTGTATCGGTCAACCATACGAGACTACATAATTAATATGGGAAGCGAACAATGCAGAATAAATTTGTTTTTTGGATTCCACTGGGAGACTTGCACGGCAACGCGATAGAGCTCCTGTGGTCATTGAAAGTTTTTCGCATAAGTTGTCAACATGCGAATCTCATGTGAGATTTTAGCTAAATGTTACTCTGAGAATTTTATATTCATTGTCGATTTCGATCCTGTGCCCGTCGCAGTATATATCCTGTTCTAATTTAATTACTTTATGTTTTGCACGGAAGAAAAGCACTTTGGTTTTAGCTGACGCTGTAGACAAATGTAAAAGTACCCATTGCAAAAAAAAAAAAAAATCTCACAGGTTGTAGCATAAAAGAAAAAGAAAAACTGCTACATAACTGTGAACTGCCAAAACATTCAATGGCATGACTACAAGCAAAAATCACAGGTTGTCGCGTATGCTCCCGCCGCGAAACCAAAAACACAGCCCTGGCCTTGGCGCTCTTTGGCCACACCTGACCCTTGCGCCAATGAACTCTAGTAATCATCTTCATCAAAAACAGAGCCCGCGTTACCAATTTTGTTTCCGCATTGCTTCGAACACTTTTGTCGTTGTCTCATTTCTGATAATTTGTGGTATTTTGTGAAGCAGATGGAGAACGGTAGCCCGACTTCGACGTACGGTTGTTGCAAAATATGTGGTTCCCTTTGAATATCCAAAAATACCTAATATTTCCTTTCCGAATACGAATACGAATAGATAGCGTATAGTATTCGATTCGTATTCGATTCGCATTCGATTCGTATTCAGTACTTCGAATGCTCGCCCGCTCTAGCCTTTTCGAAAAACCACACCAACTAAACTCGCAATTTTCATTGCCGAGCAGCAGCGGTTATTTACTTATTATATCTCAAAGGCCTCGGGTATGGGGTATTACATGAGCGTGGGGTACTTCATAACAAGGTTGAGTCCACAAGACGCACTGACAAAACAAAAGCCCCCTCTTCTGCCATGTAAAGTCACATCGACACGTTTTCCTTTCATGGTGGCTTAACTGTGGCGGTTTAACTTTAGGTTTAACAACTGTAGCACCAGCGTGTCCGCCAGTAAGCTTTTGTTGGATCCCCGTGGCTAATGTATAAGATGCGCACAATTCATCGCGGCGCCGTCATCGCCATGTGCCATTTGGCGGGCGCTGTTGTCAATCGTCAGTCGGGGGCGTGGCACCAGCACCCATCCGGACGCCCAGCAGTTGCGCTCCGCCACATCCGTGAGCATTCCTCCAGCTGTTGCCTAAAGCGAACATTCCCCCACTCAACGAAGCCGATGGGTCCCGCTTAAGGACCGGTTTCATCTTTACGTAGGCAACGGTTTTCTGTCCTTCATTTATCAATGTAGCGTATCCCCTTCATTTTTTTGTGGCATCAGCTACCACGCGGCTTTGAGTAAAAGACGGGGCTCGTATTCACAAGAGCTTTTCGTTCGTGAGAGCTGTTTGCATTGGCAAGGTGCCTTTTCTATGTCCAACATTAGGATTGACTGGCTCCTGCTCTTACGAACAGTTCTAGCGCGAATGCGGGCCGTGATTCTACGCGTGTTTTGTATTGAAGAGACGGGATAAAATGAGAAAGTGCGGACGCTCTATATGCTCAAGTAAATAGTATATACGTCTCTTCTATTACTGACTTATGACGGTGGTCAGTGCGTTCTCAAAGGCGATGCTTCGGGAGAACGTTCATTGGCTTCTCGAGAAGCCCGCATGATCTGCAAGGTGCGATGATGTGATTCGCCCAAGCGTTTTCACGTCTCAGACCAAAGTACGTATTGGCATTTCAATTTGGTTGGTATCTTGTCACCGCACGTAACTCGCGAGACATACTTCTATTTGACTGCATTCTGCTCGCTACTCATTGCCGTGCACACCGTACGCTGTTCCCGCAAGCTTTAGTTGCTCACAAATGTTAACCTTCGCGATATTCGTAACACGTGGTAGAGCCATGACCAGGCAAATATATGAGACAACGTTGTCTGAAATTGCTGCTGCCATCGTGCTGACGTACTTGTGACGCACGTACTATTCACGAACATTTACCGTATCCAGCTTTTCTGGACTCGCGGGTTTAGTTCGTGTGAGTGCCACCACGTGGTATACTGACCTTAAACTTTTCAAACTTCCCGCGGTGACGCGTTATGACGTCAAGAAAACAAAAATAAAATAATTAAAAGCTATCCCTGCACACGGAACTTCGCCACAATGCTTGTCCCGCCGGCGTAATCACTGTTCTTGATGAAGAGTAGCCGCCCGTCGCCTGGAAATCACTTATCATCCTAAGAGCATTTAGTTGCGAAGAGCGATGATTGATTCTGAGCTTTTGACACGGTTTTCTTTTTCTTTTCCTTTTTTGATACTAAGGAGTAAACAAGCTAGGGTAATCGTCGGAAGCACCCCGCAGCAGCCTTTCTTCAGTCGGCACATATTCTTAACGTCCGAACATCGCCCAGCGTCTACGAGAGACACCGTCGTGGACGGCTTTTGATTTTGACTTGTCGATTTCGTTAAGGTGCCCCCACTTATTTCCCTAGCGACTTTTCTATCCGCACTCATGGGCTACCGCAGCAGCTGCAAATCGAGATGTGCATGACTATTTAGATGGATACATGGATAAGTTGGTTTTGCACCTTGAGGCAAGAGGCACGACACAAGAATTGTACAAACTGTCTCTGTGTGGTCGTCCGTTAACATGCTATGGCCGAAGCTGCTCACAATATTACGGTGGCCATTTACTGGCCACCGGGCCAGGTACACCTTTAGGGCATGACATATACAGTACTTCCGGTTAATTGTGAAAGTACTGTCCCATCACGGTTATCAACGTGCGTGAAAGAAGACCATTATTTAAGATTATTGTGCAGTAATGTATGCGGGATTTGTCTGTTCTCCATATTGTCTACCATGTTTCTGTTCCGCTTATATAATATAGCCGCAATGTACACTAGCAGATATCGAACACCAAAATGGCTACCCACATACTGAACGACCTCGATCACAACTCCTGACACTTATTTGTATTCAAGAGTTGTGCGACTCCCAAGGACACCCTTAAGGAATGGTAAATAATAAGTTATGGGGTTTTACATGCCAAAAACACGATCTGATTATGAGGTACGTGGTAGTGGGGATTCCGTTATAATTTGGACCAGCTGGGGTTCTTTAACGTCCACCTTAATCTAAGCAGACGAGTGTTTTCGAATTTCGCCCCCATCAAAATACGGCCGCCGTGGCTAGGATTCGATCTCGTGACCTCGTGCTTAGCAGCCCAACACTACATCCACTATAAGCAACTACGGCGGGTAAGCAATGTTGGTAATTCGAGGAAGGTGACAGTCAGCTCGTGAGGAAATTTGTTTGCATCGTCATGGCGCGAGAATCGGTACGAGCCGTCGAAGAATGACCGTAGAGTGCATTCTATTTAATGTGATTGAGTCCGCGCCCAAAATTTTATACCCGAATCACCCTGTAACGACTGACGACCAGGCATCTCGCTTGTATGTGCAGTCGCCTGACAGTTGCCGGACGCTGGCGTCTGCCGTAGGACCTACTTGACATCTGTACAACACTTGCCGACATTCTCGCCTTATTTAGCACCATCGGGTTTCGGCTTAACTCCTTCAACAGCCAATTTATTTGTCCAGAATTTTCCCTACCAACCTTATGGTCTTTTATCTTTAAGTCATCTTTTATATTTAAGCTAGTACTGTCCTGAGATTTCCACCGAGTTCACCTTTCCCAAAATGCGTGCAGTTTTGTCGGCCTCTGTTAATATTTTGGGGGATTTTTACTAGACGTTGGAACCATAGCACGGCCCCCTAACCATGCTACTCAAAAAATCATTTTATTTCCCTGAGGTGTTGTGCAAGCTTCTGTCTTCTTGCCATTCATCAACTTCCTGATTTCCCTGTCACTTGTATCCCATTTTGACGACTACGATCCCACGGAAGTTGGCAGTGATGTAATGGTCATGGGATTGAAGCCGTTCTACCGTGGACACTACAGCCGCTTTTGCTCACTGCGAATGAAAATATTGCATTAATGAGCGCCAATCTTAAGCACATAAATTCACAGCCTAAAAAAATTATGCGGATCCCACGCACTGTGGCAATCGATGTAAGCGAAGCTTTTGTGTTGTTTGCTTTTATTGACGATAATTAGCGGTAATGCTGACTGCGAATGTATAATTTCTTCAGCGTTTAGTGCAACACAAGAGTAGCGAGTTGATGGCAAATGTTACCTTGCGTGCACCACTGCTTTTTGTCTGCGTAGTACACAACATACAGCGAAACGTGTTTGCTTGAGGCGTTGTTGTGCGCCATTGTTTACAAATTGCTCAGAGCTTATCAAGCATTCTTCCTGAGTCATGTTACCTACATTAAATTAAATTATGGGGTTTTACGTGCCAAAACCACTTTCTGATTATGAGGCACGCCGTAGTGGAGGACTCCGGAAATTTCGACCACCTGGGGATCTTGAACGTGCAGCTAAATCTAAGTACACGGGTGTTTTCGCATTTCGCCTCCATCGAAAATGCGGCCGCCATGGCCGGGATTCGATCCCGCGACCTCGTGCTCAGTAGCCGAACACCATAGCCACTGAGCAACCACGGCGGCTTTACCTACATCGCGCCGAACCTTACTTGGGGTAAAGCGGAAAAGGCCAAGCTCGACTCTCTAATCAGAACCGGCCTCAAGCGCGTGCTCGGCCTTCCGCAGTCCACAAGCACTGAGATGCTGCTGGAGCAAGGGCTCCATAACACCATCGATGAGCTAATAGAAGCTCACACAGCGGCTCCAATATTGAGACTTTCATCCACTAAGCAGGGATCAAGATTTTAGAAGAAGCGGGAATCCAACCCAAACATGAACCGGCGACGAAAGTTGGCTTGATCCGGGAAACCAGAACTCACATCTTGGTTGACCCCGTCCCGCGAAACATCCTCCCAGTGCATAACGAGGGCAGAAGATTCGCGAGAGCCAAGTCCATCCTTAAAAAGATCAATCAGCAGAAACTAGACGCCCTCTTTGTCGATGCTGCAAGATATGACAGTGGGGAGAAGTTCGCTGTCTGGGTGGTAGACGCGGGAGGCAACCTGGTCAATGCAGCCTCTGTTTATACGAAGTTTGCTCACGTGGCGGAAGAAGCGGCGATTGCTCTGGCTATTCAAGCTCAAAAGTTCCCGCTATCGTCTTCTCGGACTCGCGAACGGCGGTTAGATCCTTCTCGTCCGCTCTCGTATCTGAACAGGCGAACAGTATTTTGATTAAAGCCCTTCAAAAGACTAGGGAGAGCAGCGAAAGAGGATACCACATCTCGCGGTTCCCAGCCCATCTAGATAGCTCAATTAACCCGCTTGGATGTAATCCTAACGAGCAGGCCCACCGGAGAGCGCGCGATTTCACGTACCGCGCTGTCGCGGGTAGCCAGGCTTGGAACGAGGTTAAGATCCACAAAGATCCATTATGTACTTTCCACGAAATTGTTTCACATTATCGACTGGGCAGGAGGACATTTCCACCCCTCACCCCAAATTGAACAAACCTCAGGCTAGCACACTCAGACTTCTGCAAACCCGTTCGTATCCCACTCCTCGGTCTCTTAACAGGGTAGATCTTAATCATTCACAGTCGTGCCCCAAATGTGTTCATGACTCATGCTTTTTTGAGCACATGCTCTGGCTCTGCCCAGCCCTTAACGCCTCTCCACCCATCACGAAAGAACAATGGCAGGAATCTGTCAAGAGCAGCAATCTCCACATTCAACTCCAGGCTGTCCAGAGGGCCCACGACATTGCGGTGGGACTTGATCTTTCGGTCCCATCGTGGGCGGAGCCACCGACTTGATCTTAGGGAGCCTTCGGTTTTGGCTCCCTAAGATCTCAGTCCCTCAGGACTCAAATAAAGTTCTTGTCATGTCATATAATGTATCTCCGCTCTGTTATATCACCCATGGTGTCTTATTCTGTGTATATCGACGACATCAAATCAGCTTTAAATCTTGCAACCTGTCTATATATGAACGCCAGATACTTTTAAGTGTCAATCGGCTCGCCAAATGGGCAGACGAAAACGGGTTCAGATTCAGTGCAGAAAAGGCTACCTGGGTGCTCTTTTCTAGACGAAGAGGGGTATGTCCTGACCCATGCATTACGATGAATGGTAGAAGCCTGGTAATTAGAAAAAAACAAATTTTTTTTTGGGTGCAATCTTCGATACTAAGCTAACCTTCGTGCAGCATATAAAACTGTTGAAGCTGAAAGGTCTTAAAACTATGAACCTTTTAAAGATTTTATCTCACCAGTCGTGGGGAACAGATAGGTATTGTCTCCTATCTCTTTTTAAAAGCCTTGTGCTGTCACGCATACACTATGGATGTATTGTTTACCAGTCAGCTTCAAAGACAACACTTAAGCTACTCGATCCTGTCTAATAATTAGGTATCCGCTTAGCACTTGGTGCCTTTCGTACGAGCCCTGTCCAAAGTCTCTACGCGGAATCGGATCAGTGGCCACTGGATTATCAGCGTACATATCTCGGAGTCACCTATGCAATAAGAACCATCTCGCTAAAACAACATCCATGCAAAGCACTCATAAATGACTAGTCCACAAATCAGTTGTATTTAAACCGGCCTTCACACGCCCAGCCGTTCCCGTTAGCAGTAAGATCTGTTGCGGAAAAACTCGGTCATAGTTTTCACAGATCTACAAGAAAGTGACTACGCTGAACCCATCTTACCTTGGTAGCAATGTCCTGTCACCTCTGACTTGTCCTTTACAGAGCTTAACAAAAAGAGTTGTCCATGTTCCGTCATTCAGCAATATTTTTTGGCCCTTGAAGACAAGTATAGATCTATGGCATTTTTCACTGATGCTTCAAAGTCTGCAACTTCGGTATCATGTGCAGCCCATGGCCCAAACTTCTCCAGCTCTAAAACCTTGCATAACCATAGCAGCATCTTTACAGCGGAAGCGTACGGTATTCTGATCACTGTTGAGTACATAGTACAGCACAAGATACAAAAGTCTATAATATACACAGGCTCTTTAAGCGTTGTCACAGCCCTGTCCTGTGGCAAAGCAAGCCGAAACCCTGTATTAAACAAGCTCCTTAAACGCATTCACGTAGCGTATAAACAAAACCTTGCTCTTGTTGTATGCTGGATGCCAGGCCACTCTGGGATTGCAGGCAATGAAATGGCGGACAAAAATGCTGGACAAGCGGCTCATCGGGATACAATTGATGTAAGCTGGGTATTTGGTGTAGGCATGAAACCTGCGGTACTAAAGGCGCTCCGTAATCATTGGAAAGCTGAACAGGACAAGGAAGTTGAAAATAAGCTGCACCTGCTTAAACCGCAGTTAACCAAATCTTTCGCACTGAAGCTTGATAGACTCACCAAAGTCACCCTGGCACGACTCAGAATAGGACACACTTATGGCACACACAAATACCTCTTGACTGCAACTGACCCACCGAGGTGCACACGCTGCGGTGAGAACCTAACCGTCCTACATGTCTTCATTCAATGTCCCGAACTTCACCGAGAGCGAGTGGCTTATTTTAGGGAACTCTACTCACACCATATACTCCACTTCCTCGATGTTCTTATCAGAGGATGCACTTTTTACCTTAAAAGAGTGCTTAATTATCTTGCACAAGTTAACTTTCTAGAAATCATCTCATTCCATCCTAACCGTCAGATTGTGCCTCACAGGTGAAGTACAATCTGATGCACAAAAGTATGTCTGAGCTCTCGCACTTCTTGCGTAAGCAAGAATTGTACAGCAAGAGACTCGGACTAGTCACAACAATTTAACATGTGTGCCTGTAGCCAATGCATTTAAGGCCTTATATTTATTTTAGTAAATATTTTAGAATTGCTTCACTAATATCTATAGATCTATCTTACGCGTAGGCCTCTATACCTAGAGCCTCTATACCTACAGCCTCTATTTTAGGTCATAGTCCCAAACTCACAATTTTGCTCAATCAAAACACATGTCCGGGCGCTCCTTGGCCTTAGATGTCCTTGCTCCAATAAAATTCAATCATAATCATATTCGCAAAACTGTCGCCCACACCATTTTTCCTACTTTGGACACAGCACCGCCTCCTTTCGTTGTTCAAAACTGCCTTCCCGTGGACGCACGCACACCGCCTCCGCTCTCCCACATCGAGGGTATACAAGCTGTCTTCACTATGGCGGAATTTTTGCCGGCAATATACCCGTCAAAGCCATGCAAGGCACCAGGAACGGATGGCATACCGTATGAACTTTATAAATACACCGAAGGCAAGGTTCTCGATGTGCTGTTGGGGGTTATAAACGAAGCTTGAGCTACAGGAGTTATCCCTGATTCTTGGCGGCATCCAGAAATCGTTCCTATTCGCAAACCCATAAAGTCGCAAGGCAATATCGCTTATATGCGCTCAATAGCGCTAACCTCAACGTTAGGCAAGCTGATGAAGCGTATGCTCGCGACACGTATTACATGGTGGCTCGAGCGGTACTCATGGTATCATCTTGGCCAAATCGGGTTCCGTGCTCATGTGGGCGCAGAGCATGGCCTTGCTTACCTTTATTGTATGGTTCTCATCGGAAGCCGCTCCCGAAGAATTCGCACCATTCTCGCAATACATATTCGTAGAGCGCATGATCATGTGAGTCACGAAGGAATTGTCGGAATTCCCCATTGGCTTCAGTTCCCTAGCCGTGTCTGCACATTCGTCGAAGCCTTCCTGTGCGCTCGCACCTTCTCCATTCGCCTGGCTGGCCAAGCAGCAGGTCAGTTCGTCGCACATCGGGGTGTCCCACAAGGATCTGTGCTCGCACCAGTCCTTTTCAATATTGCTCTCCTTCCACTAGCTTGGAAGCTAGCGACGATACATAACGCACAGTACATAATGTACGCAGATGACATCACTGTTTGGTCAGTTCATCCTGAAATCTGCCACCAAGAACAAGAGCTCCAAGAGGCCCTAAAGGTGACGCACAACTGGTGGACTCAGACAGGGCTTGAAATTTCCAAGGACAAGAGGACATACATGTCAGTAGCGAACAAGTATGGGCGCCGTTTACTGGGACTCCGGCCTCTCAAGTTAATTCTGAATCAGCAGCCACTACACGAGGCTTCAACTCTCCGTGTACTCGGCCTCGAAATGGATTTCTCCGGATCTGGGGGACCATGGATCAAGAATGGAAAGCAACAGGCCGCAGAAACGACACAGTTGCTACGTCGGATTGCAAAGAAATCTGGCGGAGCGAGCACCAACATGGCTCGCCTTCTTGTCTGTTCTATATTACAACCACGATTCGTCTACAGAGCCCAGGTTCATCATCACACGAAGGCAGAATGGGCTCGCCTTGAGGCCATTAATAACGAAGCCATGCGGGCCAAAACGGGACCACCACGTCTCACTCCGTTGTCAACCCTACAGGCCGAGTCCCAACTCAATACTATCGACGAACTCGTGCACCAACGTCGATGCGCGCGCGCCCTAAAGCCATCAAGTTTCTGCTCGGTCGCTTCACTGGCCCGGTACATGGGACACGAAATAGGCAATCCGCCTTCTACGGGACCCGATGTAGCTCCGTGGAATAGGGTACAGTTAAGTGACAATGAGCCTCTTGGTCGTCTGTAAAGCCCGGTTCCTCCCCAGGCGAATGCCCAAGTTTCCCGCCTTCGTCGCAACGATGATAATTAAGACGATGCGACTCTTGTTGCATACACTGGTGCCAGTGTTAATGGCACCATGATTCACACAGCTCTCGTGTGTCCATTGACACCAGAGGCAGGCCAGATGTGCTCGTATGTTGCCGATCCTGCACCACCGGCCTATCTTGCCGAGCTTGCCGCCACACGAGACGGCTTGGCCGCGTTGCTACCTACTGTTCAAGCTGCTCTATACTCTTCACTCATCATTCGCACGGACTCTATTCAAGACATCCACGACATACGTAAGGTATCTCGGTCCACTCTACTCTCAGATAGCATTCACCGTCTTGCTGCCGCTACGAATAGCCTTATACGCGTCCAGTGGGTGCCTCGAGCAGCCCTGCCGGGTCTTCTTGAAGCAGATATGGCAACTCACCCACTGATTTACAACGTACTCACTTCCGTATTTTCCCGAAGACGCCTGCAAACGACTGATCCGGGAAAAGGAAAACATCCGACGTACCACACGAGCTCTTATACCTCTATGTGGGTCAGACCTCCGTGGTGGGTTAACCCGCCGAGAGGAGGTTACGTTGAGTAGGCTACGTGTCGGGGTCGCGCTCACCCCGTCTGTGACCGCTCTTTGGCCACAACAGTACCATGGTCCTTACGGAGCATCGTGCCCATTTTGTAACACAAAAATTCAATATGTGACAGTCAAAAACCTACTATGGACGTGCCCAGGACTTCATCTAAGCCGTCTCTGCCACCTCCGGGCAACAGGCCTTCGGCCTCGCCGCCCACCCGACCCTGAACGTTGGATTCATGGACCACATCATCTTCACGTCTAGATTTTTTGCATGAGTCGAATCTGTTCGTGTACTTTTAACATCCTTTGTATTATGCCTAAGGGCAAGCTTTCGAATAAAAAAAAAAACGCTTGCATGAAAGAGGAATCTTATAAACCACACAGTCTCAACAGTCAAGAACCAACCTCGGCCTGTGCTGCTTTTTACTTTTTTGTTTTCTCGGTCACCCGATTTACATGGTGGCACAGGCTACCTAACTTATTTCTGGCAGTGAACAGAAACCTGACGCCTGCCCTGCTGACACCCTTTTTGAGATTATGCGCAACCTGGTGCACATATGGGATAACCGCAACCATTTGCCGTGAACGATTTTCAGATTCAGCAGCTGCCGATTTCTTTTTTTAAGGCTTGTCGCGAGGCTTTCAGCGATGCTAGTTAAAAGCGCTAATGGGAAAGCTACGAGCTTTAGCCTGGCTACTTGCAATTCGAAGCTTGCATCTACTTGGTGGTCACAAGAACTGATGGGGGGCCGCCTTCATGCAAGATCTTGCAATACTGATCTTAACTCTCTTTGAGTGCGCGGAGGAAAAGGGAAGAAGGCTCTTATAAGACCGAGGAGCATAACCCCAACGTACATGATTGCTTGAGAACAAAAGCTCCAAGTCTAAGAAACGCAGCTTATTGGCTGACGGATGCTCCGTCATCAACTTCAAGGAAGTGCAAGGAGTGGTTTCTGCGAAGGTGAAAACAAGGGCTGTTCAGCTCCTATCGTTGAAGTTTTTAGATATTAACCTGAAGTTTGGCTTACATCATGTCTGCTGGCACTATGCACCATGAGCAAAGAAAGAGCTACTGCCGTATGATTCCGCGCATTCGAAGATAGTCAAGAGAGCAATAGCAAGCTCGTGCCTGGAATCTGCCCTTACCAAGCCATGCCTGCATGCAATGCGCATAAGCTTCAATAATCAAATTGAAAAGTGTCTTTCAGCCGGCTTCCCCAGCGGCGTCATATCAGCTGTGGCTGAGAATCTTCTTAGGAAGATAAAAAGAGGAAATCGCGGTAACACGAATGAATCGCTGCCAACAAAGAAGACTACGATTGTGCATATATGCATAAAGTTGCGCACAATGTAAATCAAGTGGCCAAGAGGCATGGCGTCCCTGTCGTTCTTTCTGCTCCGCAGAAACTCGCAGGCTTGTGCCCGAGAATCGTTAGCCAAGGAGCTGGAAGCAGTGAATGCGGCATAAAACATGCTGAAACGTATGTAAAATGTGCCACGGGCGTTGTGTATGCAATCCCGATCAAGTGGGAAGGCGTCTACGTGGGTCAAACAGGTCGTTGCGTGAATGAACGCGCAAAGGAACATGGCCGTTCAATCGGAATAAAGAAGGAGCGAACTTTCCCGCTCATTGCCTTGCATGCAGTGGATGCGAGCCTCTGCTTAAGAACATAAAAATTCTAGGAAAAAGTAAAATAAAAGGGCGCGTGAGCTTTTGAAGGCCTACCACATAAAATAAAACGGCAATAAATGCGTTAGGGACACTTCTGTCAAATTGTACCGAAAGGAAAAGATTTTTCTGCGCAGCTGTTGTTGATTACGAGTTGACTTTGGTTTCTTTTACTCTCCCCCTCACATTGTCCTCATCCTTTCATTGGCTATGAGTCTGCATATATAAGGCACCTTCACTCAAATAAAACCAGTTGACAGTTTGCGCTCTTTCCGTCTCCGGCGCCTTTTCCTGTGGTTTTCTTTTTTGAATGCGCAACTTGGTTCTTCAAAGAGTGTGCGAAATATCTCGGAATCTCTTTCGATAGTAACTTATCGTGGCTACATCACTTATCACTTATTTGTTCTAAACTAAGGTCAGTAGCTTGGCTGTTCTTTAATATCAAAAGTTTTGCACCCTTGTCTGCAAAAAAGATTATTGCACATGCACTAGGTTACAGTGTGTTGAGATACGGCATCACAGATTTCGGTTTATGTTCGGATCGTTTGAGATGCAGGGTAGACAGGATTATAAAAAAATATTCTTAAAAATGTTGCCTACAATTCCCCAATAGTAACAGCTGCAAATATCTTCCGCGAACTTAGTCTACCGAATTTGCATTCATTGCTTATAGAAACAGTTGTCGTCAAACATTTTTGGAATTCCGCATTCCAACAAAAAAGTGCCGCCAGAAGAGAACTTAGAAAACACGTCCGTTATGTAGTTCCTCGTTCAGCCACAAGGTATGGCGCGACCACACGCTGTGCATATGTGCCGGTCATCTTGAACCAATTACCAGATAGAATTTTTAACGCGACAACGAAAAGCATGCTGAAAGGATTATTAAAGCAGCTATGGTGAAATTAACCTCCAGAATATTTTTGCATCATAACATTTACTTCATCAACTTCCTTTGTTTTAAGTAGAATAACCAAATGTTATCTTGTTCTTTTCCGTTTTTGTTGTCATTAATGTTATTTTCTTTATTCTACATGCCTAATCAATTTGTTTTGTTTTCTTTTTCGCCATGTGTATCATTTTGTAGGGACGGTCCTACAAGCCAACTGAGGCTTAGACCGATCTGTTTGAGTTGTTTTGCATTTTGGTGGCAATAATAATAATAATAATAATAATAATAATAATAATAATAATAATAATAAAAATTATTATTATTATTATTATTATTATTATTATTATTATTATTGTACACATTCAATAGTTGACAGAACTTGATTTGCACCACTCTGTCACAGCGCTGATAAGAAGCTACCAACGCGACCCATACTGCTACGTTAGCGTAAATGGTCAGTCGTCAGAACTTTATGCGGTTACAAGTGGAGTTCCTCAAGGGTCAGTCCTGGGCCCTCTTCTTTTCTCGCTCCTTATTAACGATGTTCCGGCGGTCGTTCAAAATTCTTTAGTTTTGTTATACGCTGATGACGCAAAACTTTACAGAGTGGTAAAATACGTTAACGATTGCGCAGCTCTTCAGAAGGACACTGCGAATTTTGGGTCACGGTGCGCTGGAAACAAGCTGGTCATAAATGCATCAAAAACGAAAGTTGTAAGCTTCACGCGGAAGATTAACAGGACTTTATTGCTCTATACATTTAAAGACGTTCTCCTGCCAAGAGCTCAGGGAACGAAGGACATTGGAGTGTACTTCGATAGCTCTCTGAATTTCTCGCCCCACGCTCAACGGACGAGGTAGCGTGCACGTCGAACGCTCGGCACAGTATGTCGGGAGACGAGAGACTTCAAACAACCTGGGCCATTTTTAACTTTATATAAGAACGTATGTCTTCCAGCTCTTGAGTACGCCTTCGTCATTTGGGGCGGCACTTGTAAGTCAGATTGTGAACTTCTCGAAAGTGTGCAAAGCAAAGTTCACATCTATATTTAAACATTGATTCCGTGAAAAGCCTTTCATCTCCATAGAGCTAACACAGACAATCACGTTACTTACCCTCACCTGTAGACGCAACAAATCGGTTCTTTTTCTCCACAAGTTAATACATGGAAATACCTACTGCTCGCACTTGCTTTCTAATGTGCGCTTTTACATACCGCAGATAGGCACAAGGAAACGGCGTGCCTTCCAGCCTTCGGATTTTTGTGACTCTGTATCTAGAGTGCACGCAACATATAACGCCCTTTCAGAGCACCTGGATATCTTCATGCCTAATTTTAATATTTTCCTGAAAAGAGTTGCAGAGGAATTTCAATAACTGAACAAAACAAAAACTCTCATATCAGTTGTGTGTTCCAGAAGAAAGAGGCCCGATTTTTATAAATCATATCATGAGAAGCCAACAAACAAACAAATTTCTGTAATTACTGTTCTGTAATCCTTTCTTCCGTTTCTCCACTTTTGCTTTGTATTCCCTCTGTGTACACATTTTATGCTCTATTAAAATCTGCATTCATGAAATTATAATTTATTTTTATGTGTGCGCACGCGTGTGTGTGTGGGTGTGCACTGCTTTTCCTGTGCATGGCTTTGTCGAGTGCGCCACCACCAAGACCCTCGAGGTTGTTCCTGGGCACTTTAAGAAATACCTTTGATTGATTGATTGATTGATTGATTGATTGATTGATTGATTGATTGATTGATTGATTGATTGATTGATTGATTAAACTGATTGATTGATTAAACTGATTGATTGATTAAACTTTAGCAAAGCAGTTGACGTGGTCGGTGAGTCGCTGCTACTGGTTAAGGTTACGCACTTTGGTGTTGACTCTTGAGTTGTCAATGTCATGCCCAGTTATCTTCCTGATAGATCATGTTATGTTAACGCGAATGGACAAACGTGTTCATTGTTCAAGGCAATTAGCGGCGTCCCTCAAGAATCAGTATTAGGCTACTCGTGTTCTTAGTTTTTGCTAATGACATTTTCCCCTATCCGAAATTCTTTCCTTCCATGTGCCGATGACATCACGATATTTTTTTAGAAAATTCACACTGTTGATGACGTTCGTATCCTGTAGTCCGACGTGTGCTGCTTTTTTTTCTTCTGAAAGATGTAAAAATAATGACTTCACCTTGAATGCTGCTAAGACCAAATTTATAACTCGCACTCACGAGAAAGCAAGTATTCCGTTTTCTTATTCTGTAGATTCTGTTCCGTTATGTAAGGTCTTTGAGATCAATATTCTAGGTGTACTCTTTGATACAAGCTTACGCTTTTCTGCTGACATTAAACGCGTTGCAATGCTGGTTCGGCGCTCTTACGGTACAGTTTCCAGACTATCAAGAGAGCCCATTTCTCCAACAGCTTTCCTCAAATTGTACACAACAATCCGTCTACCTCAAGTTGAATACTCGTTCTTAGTCCGGAATGACACCTCTTAGTCCAACAGTAACATCACATAACAGAGTCGAGAAAAAGGTTATAAGCATATACCCTCACCGCTTTGCTAACACCGGCACTGGATCTTGTTCTATATACCACTGTTACATCATCGCCATTACCACCGCTTTGTTGCCGACATAATCCATGCTGACCTTCTCTTACCTGCCCTGAACTACTCAATTACATCGTGCTTCGAATTCCAGATAAGGTCACCAGAGAGCATGCACCTTTCCACGTCCCTGCGTGTCATGGCCAACTGTCGACTGGGCGTAGAATACGGCGTCTCTATGGCAGTTTTGTTTATCTTGATATTTTACAGTGAACCTGTAGATGGCTAGAATCCCGGTATCCTTTCCCGTCCGTCGACAGAAAACTGTCATCATCAATGGCTCATACCCCCGTAAGCACTCATACCCTGTAAGGAAGCAAAAAATGCAATGGAACATAGCGCCGTAAGGCAGAGGCTACAAGCACTCAGTAAAGTGCAGCGAACAGTGTTTCGAATGCGCATGCAGTTCTTACGTGAAGAACCAGTCCACGGTGGAGGAGCGTTGTGGTCGTATAGAGAAACACGTGTGTTCACTGCGGTTGAAGCAGGATAGTGTCATCTTTATGGTCACTCGGGGTATATAGAACGATGCTGCGTACTAAACAGCGTAAGAAATAAGTTTTTTTTTGTCTCTGTAGAGTCGCTTTGTCGCTTTACTGCCATTCCTACAATATTAAGGATGCTAAACAGGAACGGTAAGGTTACTCGTCCGGAAATACCGAAATCGCTTATACTGCAGAAGGACGTGCCGTGTTAGTAAATAAAGAAAATGAAAAAAAAAAGAGCTGAAGGAAGGAAGTCAAAACCTTGTTTTCAAGTTTAACACAGAGTGGAGCCAATGAAGTCATTGCGCGACGTCGCGGATTTCGAACTCGGTCACTTTTGTGCAAGAAAACGCCATGACAGTTTTCACGTTGAGTACAGTTTATAATGTAGAAGTGAACGTGTTATTTAACTAGCAAGCGCGAATTAACTAGTTTCCACCAGGCATATAGTTGCGATCTGCGAAATCGCATGGAGGTAATAGCCGCGGGTTTTCTACGGCGTCCTTGCCGCCAGTTCTCTTCCTGGCACACCAAGCCTGCGTTCTCGTAAAAGTCGCCTATGTTATATTTCCAGTGCGTTCTGAAAGGCTTCGCTTATTTTCTTTTCGCATCCTTTAAATAAAATTGATTGGCAGTGCCTAATACAGAGTTCTGTATAGGAAGAGTGAAGCTGACGAGGAACGATGGACAGTGACAGCATGGTTATACGTGGATTTACGTGGCACCATCTTGTCGGAGCCACGCGAGCGTGACACTTGGGATGAGAATGACTCCATTGCATGCTTACTCACACTTCACGTGCACGTTCATATCGCAGGGCTAATGAAGGGAACATGAATGGCCTCTAGCGTTCCAGTGCTTAAGGCACAAATGTGAGGAAACGGTACGCACGACATTCCGAGGTTATATGCGAAGGCAATAAGAGCTTAACTAAAATGTTCGACTGAACGCCATTATCTCGGCGCCACAACTCCGAGCCTTCATCTAAGCAATGCTCTAGAACCGCTGCCTACAGACCTTCCCTAACCGAGAACTCCCTAGGGACATCACCGTAATGCCCTCTGCATTGTTGGCAGCCCACGTAAGCACCTGCTTAAAAGCCCGGAAGAAAAGCGGCGCACGAGCTGAAGGCGTGTTAATACTCTTTCCCCAATGGAAAGTTCCATAAGAGAGTTCGATTGATTGATTCGCGAGGTTTAATATCCAAAAGCGTCACACGGGATAAGAGTGACGCCCTAAAGTCGCAGGGCTCTAGATTTTTACATTGACCACATGGGTTTCATTAATGTGCGCCAGATTAAGCTCGGCACAGCGGCGTTCTTGCGTTCCGCCCCCGTAAAAGTGTGGCCGCCGCGACCGAGCATCGCACCCGCGACTTCGTGCTCAGCAGCAAAGGCCACTGAGCCATCGCGACGGCTAGGTCGTATGTAGTGATGATCATGTGCACAAAGTAAATTGCATTCTTTTCACTGTGAAACGAAAACGCACATTATTTGAAGCGTCGGAAACGCGTGTAGAACGCTCAGCGGGCACAAACACAAGGCTGCTTAGTTCGCCATAGTGAGGTGTGCTCTTGCATGGAAAGGCGTCAAAAATAGACACGATAGCGCACAACCGCCGTGATCAGGTGGCGAATTGATCGGTGCGCGTTAAGCTTCACACCTCCAAATGTTTTCTTTTTATTCGTTAGTTCTTTTTTTTTTTTCGCCGCTGCCTGCGGCACCACTAGCTGTACGCTGCATTTAGCTCTTGCACGCACGGCTCGCGCGAAACACAAGCGGCGCGCAAAGTCAGACTGTTGGAGAATAAATACACGGCGCGGCGCTCAGCCACCTGTTGCGGCCCTGCTGAAGGCCGGCAGTAATCGAAGCTGCCGCTGCTTCTCGGTTTTATTGCTTTTCGCCGCGCGAATGGCCGCGCCTGACTTCCTGGCAACCTTTGGAGCGCGCGGCTCCCTTCGTCAGCAGCCGGGTCCAACGTGCGTGAGAATTCCGCGCGCGGCCGCCTTTCTTGTTTTCGCTTGCCCCTCCGGTTGGCCGTTTTCGCCGCCAGCGGGGCGAGTGCGATGAGCTGCGCCGTGCCGGAAGCGCAGCACTCTCTTCCTGCCTGCTCGAGGCGTGCTCGTCGGGCAGTCAGCGCGGCGAAGCGTGCGGGACCGCGCGCATATTGAATAAAGCGGGCATGCTCCTGCGGCGGCGCTGAGTTCGGCACGAAACGGGCTCGCGCGGTGCGCTGACATCAGTGATCGTTGACGGCGCGTTACTGTGGCGGCCGTGCTTTTCTCGCTTTCTCGCACTGCCTGTTCGCGTGAGGGCTTCGTGCGTACCGAGAGGCAGTGAGAGTACCGTGAGGGGTATCGCGCGACACTGTACGCAACGTGGCCGATCACGATGTAATGGGATCAAGCTTCTGGGCAAGTACATGTAGTACATGCAGTATCGTTTAGCGGAAATACGGGCGGTAACACACACACGCACGCACGCACGCGCGCACACACACACACACACACACACACACACACACACACACACACACACACACACACACACACACGCACGCACGCACGCACGCACGCACGCACGCACGCGCACGCACGCACACACACACACACACACGCACGCACGCACACGCACACGCACGCACACACACACACACACACGCACGCACCTTGAGGCAGAGTGCACAAAACAAAAACAAAAAAGAGACACCAGGACAAGAGAAGGCAACAAAGACCCAGCGCTACTAACAACTGAGTTTTTATCGCATATGGTTACCACATATATACCATCCTACAACTGAAGGAAAACGTCACTGTTGCACATAGATTTCTTTCCGGCAAAATCATTCACTATAGGCCGCTACCGCGATAAGAACATGATTTCTTTTTTGACAGCGACACAGATAGGCAAGTTACACAGTTATTGTATCTGATCACTTCGAATGCATCGATGATCTCCCTAGTGACTTGATCTCGCCGGTCGTTTTTTGTACAAACAGAAGATGGCCCCACAGCTGAATATTACACTTACTGCGGCGTGCGTCAAGGAGGAGTATTTATTTATTTATTTATTTATTTATTTATTTATTTATTTATTTATTACAAATACTTTCAGAGCCCGAGGGCATTACAGAAAGGAGTGGGTAATACATATACAAGTGTGCAATAATACAATTTATGAAAATACAAGTTCACAAAATAAGTAATCTTCAATGGCATTTCTGAATTTAGTGTCGACAATGGCAGCGATGGATGCAGGAAGGTGGTTCCATTCTGCACTGGTTTTTGGAATGAAAGAATAATTATATAAATTGGTTCTGCAAAATGACACACCCACCTTGAACTTGTGGTCCACACGCGATGAAATGTGCGTCGGTTGAAGAAAAAGACAGCTTTTTAACACTTCATTTTGATGATAGATTTTGTGAAAGAGGCAGAGACGAAGAAATTTACGACGTAAAGACAGATCAGGCAGGTTTAGTGTGTTCTTCATAGTGGATACAGAAGCGTAGCGGGAATAATTTGATAGAATAAACCGGGCTGCGCGATTCTGAACAGATTCCAGGGAAGCGATTAGTATGGATTGACTGGGGTCCCAGATGCTGGATGCATATTCTAGTTTTGGACGGACTAAAGTTTTATAAAGAATTAATTTTAAGGAAGACGGCGCTTTGGAAAAGTTTCGGCGCAAGTAGCCAAGAGTGCGGTTAGCATTGCGGGTTACGTAATCAACGTGCATGTTCCAGGATAGGTCGTTAGTAATATTAATGCCAAGGTATTTGTAGGAGTTAACGGCATTCAAGGGGGCTCCTTTAAGGAAATAACTGTGGTTTGTACTGTGAGGGCGCCGGGTTATTCTCATGGTTTTACATTTATTAACATTTAATTGCATAAGCCATTTGTCACACCATAGAGATAATTGATCGAGATCTTTTTGCATATTTAGTGAATCAGATAAATTTGTTATTTTGTTGTAAATTACGCAGTCATCTGCAAAAAGCTTAATTGATGAAAAAACAATACTGTCAGGAAGATCATTTATATATACAAGAAACAACAAAGGGCCCAGTACAGACCCCTGTGGTACGCCGGACATAACAGGAGAAAGAGCAGAAGAATAATTGTTAGCAGTTACATATTGAGTACGGTTTGAAAGAAAGTCTTTAATGCAGTTAAATACGCTAGTGTCGATATTAAGTTCACTAAGCTTGAAAAGGAGTAAGTCATGAGGTACTGTGTCAAATGCCTTTGCGAAATCGAGAAAAATGCAGTTTATATCGAAACCGAGGTCAGTAGCTATAAACAGATCATTAGTAAACGTTAGTAGTTGGGTCTCACACGAAAGCATTTTCCTAAATCCATGTTGAGAATTATTAAAAAAAGAATTGTTCTCCAAAAATTCGATTAGCTGTGAATGTATGATGTGTTCTATCATTTTGCATGGTATGTTAGTCAGTGAGATCGGACGATAGTTATCTGCTGAATGAGCATTACCCGATTTGAAGATAGGGACCACCTTCCCCACCTTCCAGTCGCTGGGTAATGTGGAACACCGTAACGGTTGTTCAAAAAGTTTTGAGAGTATGATTGCTGAGTACACTGTGGTTATTTTTAGCATCTTTGAGTTGAGTAGGTCAGCACCAGCGGAAGAGGATATCTTCAGATTGTCAATGAGCTTGGTAACGCCAACCCAATCTATAACAATGGGGTCCATAGGGGAAAGTTTTGGTCAGGTAAACGGGGTAATAATGCAGGAGAAGCTGCATTGAAGACGGAAACAAATGCATTGTTTAAGACTGTGCAAGACTGGCTAAGAGGAAGGATAGTGTCATCGCTATCAGATAACTGTATGAGTCGTGTTGTTGAACCACTGACAATGCTCCAAAATTTGCGATGGTTTGTTCGAAGTACCGATAGCAGGGTGTTGTTAAGAAAATAATCTCTTGCGCACTGAATCACACCAGTATATTCTTTATGAACTCGCTGATGTGCTGCCCAATGATCAGTATTGTTAGTTCGCTTTGCGCGACGAAACATTCTTTTCTTTTTATTTGATAGGCGCTTTAAGGAAGAGTTGAACCATGCTGACCGGGAATTGTAGATGATTTTCTTTTTCGGAATATATCGTTCAACGAGATGTAGAATCTTTTCTTTATACCTGGTCCAGTTTTCTTCTATAGAATGTTTGTCGAAGTTGCTGACATAGCCTTCTGTAAATAATTCTAACTCGGCTAATCTCGGGTTGGACCTAAAAAAGGCCTTCGACAACGTAACACATGCAACGATACTAGATAGAGTAGGCGAACTAGGACTGGGAAAACGCACGTACGATTATGTACGCAATTTTTTAACTGGTAGAAAGGCAAAGATCACGATAGCGGACCTAGTTTCGGAGGATATCGAGATAGGCAGCGCAGGTACGCCACAGGGCTCGGTCTTATCACCGATGCTATTCAATCTGGCGCTAATCGTCAAGCTGCAAGAAATCGAGGGTCTAAATCATACCTTATACGCAGACGATATCACCCTATGGGTGAGAAACGGAAGTGACGGGCAGATAGAACAAACGCTTCAAACAGCGGTCGAAACAATCGAAAAATATCTAGAGTGGACAGGGCTAACATGCTCGGCAGAGAAATCGGAGCTGTTACTGTACAGACCGACTCGCAGAGGTCGCAAACCAGGCAACTACAGGGAAGAGCTCACCCATAGAGAGGAGATACAGTTAAAGACGGCCGATGGGAAACCCATACCCAAGGTCGATAGGATCAGGGTATTGGGGCTCCTCATTGAAGCCAAGGGCAACAACGGAGAAACCCTCAGAAGACTGGAGGGAACTGTAGCGCAAATCATGAGGCTAATCAGAAGGATAACAAATAAACATAGCGGGATGAAAGAGGAAAACACGATCAGGTTAATACAGGCCTTCGTAATAAGTAGAATAGTGTACGTAGCACCGTACTTAAAATGGCAGGTCGCGGAAAACGTCAAACTAGAATGCCTCATTCGGAAACTATACAAACTAGCCATAGGACTACCGATCAGCACCAGCACGGACAAGTTGCTGCAATTAGGCCTACACAACACTATAGACGAGCTCATTGAAGCGCAACGTACGGCACAATATGAACGCCGCTCTAAGACTAGAGCAGGCAGACACATCCTAGAGAGATTAGACATAGGTTACCACACACAGCATGGTGTCAAGGTGGACATCCCGAGAGATACAAAGGAAAGATTGGTAATACCTCCCTTACCAAAGAACATGCACCCAGAACACAATAAGGACAGAAGAAAGAACAGAGCGAAGCAAATACAGAAGAAATTCGGCAGCGACAAGGACGCAGTGTTCGTAGACGCGGCTCGATACAGTCGCAGACGGGGGTTTACGGCAGCCGTAATCGATAGGGAGAAACGGTGCAAGACGTGCGCGACGATATGCGCCACAAGTAACGAGATAGCTGAAGAAGTAGCCATAGCACTCGCAGCAGCTCAGACTAACGCAACCGTGATAGTCAGCGACTCTCAGACGGCAATAAGAAACTTTTCCAACGGCCGAATCTCCCCGGAGGCACTACGAATTCTTCTCGCAGGAGGCCAAAATTACAAAAGAAAGAGATACATCACCTGGACACCCGCTCACACCCTCGCGGAGGACGGCAACAACGAGGCGGCACACGACGCGGCTCGAGGGCTTACGGACCGAGCCGCAGTCGCAAGTGACGCCCCGACACCCTCCGGACGTGACGGTGCGGTAAATGAGTGGGAGTGGGAGGACAGAATGACAACATATAATGACATTACGAAACATTATAGGTTACAGAGGCGCATATTCCCGCGACCTCACGCAAAATTGACAAAAAAGCAGTCTGTCGCATGGCGGCAGTTACAAACTAGGACGTATCCGAATCCTGCGCTCTCGCACATCATATATCCGGATGTATATGCTACGTACAAATGCAAAACATGTGAATCCAGAGCCACTCTGGAGCATATATTATGGGAATGCCGAGGGATAAATAACAATAAAGAAAACGCGGCCTCTAGCAGCAGCCTTCGCACGCGCTGGGAAGCCGCGCTGCTCAGCCCCGCCCTCGAAGATCAACTATGGGCCGTCCAGCGGGCCGAGGATGCCGCCAGGACCCAAGAACTCCTGGCCGTCACCTAGGCGGGGCCTTTGGTCCTCCCCACCAAATCGCAGGGCACACAATAAAGTTCTTTCCTCCTCCTCGGCTATTATTGAATTTGTATCAGCTCTGTTATAGTCCCGTATTATTTATACTTTTTCTAATTTCTGTGTCGTGTTTTTAAGGTAAAGTGAATCAATGAATGGTCACTTAATCCTGGGAGGTAAGTTAAGTCAGAAACTAACTCTGGAACTGTAGTAAGTAGTAGGTCAAGAATACTGGAAGATGTTGCGGTTGTACGAGTCGGCTCATGAACGAGTTGAGTAAGGTTAAAGTCAGCACAAAGATTAAGGAATTGCATACATTCCGATGAGACATTTTTTACGGTAGAGGAATCATTGTTCCATAGTATTGTGGGAAAGTTGAAGTCGCCTAAAATAAACAGAGGTGAATTGGGAAACCTAATTACAAGGCTATTAAGGACATCATAAAGATCGTTACAAAAAGAAGATGAGGCAGCTGGAGGGCGGTACAATGCACAGAAAATAAATTCACGATTTGCAATAGATACATTTACACAAACAAGTTCCAAAGACGATACGACTGCAACAGCTGAGGATGCCAACATGTCACTAACAGCAATAAGTACACCGCCCCCAGATCGGACGTCACGGTCCCAGCGGTATATATTGTAATTCTTTTCACATTGGAATATTTCGGAGTCCTTTATCTTAGCAGAGAGCCAGGTCTCAGTTATAACAATTATATCAGCAGTGCATGAATCTATGGCTGATGATAACGCGACACGTTTGTTAAGAATGCTCCGCGCATTTGTAAAGAGCAGCGATACATCGTTTCCGTCTTTCTTAACGGTTGTCAGCTATGATGAACTTGAAGTTGCGCCCCCATTGCCCGCGCATGTGTCTTAGCAACAGGTTCTATTTCACGCACTGAGTCAGTGACTGCGCAGTAAGCATACATCTTATTATTCATGATGAGTTTGTTATATCGCAGTGAACCTGACTGGCCCTTCGACTTACTAAATTCAATTAACTCCTTACGCGATTGACGGGTTGATCTACAAAAATCTTCACCGACAGTTATGCCAGAGATTTTAATTTTACTTTGGGAGAAGATCGTGTCCTTGAGCTTCGCTGAAGAGAATTTGGCAATAATAGGGCGAGGTTAGCTGTCATTAAAACTGCCTAGTCTGTGTGCTCTAGAAATATCGCCATCGGATAATTGCAAGTTAAGCCGTCTTGAGAGCATATCACGCACAGTGCTTTCTGACTGAGCCCATGTTTCAACTGAATTGTCAGAGATGCCATAAAACAAAAGGTTGCCACGTCTGGAACGGTCTTCCAAGTCCTCCAGATGGGATTGTATTAAAACGTTCTGTCTTTGGGCTACCTCTGATACAATGCTAGAGATTTCAGTTTCCGATCTATTGCATTCAATATTTTCAACAATTGCCTCAAGAGCCGTCAACCTATTCGTCACGTCGCAAACTTTGAGTGCCAGCGCTTCTTGGTTATCTTTCAGTTCATGGAAGGCATCCATTAATTCCTTGTGGCGTGTGTCAACCTTTTCGCCATCGCCAATAAGTATTGAGTCCCACGTTGTTCAATGTGACACTCGTTGGACTAGCTGAAGTTTTACCTAAAACAATCTACCTCTCGATATACGCAGATGACATCTGCCTTTGTTCGTCTGTGGTAACTCACCTTCAGGTTCGCACGCGATCGCAGCGGGTAGCAACTTTGACATCAGCGTATATTCAAACACAAGGCTTGGCTGTATCGACCTAGAAATGTGCATTGATTGCATTCATACGTAAACCTATGACACCATACCCAGTCTCCATTAATGGATACACTATCATCTATCGAAAGACCCATCGATGCTTGGTTGTAATAATCGATCGAAATCTTTCCTGGAGCCGTCATTGCACGTACCTGAAGAAAAAAACTGTTGTCGATTGCTCAGGTACTGAGATTCATGTGCGGGAAAACATGGGACACATCTGTTCGCTCCATGCTTCAGTTGTACAGAGCTCTATTCCTAGACTATTTACGCTACAGCCGTCCAGTGTTGTCAAGTCCGTGCAAGTCAAATATTCGCTCATTGGAGAGCTTACAGGGCCAAGCATTGCGCACGTGTTTAGGATTTCCTCGCTGTGCATCAACAGCTGCAACAATCCTGCTCGCCAAAGATCATTTCATCCAAACATACGTTGCTGTGGATTGTCTCAGGATGCATATCCGTCATCTTTCCCGCGTCCCTGATCATCTGTTGGCGTTCTTGCCATCGCAGAGACCGCGTGCAACGTTTTCTGAAGTTATAATCACCCATACGGATTGTCTTCCATTAGGATACATACCAGCAGCAAGGCCTTAATTAATTACCCTTGTGGTGTCTCCAACAGCCTCAGGTGCGCCTAAGTATTCCGGGTTTAAAGAAGAAGGCCAATCACCCAACAATAGCTCTGAAACGGATGGCGCTGTTATTAATCAATGATCCATACGGGGACCGAATACACATCTATACTGATGGTTCGGTCTCACCTACCAGCTCTTCCGGTGCCGTTGCCATTCCGGCTACGAAAACCGCAATCAAGTTCAAACTGTCCCACATGACAACATCAACAGCGGCAGAGCTTGCTGCCTTGCGTGCTGCTCTCAAATATCTCATGCAAGAGACACCTGAGAAAGGGGTCATTTTTTGCGACTGTAAGGCAGCACTTCAGAGTCTGCATTTTACCATATATCTCAGGACTCATGAGCAGCTGACATATGAAATAAGAGAAGATCACTATCAAGTTATCGCTAAAGGGCATGAAATTATATTCCAGTGGCCACCTGGACATACCGGCATTGCTGGTAATGACCTTGCCGACGAAGCCGCCCGGTCTGCCCATCTGGATTCCCGACCAGTTCCAATCCCCTTAAGAACCGACGCTGCAAGAAAGCTTGATATTGTGGCTAAAGCTATGACACACAAAAACTGATCTTCTCCCAACTTCCCGAAGTGTCACCTTCATAGGCTGGATCTATCATTAAAGCTACAGGGGCCATCAAAAATTTCCCACTCTGAGGCGACAGTATTGTGCCGCCTCTGGCTCAGGGTGGCGTTTACGAAGGCCTACTCGTGCCGCATTGGAATGGGTGATAAGCCCATGTGCGACACTTGCGGAAGCACAGAAGCGATTGAACACATCCTATGTATCTGTCCCCAATAGGATGTCGAGCGCGAAGTTCTCCGGACAGCACTGAACCAGCTGGACTCTAGGCCATTTTCCGTAATGAAGATCCTTGGACCCTGGCCATACGCGTCGATGGCACAGAAAGCCACGAAAGCGCCCTTGAAATACCTCAAGTCGGCAGGTCTTGGGAACCGTGTGTAGACTCGGTGTGAACCTTCCATTGTGCGCGAAACTGTGCTCTCTCTCTCTCTTCATCCCCATACCCGCTTCCCCCAGTGCAGGGTAGCAAACCGGACGTGCGTCTGGTTAACCTCCCTGCCTCTTCTGTCTTCTATTTCTCTCTTTCTCGCTAGATATCACTTGTGATTTGTCAAACAAGGGTTTACAGCCACAATGCGAGCAATGTCCGGCTAGAAGACTAGTCTTTCCCAGATTATTAGCATTCTTCGAATGTTCCCGTAAGCGATCACTGAGGCACCTTACCGTCTGACGAATGTATTCCTTCCCGTAGTCTTAAGGAATGCAGTAAACCACTCCTTCCATGCACGAAACAAATGCTTCTCGTTGTTTTTTTATTGCAGTCACGGCGCCTCTTTGTAGTATTGTTAACTTTCGCGCACAAACCAGACAATTTCGAAGGGGCTGAAAAGACGACGTTAACACCAACACGATTCCGAATTTTCTTCATATTATGGCTAGCTTGGTGGAAGTACGGCATGAGAACTACTTTTCTGCTTCTGCTCTGTTGGGCAGTGGAATCCAAATGATCACGTTTCCTTAACATGCTGCCCGCCACTGCTGTGAGCAGTTGCAAGGGGTAGCCAGCTGCACTTAGGCGTGAAACTTGGTTTTCGAAGCTTCTGTGTGCCAGGTGATGACAGGATTTTAGAAGGTCGTTTTTAAAACAAAGATGAATGATGCCCCGCTTAACTAGTTTGAAATGCGCTGATGAAAATGATAGAATGTCTTTCTTCCCCCGGGGCTCATAGCACCGACACACATGACTGTTAGAAAAAAAAACAGCGCAAGATCTAAAAACCGAGTGGAACTATTAGCAGGCTCTTCACATGGCAATGTAAGAGGTTGGAGGCACTCGCGAAAAGCTGTACAAACAGCAGACGCGGCAGAAGCCAATCATTCGTTGTCACATTGTAAAAATACTAGATAATCATCGAAATACCTTAACACTTTTGCAACATCTGATCATTTCAGGCCAGTGCACAGCATCCCATCGTAATGAGTGAGAAATAGGTCGCTTAAAAGAGGTGGCGAGGTAGGATTCGATGCACACGCCTTCTCTCTGTAAAAAAGTTGAGTCAGCCCAAGCCGTGAAAGTCGGTCGGCATTTGCACCGCCATGCGGTAAGAGCCACATGATAAGATACATAGACCAGGCATAACGCCCTGTCGCGGGCCAGTCTCACTGCAGCCGACCTTGTTCATCCATCGCACGCTTGAGAGCAGCACAATAACAGTGCGCAAGCGCCCCGTCACGTGGTATTATATATATATATATATATATATATATATATATATATATATA
The DNA here is from genome assembly GCF_023375885.2 of Dermacentor andersoni. Lineage (NCBI taxonomy): Eukaryota > Metazoa > Arthropoda > Arachnida > Ixodida > Ixodidae > Dermacentor > Dermacentor andersoni. Next base: position 297,062,181 of record NC_092814.1, read on the forward strand.
TATATATATATATATATATATATATATATATATATATACAACGAGAAGAAGGGAATCAAGGGGCCCTATTTTTATTTGTCACGATGACTAATAAAAAATCTGGCCTCTCGGTTTCCTTTCTCCGTTCATTACTAGTACTTAATACTATTATTATTACTTGTAATTTATTACATAGTATGCAATAGTTCAGGTAGCATGTGTGGGTGTATTGACCAGTTGCCTTCAGCCAAAAAGTTCACGTAGACTCCTGCGGCAGAAACGATGTTCCGCATCCGCCGCCAAGGCCATGAGTGGTGGCGCTGGCTCACATTATCAGGGCTAGTTCTAGTAGGTAAACGTAAATACCCTAGGAAGGGGACGACAAAACGACGCCGCCGTAGCTCAACTGATAAGAGCATCGCACGCGTAATGCGATGACGTGGGTACGTAGCTCACCTGCGGCCAGTTGTTTTTTCATCCACATTAATTTACATTTATTTATAATTTGTTTAATTCAACTAATAACTGCAGATAAGCTCCGCTATAGTGCCCTTGGTGTCATTTTTTTTTTACTAACAGCCATTTTTTAAAAATTTGCCTAAAGCTGAAACATACTGACACTGTATACGAAGGTTATATGTCCGCCGTATGCAGGTATCTACAAACGGGCTTATATATGGTGTCCCACGTAACTTGAGCCAAACCTCAAAAATATGCAAATACCACGTAGCTGGTGTTGCCTTCTCCAGGATTGCGTATCCTAATCGCTGCCGACCAGTTGTTGCGACGCCTGTTTCTCGAAGCCCGACCGGTGTTACTATTGGGTAGCGTGGCGTCGTCGGCAGGCTGCAGGTGTCCGGTAGACCATGGCGACCAGGCAAGGACGAGACGATGGCTAGTGCGAAACTTGCACGGTTTGTTCAATGGTTGGGGAAAGATAAGAAGAGGAGAATGAAGTGATAAGTACATTGCGGGGCCCCTTAAATAGGCCCACCAATATTGTAGGCGGGATCTTGCTCACGTCAATGTCACGTGACATGCACTGAGTCCCACGATGCTTGGCGGCGGCACCCACTCACCCGGCGACCTTTCACGAGCCCGCCTCCGCAGATGGCAACCCACGGAGTCTTGATCGGAGATAGGCGGCGGATCCCTTCTCTTTCGCGCGTCGTTGGTTCGCGGAAAGGGCGTCTGGTTGTGGATGGGCGATTGATCCATTCTCCCAGTTGACGTCTTCACGAGCGTCCCTCCGCTGGCGGCAGCCCGGGGGTCCTGTCTGGTTCGCGGAAAGAGTGCACACACTCAAAGGTGCCTGTGAACACTGCGGGGAGTCCGTCAGACCGGCATCCACTTGAGACAACCATAGCAAATTAGGAATCCACCCTTCGTTTCGATGAGGCATGGTGGTAGAGCATCTTTTTTGCCCGGGGTGTTACACGCCAACCGTAACACTGGACAGAACCAAGGTAATGTTGTTTGCCGTCGCATGGAGATACTAAGATTATTGTTTTCATTCCGCCTAATTAGATAATTAGTCTTAATTAATTAATTAACTTCTCAAATATCGTAATTAGATTAAAAGTGGCAATTAGAAAATTGTATTGCAACATGAAAAACTCCCGATACAGCTTTCTGTTGCTCAGTACGGGCTACATAAAAGTGTTTGCCTGAGCGTGAAAGAAGCCCGCAAATACACGCAAAATTGCCGCGCGACTGGCCACTCGAGGGACTTTGCGTGTATTCGCAAATATTCGCATACTTTCAATGTTTGGGTCAAGTTATTCGGGATAACCTGTATAATACCTGAATGCTGACCGACAAAGTAGTGCCAGTTAGCGCACTTCTGTTCTGCGCATTAAGGAAAAAAATGCATTCCTACGCATAAAACGTGAACATATAATGTCGCCTCATATTTATCCCTAAAGCACACCGACATCTTAATGGAATAGCGTTATTATATTAAACGAATTCTTGGGTTTACGTGATTTTATTTGATCTAGCCGTTCGGTATGCGCCCCTGGGTGTGTGCCCATTTTGGCTAATCCTACAGAATGGGTATGTGCCACTGTTACACAAGAGATAAATAATCCTTAAATGTAGCTATAAGTTCGTCGTACTGTTCTGTGCATGCGTAAGTTTGTCATCGCCATTCTTCCCTCGACAAGCATCACACATCGCCTCCGTCATTGTGACATCGCTGCTGCGTAGACGTCGTGCACACTGCAGCCGTCTGATTTGGTGTTTGCATTTCGGCATAGTTTGTGAGCGGTGCAGTGCATAAACATAATAATTGCATGAGATTACAAATTATATAGAATGAACGTAAACGCACTTGTAAGCATTGCCGTTAGTTCTATAGCATTTAATTGACCTCTTCACTAAAGCTTCGCTTCATATATATATTCCGGTATGAGGGTTAGATCTGTACAATTTTTTTTATGCAGCTCTGCATGTTCATGTAAGTTCATGCGTGTTCATGGAATCTCCTTTGTCGCGTTTTCAGGCAGGGGGGGGGGGGGGTTGGCTCCCCTGGAATTTAACGCGACAGTCCCGACTTTTGAGTAAATGTCCCAAGTACCGACTTGACTCAGTTGGGACGGCCTAATGTCCCGACTTTGTTTTTCCACTGAATAACAATCAATAAACCATATCTTCTTTTCGTAATGCCGGACATCTTGATTAGATATTCTTCTGTTATCTTCTGCTGCATTGTAATAAACATAAAGGCGGTTTTGATTTTGTCGTGGTTCTGTATTTCTGGTGTTGGCCCTAACCGTATACAGTATATACTTCTATCTGTATCTGTAGCGCGTTAGCCAGGCAAATGCTGCACCTTTCTTGATTTAACTCTCGGACATGGTATACGACTACATACCGCACCTACAGACTGATTGCAGCTCCTGGCACTGAGAGGGTCCGTCGTCGCCGACACGAGAGCGCTCTCCCGTGTAGGAGCGTTCGGGTGACTGACGTTGCGCATGGGACCGCGCTGAGCACACTGCAGAACGTCATAGGCTTGGATTGAATGAAAGTGTACTTCCCGCGGGGCGATAACGTCGTCACTGGTGTCAGTTACGACGTAGATGAGGCTATTGCCAGCGCCAATTTAGGAGTTCTTGTCAAGCCATCCAGTGGAGCTACCATCAAAGCGGATGTTGCGCGCTTGGGCAGCTGACGTTGCTTGAAGATTGGACTCAAGGGCGACTTTTCGTACCCAAGCCACTACAGCGTCAGAACTACTCGTGTGTGAAGCTGGAGCAAGTGAGGAGCGTGTGTGAGAAGGCGACAGCGGGTCCAAGACAGTTCCCATACCCTTGTTAAGAAAAAAAAAAAAAACGCTACGAGGGTTCTTGGTTTGCTTGCTGACAAAAAAGATGAACTCTTCGTGGAACATCCCGAGTGTCTTGAACTATCGTCTCCACAGACTTGGGCCTTCGTTCTTAAGCTGCAATTGCCATCGCACTTATCCTGCCGTGAGGCGACTTCACTGTGCCAGCTCTGGTTAGGAATGGCCTTCACGAAAAATGACTCATTCCTTATTGGAATGTGAAGCATACCCATCTGCGACTCGTGCAACTGCGAATATACAATCGAACGCCTGTTGCGTGTATTGTGATCGTTATACTGTCGAACGCCCACGTTCATCGGAGTGTGTTAAAGCGGCTTGGTCACAGATAATTTTCAGAGTAGTAGTAGTGAAAACTTTATTGCAAATGTCCAGAGGCAAATATTATTAGACCATGGCCCCACGCGTCGCAAGTTTACAAATCGACACGGGCATTGCTACAGTTTATGATATCGACTGGCCTCACTGACCAAATGTGGGCGTGATAGGCAGCCGGACGTGTTTCCAATTCTGGTGCACCTCCCTCCCTCTGCTTTCTTTCTTTCTTTTCATCCCTTAAACCCCTTCACCCTATATAGAGTAGGAAACCGGAGGCGCGTATGGTTGACCTTCCTACCGGCCCTTCCTCTCCTCCTCCTGTTGTAAAAATTAAAAGATAATAATATAATATAATGATAATAAGTGTTGAAAGAAAAAAAATAAGACAATGCTCTTAGAACCCAGACGGAAAAATCATTTTTTTTACCTATAACATTAACAATACTTTGCTCACAATTATCCTAAAACACAAATACTTACAAGACTTTATGGTTTATGGACCCTGGCAGAGTACTGACGCCCCTCGCTTCATGTCTCGTCCGGTTTGTTTCTATAGAACCTGACCGTCCGCGTGCGTCAAGTTGTGATACCGGGATGTTTGATATGCATCCGTTTGAGTATCAGAACCCTTTCGCGTCATCGCAGAGAGCGTGGAAAATTCCTTCTTGGCTGATTGTCACAGCAGTACCTGGAACTAGCAGCAAAAGAATAATTTTTAGGCCGTCTTTGATCAACACCACCTAAATATCACAAGGCCTTTTCACTCCGATCCACGACATCATGTAACTGGTCTGACTGCCATAGAATCTAATGGGGATGCTCCCGAGTAGGAAACAGGGATTTTGACGTCACCGCTTTCATCACGCCAGCCTTGTGAATGGAAATTTCGGGCCAGTAATGTGACGTCATGGATCGAAGTGAAAAGGCCTTGTAGCTAGATTATCTAGGTGGCGTTGCTTTGATCCACTGGTAACTCGAACATATCGCCAATAGCTGCAAGATTCAGTGCCACGTTTACATTACAATGATAGCTCCGTCGCATATCACCATCATCATCACCGACACGCGATCGGCACGGCACTCTCAAAAGTCGTAGGATATTGAGCATATTGACTGATGGAGCTTATAATGTTCCAAAATATCGTACATGCAATGAAAGATGTCATAGCGGAAGGTTCCTGATTAATTTTGACCACGTGCTGCTCTCTAAGATTCACCCAAAGATTAGTACACAAGCGCTCTTTGTGCTCGTGCCCCGTCTGAAAGTGGTCGCCTGGTCACCACGGCCGGAAATAAAACGTACGACTCGTTTGCTCATCATCAGAACGCCGTAGCAACAAAGCAGCGAGTGTGCACGCAGAAGCAGTTGATTAGGGACATTAGGGGTGCGATCTTGTACGCGTTCCAAAATAGAACGGAGGCGGTTCGTTCCACCGAGCCAAATACGATTCGTCAATTCGAACCATGCCGAACGCCATGACGTCAAGTGTGACGTGATATCTGCTGTCAATCATTCCGTGTCGTCTGCTATCGGACAAACGGAACGGAACATACCGCCTATTTCGTGACGTAAAGAACGAACCGCCTCCGTTCTATTTTGGAACGCGTACAAGATCGCACCCCAGATGCTTACGTACATGTGAGAGCGCGCCAGTCACATCACAGCATTTTGTTGCAGCTCAGTGGCTCTGTATCAACGAGTGTAGCCTTCAAAAGATTGTACGCGGGGCCCGATCCCGAGTGTTACTTTCGCATGCCCCGTGCACTCGACACGCAGAGTAATTTCACTTTTACCGAATTTTATAAAGGAATATTGCCTTTTGCTGTTTAAATGTTGTCTTATCGTAGATGTTGCGCACAAAAATTTTGTAAAATATTTCCATACTGTCACTGTCTGCCCCGTAGATAGAAGCTTGACGCTGCTCGAGTGGATAGATCTTTTTTTTTTGTGAGCCCTCGCCTTCCCCCGGATTTGTAAATGATATGAATTTGTGGATGTATGGAATAAAATTGATGTGATTTGGTAGTCTGAATGCGGCGTTTCCTCGCTAGTGACTTCCAGCTCAAAATTCAGCCCTTTCGGACTCACGAAGCTTAACCTCTCCTACGACGATATTCGCCTATCTTATTTTTTCAGGCTTCAAGTTATTGCGTTTCACTCTGTGCGTTATACGGACATTTATTTATTACAGGAATGTTCGTGCGCAGAAATGAAAATAAATTTGCGATATATATATATATATATATATATATATATATATATGTATATATAATTTGTCATTTACCCTTTCTGTCCAGTTTTACATTGAGTAATTATTTTTAAAAAATAAATCTGGGCCTTTACGTGGCAAAAACCACTTTCTCATTATGAAACACGCCGTAGTGGGGGGGTGGGGGGCTCCGGACTGATTTCGACCACGTGGGGCCCTCTATATAGGTGCGCCCAGTGCGCGTGCGTTTCTTGCATTCCGCCCCCATCTGAATGAGGCCGGGGCCGAACCTGTGACTTCAGCAGCGCAACGTACAATCGCCACAGGACTACCGCGGCGGGTAGCATAGTCATTAAGCCGTAGCACGAATCAAGTCAGAACTCTGGCTCAGTACCAACTGCAGTGATAAACCTGCGAAACCAGTTCATTCAGTAATATATGTAGAGCCTTTCTGTAGTGTTCTTACGGATGTTCACGAGCAAAACAAAGTATGCTATACGCCAAGCCTCAGCAGGCTTAGCGATACTCTTCAAGTATATAGTGGTTATGCGCATCCATTACCGCATGTGCGCAGTAAAAATGCGCCTGCACGTCTGTAGACACATCTGTGTTCAACTCATTTTTCTGAGGATCCACTGATTTTAGTGGTGTGTTAATCTGATATTTTCCCCCCTCGTGCATCACTCGGCCTAACCGCGACTGAAACACCACGGCCGCCTTCGTTCTGTCACTGCACGCACGTACACGTGCGCACGCACGCACCACTCACAGGTGCACTCGTATACGCACGTGGCGGTTGCTGTCACACTCTTACTCAAGTGCACGAACGTTGCGCAACGTTGCGCATGCCCGAACGTTGCATGCGTTTTCACGCGCACAAATTTCGTGCACATTCAAACTCAAGCACCTCACTCGCACACACACACGCACACACACAAACACTGTCTCTCCGTGTTCTTTAATTGCGCCATTGGTTTCGCCTTGCAAGGCCTATGAAGCTGCTGACGCGATGTGGCATACCGTCGGCAAAGCAACGGCACTCCGAACCTGACGCCTCCTGTAAAGCAAAGCGCCCTGTCAATCGGTGTGCGAATGCGCGCGTGCGTGGGACCGAGCATGGAAAGGTGAGTGCACATTGCTGTTTCCCACGACGGGTCCACCGAACGATTCTATACCGGGCGGCTCGCGCGCAGACGAGCTCCGAGAAAGGTGAATAGGGTTACAAAACGTGTGAGCGAGCAGATCAAGGGAAACCTTGTGACCATGAGTGTTCTGCACGACGTTTCCGCGTGGCTTGCTCTTGCACTGCAGGCAGAGCTGGTAAAGGATTTAAAGGGACTAGAGATAAATTTTAAAGAAAACCGAAAAGGACGATGGTAGGCACACAACGCCACAGGAGCAATGCGTTTGAATTTTGCTTGATTCATGTGGTTTAGAGAAAGAGAGAGAAATGAGTATAAATGCCGTGACGTTAACCAGATGGGAGTATGCGATTTTCTTTGCCCTGCACCGAGGAAGGGGGAAAGGTAGAAAATACGAGGTAAAGGGGAGGAGATAAGCGCAACACTTTCAAGGTGAGCACAGCACAGCCGCGTAATTAAAAACACGTTGAAGTCTGTAGTGGTTCATACAGGCTATAGCGGTTCCAAGGAAGCGCACTTTCTTCAGTGCTTGCAAACGATGAGGCCGCTTTTGTGATGCCTATCTTCGGTACACGAAAGTATGTTAGGCTCTAGAGCATTCCTCTATGCTTGAGGGACGCCTGCATTGTGTATCGAGCACTTGCATTGTGCTTTGAGCCGACGTAGTGTGCTGGCCGTTTAAAAGCCCGTCCAACAATGACCGCAGTACGGATATAACTTGCTGATCTACAACTACCACCTCATAAGCAGGATCATTGTGTGTCAGGGTTGGGGCAGCACGCTGCGCACTCTTTGGTAGCCCATGCATATGAAAGTGTCGGGCCGTTCCTTTGAGCAGTCAGGCTTCTGCTTCGCACGTGCCCTGAGCGATCTAACTTTCCAAAGCAACACATGGGGCTATGAGAGAAATTGCACTGGAGGGCTCCGGATTAATTCAGTCCACGTGTTGTTGTTTACATGTGCACTTCAGTTTAAAAAGGCGAGAGGTTTTGCATTTCGCCCGTGGCGGCCGGGAATCAAATCCACGATACGGCCCCCAGAAATATGGTTGTATTTATAGAGAACATAACCCGCGACCTCGTGCTCGGCATCAGATCGAACGCCATAGCCACTGATCCATCGGGGCGGGGGCAGCATGCATTTTAAAAACACTCGCGAATGATGTGTGCACTAAACCACATGCGTTAGATGTACCATCAGTGTAAAATTGAAACGCGGAGAAGAATAAACTGATCAGAACATACGCGTAACTACATCGGAGTCCCATGTGCAACCTCTTCGTGGCCAGTTTTACAAGCATGGTGTAGTCCCAGAGGAAACGTTAAGCCACGGTGGCAAATGCAAGCGAATCTGGAAACGCAACAATGCATTCGAGTCGTTTTCGACTTGTGGCCGTTCGAATTTGTGCTCATGTAGTACGGTATAACTTGAGGCGTATTACTATACGCGACAAGAGCACAGTGAGGCGGTGGAGAAATATCATCGTTATAAATAATTCATGTACTGCTAGTGTATATAGGCTCAGGTTGTCCAAGTCACTGAATGATAATGTGCAGACCGTACAGCTGTTCCTAATCGCTTCCCAGTAACATGAAAGTAAGCGCATGCACACTTTCGATTGACCGGACCGCTCTCGCAGCGCAGGTGGTTATCGGGAAACAGCGAGCACTGCAAATATCAGAGGTCTCGCGCTCGCTTGGTGCTTATTCAATTTTTGACATCTGCAGAGCATGGAGATGTTAAATTACGAGCGCGTTGTCAACAACCGATTATACATTTTCGCTTTTCATGCAAGTAATGTCTGCATGTTCATGTCCAATTTAAGGAACGCAATTGTGGTTATCTGCCAAATACCATTTCTAATTATTCCGTTAGAATATAACAACTACTACAACGACTATAACAAGCAACAAATGGAGGCCCGTAATATATACGGTGGATCAAATGAAAATGGAACACCAGGAGTTGTGGACATCTCTTGTACAATCTCTTACAATCTCTATGTACAATGTTGTACAATCTCTATGTATAAGAGATTGTACTATGTGCAATCTCTTGTATCTAGAGGAAGTTGACTGCACTGAAACAAAAATTCAGAGCCATTCCACTCAGTGAAGGTTGATGACCAGTGGAGCTGTACATAACTATAAAAAATATAAAATAGAACAACAAAACAATATAACACAAATATGTACGTTGTTATGTTTATTTGTATTTACGTTTATCTCGTGACCACAGTAATTACGGCTTTATGGTCGCTATGGTAGACGGCCATGGGCTCTGTGACGACAGTGGAGATTTTCTTAGCGAACGTTAGATCTATGCACGGTCGGTGGCTCGTCGTGGAGACATTGGTCTTGGTGTAACATTGAAGGGCGAACCTTCCCAAGAGAAACGCCAGGAATCACTTTCCGTCGTCACGAGACACATCGACGTTAAAGTCACCCACGATGGCGATGGGATTGGGGTCCACCGGGAGGATCCACCCAAATGAGACTTTACGATCCACCGATCGTAAAGCCTCCAAGGTCTTTCTTTGATGTTCCGGGATTAACGTATACGGGGGCGACAACGGTTCCGTACCCAGTCAGTACGGCGCACGCGTCAGCACTGCCCACGACAAGGCTCTCGCCCGTCGTCTGTAAGGCGTAGGGCGCAACGGCCGCGGTGTTGTTGTTTGCGTAGGTCGCAACGCATCAAACCATCATCCATCACCGGTTTTGACACATCTGGCCTCAAACGCAGCTTGGACACGCATGCTGATACGATTTTTTATACTACCTACTTGTACAGTTTTCCAGCGACTCGTGCCCGCTGGGGGAGTCTCAAGCCGGAGGGTCCAGAAAAACAGCCTACATGGTTCGTGATCGTTTTGCAACGCGCTCCTGGGGGCGTTCTCGTTAGCAATTTTGAGGTCTTCACACGACGTGGAGTCAATGTTGCGGAAAATGTTGCGCCTTAGTGCGCGCGTGCACGCCGCCGAACGATGCCGATCAGGTACAAGGTCCTCGGAGTGTGGTGGGAAGGGGGGGCTCGAAATCGACTCTGGTTGCGCGATGGGCCGCCGCGCAGCCCCCGCGGCGTGCCCAGGAAGCGACGCTCCGGTCAGCCGCATGCGGGCTCCTTTCGCGCGCACCGTGGGAATTCGCACTTGTGCGCGCGCGCCGACCACCGCGCGATGGGGGTCGCGCGTATACGCCTCCTGGCCAGCGCCTGTAATGGCCGCGGCATGAATGAAGCCGCCGCCGCCAACTTTGGGAACCGGCGCACGACGGCGCCGCTCACCTCTGGCGGGAGCTTTCAGCGCCTGTCTTTCTTGCGAGGGGCGCTGCTGATCTTGCGGCGTTTACGGGTGCGCGGAATCTCGACTCCTGCATGGGCGGACGCGATCGAGCCAGGAACGCTCGCAGGTCTCGACGACTATTATACGTGTGATTAACAGTTGGACATTGCAGGTACAGCTCCACTCGTCGGGGCAGTGGTGTCGCACGCAAAATGTGGGTCCCGCGCCTCGAGAGGGTTACGCGGGCGCGGGCTGATTTTAGCGTGTGGCTCTGCCTCGTTCTGGCTTTATGATGGGTTCCAACAAATAGCCGCCGTGGGAAAGGAAAGAGCGCCGGAGTTTTCATCCCGGGGCTGCCGCAAGTCCCGTAGTATAGAGGCGCTTCTGCAGTGACAGATGCGCAAGCGAAACATTGAACAAAGTAATTTACGTCAAAGCTGTTCTAGGCACCGGCCATGCAGCGCCAGATTATGGATCTGTTACGTCCTCTAACGGTGCAGCTCTGCCTGATGCACGCCCATCGAAACAGGCTCCACTAAGTGCATGACCTCGGAAGGCGAGGGTATATCATCATCATCATCATCGTCGTCGTCGTCGTCGTCATTATTATTATTATTATTATTATTATTATTAAAAACTGAATTTGTTTTACCATACACAAGTGAGGGAAGAAAGATAGTATTGAAAACTATCGGCCAATTTCTATATTGCCGGTTATTGCTCAGGCCTTAGAAAAATTTCTTTTCCACATTATGTCTCCTTTTAATAAAGGGAAAATCAGGCGTCCAACCGCTCGTAGAAAATGCTACAAAGGAAACCCATACGGGTTCCTCTTCTTTTCTTAACAAATTTTTCATCCTAACTGATCAAGAGCTTGGCTTTCTTACAGGGCGTGGTACTGTGGCGCTGCTTGAGGAAATTTCAGGTAAACTGTTCTTGGCATTCGATCAGAATTGTTCTTAGATGTAGCGAAAGCGTTTGAATCCCTGAATCATCAAATCTTGTTAAGTAAACTGCATTTTTGGGGATTTCGTGGGCCTTTCTATAACATTCTCGAAGATTACTTGAGCAACAGATTTCAAGTCGTCGCTACCGATGATAAGGGCGTTTTTAGTTCTAAGCTGTCGTTGAAAGCTGGAGTTCCTTATGGGTTCATGTTATCGCCATTGTTTAATATCTTTGTTAATGACTTTCCTCTGGCAATTTTCATATGTTCCGTGTTCCAGTATGCGGACGACACTGTGTTGCTGGCAAAACACCTTTCTTACAAAATGTCCAGTGAAATGTTGCAAAATGACGTGTACAAGACAATGCTGTGGTTGACTACTAATGGAATCGCTGTTAATGCCCAAAAAATTCAATTTGTTTGTTCTCACTCTCCACTCAAGACTGCTGTAATTAACATGACTCTCTACTTACATGAGTCGAACTGTGTTTCTTGTAAATGTGCGCCTGTCCCATATGCGGACTCTGTGAAATATCTGGGAATCTCTTTCGATAGTAACTTATCGTGGCAACATCACTTATCGCTTGTTTGTTATAAACTGAGGTCAGTAGCTTGGCTGTTTAATATCAAACGTTTCGCACCCTTGTCTGTAAAAACGATTATTGTACATGCACTGGGTTAGAGTGTGTTGAGATACGGCATTACAGATTTCGGTTTATGTTCGGATCGTTGGAGATGCAGGGTAGACAGGATTATAAAAATATTCTTTAAAATGTTGCCTACAATTGCCCAACAGTAACAGCTTGAAATACCTTCCGTGAACTTGGTATACCAAATTTTCGTTCATTGCTTATAGAAACAGTTGTGAAACATTTTTGGAATTCCGTATCCAAACAAAAACGCGCCGCCACAACAGAACTTTGAAAACACGTCCGGTATGTAGTTCCTCGTTCAGCCACAACGTATGGTGCCGCCAGACGCTGTGCATATGCGCCCGACATATTTAACAAATTACCAGATGAAATTTTTAATGCAACATCGAAAAGTACGCTGAAAGAAATATTAAAGCAGCGACGGGGAAATTAACCTCCCGAACGTTTTTTGCATCATATTTGCTTCAACTTCCTTCGTTTTAAGTAGTGTAAACAAATGTTATCTTGTTCTTCTCCATATTTTTTCTTTCATTTTTTCGTCTAGATGTCTAATCTATTTATGAATATTTCTTTTTGTCTTTTTCCCTGTGTGTATCATGTTCATAGGCACGGTCCTACAAGCCAACTGAGGCTTAGACCGACCTGTTCATGTTGTTTTGTGTTTTTGATAGCAATAAACATTATTATTATTTTTTATTATTATTATTATTATTATTATTATTATTATTATTATTGATCAACCTACGAGAGAAGAACTCTTACAAAATAGACTAGTATCCTCCTGTCTAGACCACATAGCAATAAGAGCGCCGAATTATTCTTTAGCGGCATGTATCATAAGGCATAAGATAGCGGATCACTATTTTGTCACATGTCGCCTTAAGGCACTTTTACCCCTGCCCGAAAAGGACAAATCAGAAGAAAAACATGACAGTAATCAACTAGAAGTGCAGATTTTCAATATGAGAACATTTGATCATTTGATTACACAGTTTGACTCGGCGGAAATGATTAAGGATTCTAATTATGCTAAAGTTTATGAAAAATTTCGGGAGCAGCTAAAAAAGTTTGAGCTTTGTAGTATGTACACAATAACTAAAGAACAAAGGAAAAGTAACCACTGGTTTACGGCTGACATAATGAGAGCTATTTCCTACAGAGACTAGTTGTGGAAAAGGAGCAGGCGTGCGCCGAAAAATCAAGACATGAAAACGGAATATAAGATTGCGAGGAATAGGGTATTCGCCCTCTTGAGATCAACAAAACGGCGTTATTTCTTACACAGATTTAATCAAGCACACAAAGATTCAGCAAAAACTTGGGCTTTAATAAATACGCTCCGAGGCAGTACTGCTGCACCTGCGAATTTCTTAGAATCTTTTTCAGAGAAGCCAGATATAGTGGTAGATAATTTCAATAACTTTTTTCACGCGTTTTTCTAACACTGCGCAGTCGCAGAGACACACTTGCTCACTCACACAGACTGTTCAGGCATCTGCTTTTTTTGCCCACGTTGTCGAAGGAAGATCTGAGGAGAATAATTTTCAGTTCTCGACCTAATAAACAACCAGGTATAGATGGGCTGGCTGTGGCCACACTAAGAAGAAATTTTGATACATTAGCAGACATACTACTTTTTATGATTAGTGGTTTTATAAGCACCGCATCAATTCCGGAGACATTAAAGACGGCGATTGTTAAGCCACTGTATAAAGCAGAAAAAAAAAGATGAAGTTGAAAACTGTAGACTTATCTCTGTTTTGCCTATACTCTCCCAAATACTGGAAAAGTTTCTGTTTGATTGCATGACTTCCTTCTTAAAGAAATTTTCAATCCTAACACCAAGACAGTTTGGATTTGTTGCTGAGCGAGGTACTATTACACTGCTAGAAGAGTTCACCGATGAAATATATTCTGCTCTAGATAAGAACCTGTACAGTTGTGCTTTGTTTTTGGATTTAGCAAAAGCGTTTGAAACTGTAAATCACGATATTTTATTGGAAAAGTTGTTTCGTTTGGGTTTCAGGGGACCCTTTTTTTTTATCTTATTTGCAATTATTTACATGATAGGTCACAGGTGGTCATGGGCAGTAAAGAAATTGTCAGCGCTAGGAAATATATTACAGCTGGGGTTCCACAGGGATCCGTGTTGTTCCCTCTCTTATTCAATTATTTATGAACGACTTTCCCACGATAATTACAAAAGCCACTGTGTTTCAATATGCAAATGATACAGTTCTGCTCACTCGTCATATGCATTATGAGGAAGCTATTAGCGCCCTACAGAATGCAGTTCATAAGGCTATGCAATGGTTTGAAGAAAACTGTGTATATATCAATGCTAAGAAAAGCAAAATCATGCGCTTTTGTAGTCCATTAATAACTCAAACAATAAACTTGCCAATATTTCTACATGATGAACATTGTATTTCATGTAAATGTACTGCTATAGAATATGTGGAGACATTCAAATACCTGGGTATAACGTTTAACAGCGGCATGTCTTGGCAGCATCACATGGCGTTTTTATGTGGCAAACTACGGAGTGTTGCATATCTACTTTTCAGTACCTCTACCAGTCAAGAAAATGATAGTTCATGCACTAGCGTACAGTGTGCTGAGGTATGGTATGACGATCTTCGCCTTTTGTACAGAGCGCTGGGAAAATCGGATTGATAAACTACTAAAAAATATATAAAAAAATGTTGCTTATGGTACTGCACTACATGGCAATAATATTTTTCAGGAATTAGGATTTTGCACATCGGAGGATTTATTTACCAGAACTGTCATTATGCGGCATAATTGGAGCGATGAATTCAGAGACGTACGATGCACCTCGATTGTTAAGAAATAAAAAACTTTTAAGGTACCCTATTCACTACTAAGTATGGTGAAGCGAGAAGTGTATACATCCCAAAAATATTTAACGATTTGGCCGATGAATTCTTTTTGGCAACTTCCAAAAAACAGTTGAAGAAATTATTGATGAAATGTTGAAATTTACTTCTGATTCTTTGCTTAAGTTGTTTATGTGTTTGTCTTTATTTACTATGTCATTGTCTGTTAACGGCTAACACTACCAACCATTCTTCTGAAAGTTGAAAAAAAAAACGTGTTATTATGTAAATGGCTACATTTGCACCTATTATGTAAATATGTAACCACATCGCTGTACCGACTCTGCCGGGCCTAGTCGCACAAGTCCTCGTGGACTTAGACAGGCCCGTTTCTTTGTTTTGCTTTTGGATGTGTGTGAATAAACATTATTATTATTATTATTATTATTATTATTATTATTATTATTATTATTATTATTATTATTATTATTATTATTATTATTATTACTGCTTGCTGCGGGCTGCCATCAACGTAAAAGTGCCTGCCTCGCCCCCGTGCTCGTCATAGTGGTCGCTTTGGGCTGCTTTCTGCGAGGCAACACAAGCTGCCAGTTCCAGTGACAGTTACGGCGCGCCACTAACGATTGCTGCGCTTCGCCTGGTGAGCGATACTAGCTGTGTAGGTTTCGACAAGAATTCCTTCAATGAACAGTTTTCCCCTTCTAACGCCTGTGTTGTAGATTAGTTTCCCGGCTCTTGTATATTAGCATATGTTTATATTACCTAACTAGTTTGCTGTGAACAATGGGAAAAGACGACAGCTGCATTTCCTGTCATAAGGCTCTGCCTACTGATGGAAAAATAATGGTGTGTGCTCAATGCAAATATTCGTAGCATCTAGGACAGTCATGTTCTGGAATAGCAGCTAACACTTTCACTACTATGGGGAACGCTAAGAGAGATGCGTGGGTCTGTAAAACGTGCAGAAGTAACAAGAAACTAAACAGCGGCACAGAGGCTGAACTGGAGGTTAACAGTGGTTCTGAGTCATCACTGTTGGATGAGCTAAGGGAAATCAGAAAAAGTTTGCAATCATTCCGGATTCTGCATAAGAATGTTGATTTTCTCCTACTGCTGCAGGAAGAGTTCACGGCTGTATCGAAATCAGTTAAGGAACTAGAAGGATCAGTGTCGTTTTTTTCCGAGAAGTATGATTCTGTTTTGAAACAACAACAGGACATTCAGGAACGTCAAATGTCTGATTGCGCTGAACTGGAAGCTCTGGAAACAACGGTGGTAACTCAGGCAGCAGTAATACAAAAGCTAGAAGAAAACCAAAATGAAAGTGAGCTGTAGAGCAGACTAAAGAATCTTGAGATCCACGGTTTGCCAGTGAAAAGTAATGAAAGCCTAACACAAACAATCACGCAAATGGCAGCAAATCTGGACCTCACGGGGTTTTCGTCTGACGATATTGCAGCCGTACACCGCTTAAAAGTCAAAATCATTGGTACACCTGTGGTCTTGGTGCGCTTTCAATCTGTAATTTGGAAGGAAAAATGGCTTGAAGCGCGGGGAAAGCTGAAGAAAATACGTGAAAGTGCATCATTTCCAAAGATCTACTTCAATGATAACTTGACCAAAGTTAACCGTGATTTCTTCTGGAAAGCGAGAACGAAGGCAAAAGAGGAGGGTTATCAGTTTTGTTGGACGAAAGGAGGCAAGGTCTTCGTGAAAAAGAATGAAACAGCGTTTCTTGTTCGAATTGGTAAACAAGCAGACCTGGAAAACATTGCTTAGCCAACATGCCTTTTCTTTCAGTGAACTACCAGACTTCAGTTCATTTAAAACAGAATTTCCGTGCAGTTCTGATGAAGATTTTACCATTGTGAGCGTTAATATTCGAAGTCTGCGTAAATACTGGGACGAATTTAAATTTCTGGCTGAATGGGCAGCTAACTCTGTAGATGTATTTGTGATTACAGAAATCAATGTTTCCCAGGCTTGCCTTGATACGTTTACGTTGCAGGGCTTTTCCGCACATTTTTTCACACGAAGCAGGCGTCGTGGCGGAGGCATTACTCTCTATGTAAACGACAACTGTGAAGTTTCTTCTGTTGATACATCTTTTGTACATGCCGAATCTATGATGGTCAAAGTTTGTAAAAGGTCATTTTCTGTCCATATCTTATCGATTTATCGACCACCCTCATGCAGCCTTTCTCGGTTTCTTGTTGAGCTTGAGGAAGCTCTGCGGCAGTGGAGCTCAGTGGACCAATTTTGCTTGATCGGAGACTTGAATATCAATATTTTATGCCCTGAAAAAGTGACTGTTTGTCATTATTTTCCACGTTGTCCGCTTATGGTCTGGAATGTACAATTGCAGCTCCTACTAGAGCGGAATTAGTTAATAATAGCCTAGTGCAATCTTGTTTAGATCACATAGCGGTCAGAGCTCCCTGCTGTTCTTTTAGTTCATGTACTATTCTACAACGGATGGCGGACCACTATTTTGTAGCATGTCGTCTAGTTTTACCAGACGCGTCTAGAACGGCATCGGTGGAAACTGGATCTGGGCAGCGTAAATGCCTTGTCCCTACTGTTAATCAATCCAAGCTTGATAACCTTATCGTTTCGTTTGACTGGGCATCCTTAACCAAAGAAGATTCTTCGGGCAAAGTATATGAAAGGTTCTGTATGCAAATGAAAAATTTTGAATTGCGTTGAACACGGCTGATAGCTAAGCCGATAAAAAGGGTCACTGCTGGATGAACACGGAAATTCTTGCTTCCATTTCGTATCGAGACAACTTGTGGAAACGCTGCAAAAGAAATCCCAGAAACCAAAGACTGCGATCAGAATACAAGTCGGCAAGAAATAGAGTTGTTGCTCTTCTGCGTGGCGCCAAACGCCGTTACTTTTTTTATAGATTCCAACAATCTTCAAATAATGTAAGCAAAACTTGGTCTTTGGTAAATCATCTCAGAGAAGTGAGTTCCAATAACCGGTCTATTTTCGGTGTTTTTCAACAACCTCTCACAGAAGTGGCTGATGCTTTCAACAGGCACTTTGTTAAAGCGTCCCAAAGGGCCGTCTCTCCATATACAAGCACTACGCCGTTAGGGCATTCCGTATCTGCGTCGGCTTTTCTTCCGAGAATTTTGAAGGGTGGATCTGGAAGAAATTATTTTCAATTTCCGTCCTAACAAGCCCGCTGGATATGATGGAATTTCTTTACACACCATCAGAAGGAATTTCAATGCGCTGTCAGATATTATCCTGCATATACTGAATGGTTTTTTGGAAGGCGACGAAATTCCAGAATGCTTAAAAACTGCAGTTGTTGTACCACTACACAAGTCAGGGAAGAAAGATAGTATTGAAAACTATCGGCCAATTTCTATATTGCCGATTATTGCTCAGGTCTTAGAAAAATTTCTTTTCCACACTATGTCTTCTTTTCTTAACAAATTTTCTATCCTGACCAATCGACAGTTTGGCTTTATTTCAGGGCGTGGTACTGTGGCACTGCTTGAGGAATTTTCAGATGAACTGTTCTCGGCATTTGATCAGAATCTTTTCACATGTGCGCTATTTTTAGATGTAGCGAAAGCGTTTGACACCCTGAATCATCAAACCTTGTTAAGTAAACTGCATTTTTGGGGATTTCGTGGGCCTTTTTACAAAGTTCTCGAAAATTACCTGAGCAACAGATTTCAGGTGGTCTCTACCGATGATAAGGGCGTATTTAGTTCTAAGCTGGAGTTTCTCAGGGGTCTATTTTGTCGCCATTGTTGTTTAATATCTTTGTTAACGACTTCCTTTTGGCAATTTCGAAATGTTCAGTCTTCCAGTATGCTGACGACACTGTATTATTGTCGAAACACCTTTCTTATAAAACGTCCACTGAAATGTTGCAAAATGACGTGTAAAAAGCAATGCATTGGTTCTCTAATAATGGAATTGTTGTAAATGCCCAAAAAACAAAACTTGTTTGTTTGCGCTCCCCACTTAAGACTACGGTTATTAACATGCCCCTCTACTTGCATGAGTCAGACTGTGTTCATTGTAAATGTGCGCCTATTCCATACGTGGATTGTGTGAAATATCTCGGAATCTATTTCGACAGTAATTTATCGTGACAACATCACTTATCACTTATTTGTTCTAAACTGAGGTCAGTAGCTTGGCTGTTGTTTAATATCAAAAGTATTGCACCCTTGTCTATCTTATCTGTCCTATATCTATATCTGTCCATATCTTATGGATTTATCGACCACCCTCTTGCAGCCTTTCACGGTTTCTTGTTGAGCTTGAGGAAGCTCTGCGGCAGTGGAGCTCAGTGGACCAATTCTGCTTGATCGGAGACTTGAATATAAATATTTTATGCCCTGAAAAAGTGACCGTTTTTGATTATTTATCTACGCTATCCGCTTATGGTCTGGAATGTACAATTGGAGCTCCTACTACAGCGGAATTAGTTAATAATAGCCTAGTGCAATCTTGTTTAGATCACATAGCAGCCAGAGCTCCCAGCTGTTCATTTCGTTCATGCACTATTCTACAACGGTTGGCGGACCACTACTTTGTAGCATGCCGTCTTGTTTTACCAGACTCGTCTGGAACGCCATCGGTGGAAACTGGATCTGGGCAGGGTAAATGTCTTGTTCCTACTGTAAATCAATCCAAGCTTGATAACCTTATCGTTTCGTTTGAGTGGGCATCCTTAACCAAAGAAGATTCGTCGGGCAAAGTGTATGAAAAGTTCTGTACGCAACTGAAAAAAATTGAATTACGTTGCACACGGCTGATAGCTAAGCCGGTAAGAAAGGGTCACTGCTGGATGAACAAGGAAATTCTTGCTTCCATTTCGTATTGAGACAAGTTGTGGAGACGCTGCAAAAGAAATCCCAGAAACCAAGCACTGCGATTAGAAAACAAGTCGGCAAGAAATAGAGTTGTTGCTCTTCTGTGTGGCGCCAAACGCCGTTACTCTTTTTATAAATTCCAACAATCTTCTAATAATGTGAGCAAAACTTGGTCTTTGGTAAATCATCTCAGAGGAGTGAGTTCCAATAACCAGTCTGTTTTCGGTGCTTTTCAGCAACCTCCCACAGAAGTGGCTGATGCTTTCAACAGGCACTTTGTTAAAGCGTCCCAAAGGACTGTCTCTCCATCCAGAAGCACTCGGCCGTTAGAGAATTCCGTATCTGCGTCAGCTTTTCTTCCGAGAATTTTGAGGGGTGATCTGGAAAAAATTATAAGTGTTAACAGCGCAAGGCGTAGAAGGGACTCGAGACGAGAAGACGACACCACAAGCGCTTTCGTGGTGTGGTCTTCTCGGCTCGTGTCCCTTTTACGTTTTTAGCTGTTAACACCAGAACTTTTCAAAAGTTTGGAACACAGTTGGTTATCTGCTTTTGTAGGACCCTATTTTAATGTTTGAGAGGTGGAACCAAGTTTGAAACACAAGTGTATAAACGTTTTATAAAGGCTAATCTAACTTCTTAAATACTAAATGTAGTTGACTCTTGTGGCAATTGAAAAGATAAACAATATGTGTTATAAGATGGCACTTAGTGCACAATTAAGTAAGATACTTGACTCTAGTGAATCCCTGTACAGTACAGTTAAACAAGAAATAAGAAAAATGGCAGAAGTGAAAGGTGAAGTGCAAGTGAAATATGCAAGAAATTGCAATATACACAGGGGAAAAGAAACTTACTGGTTTAAAATTTAAATCGCATGCTCTTTTCTGCAGAGCGAAGGAATGTCAATTGGCTGGGTTGTTTGGGGGAACCGACGCCTTCTCTGAATGGCCGCACAACCAGCATGCGATATCATATTCTCGAAAGTTATAGATTTGCTGGAATCGAAATGAACTCCGTCGCTATGTCGAATACATGCATGCTCCAAACAGGCGCGCATGCTGTGCCACGTCTTTGGTGCATTGGGAGTGGCCCGGCAATCAACGACTGTGTTGCTATAGTATGCCTTGAATTGCGAAAGCACTTCGAGCTTCCGGCTTCGGGCGGCGTGGTGGCGTCTGGGGGAAGAGAGGGCTCGGCTCGGAATTACTATTGACTGAGAGAAACAGTCAACAGTCGCTCTGCCACAACCGCACAGTGACTGCTCGTGCGCGGCCATTCCAGTACGCTTTCAAAGGTTTCGCGTCCCTTCTGTCGAACTCTCGAAAACGATAAATCGAACAAGCCTTATCGATGAGGTCGATTAACTTAAAGGTGGACATCCATGAAGATTAATCAAAGTTTTGCGGGATACATTTAATCAATTAATCGAATATTCATTCATCGATATTATCCACCCTAATGCTGGCTGTACCGCAACTTACCGTCTGCTATGGAAGCTGCAGACGCCTGGTCGTATAGGAAAAGTGGGGCTGTGGTAGGGTGAAAGCCGGCAGAAAGCGGTAGGCAGAGAAGTAGAACATAACCATGACGTATATAACCATCAGCGACAATATTTGCATTATCTACCCAAGATTGTAGAGACGGCAGCTGTATATTTGAACTTGTTGACAGTATCGGAACGCTGGTTAGCTTCACCGCACGGTGTGAAGTCAGCTCCGGTCAAACTGGCCCGCTTACTTTTTGGCTAAACGCGCACGTGCGAAATCGCGGGAACGTTTTACGCGACTTCTTGATTCGCCTCGTGGGCGCGGGTATGGGCTTGCGTTCATTGTTTACAACTTGGTCGATAATATTTGCTCACGTAGCAGAATAAATTCATCCTGACGGTTCTGAAATCATGTTGAGCTTCAGACGAAAACAAAACGACAACAAA
Source organism: Dermacentor andersoni (assembly GCF_023375885.2). NCBI lineage: Eukaryota > Metazoa > Arthropoda > Arachnida > Ixodida > Ixodidae > Dermacentor > Dermacentor andersoni. The sequence goes on from NC_092814.1 coordinate 297,083,702, forward strand.
ATATTTGCACACTGCGGCCCAACCAGCGTGCTCCGGAGTCACAGTATATATGCATACATATAAATATTTATTTGCTGCATGAACCGATTGCAGCAAATAAAAAACACTTCTAAAGTTGCTCACGCCCGAACTAAGTGTTGAAATCTCTTCTCCACCATCGTTGAGTTATGGCATTACGGTATAGTATACTGCTGCTGACTACGCGCCATTGTCTCCTAGTCTACCGTCCCCCATGGCCAACCCAAATATATCGCAATGGTTGCTTTTAGTTAGTTGCTCTAAAGGACAATACATATATACCACACCTATCGATCGCTACGTAACATACAATGCAGCTATTGCTATATAATCGAGGAGGAGGAAGAGGAGGAGTATGATGCAATCTACGGGCGGATCAAGCCTTGCAAAGGCATGCCAGCAATTGCTCCGCCATGAGTGTCTGCTTTTACTGTGCGGAGATGGCGCTATCAACAGCATTACCCCACTGGAAAAGTTTAGGCTTACTTGCTAAACTTCGCCACTGGTTGAATAGGGCAGTGTATTCAAAAACTTCGGGAAGTGGCGAAACACCTCTCCCCTAAAAATTAAGTGTCCTTGCGGGAAGATCAATTCCTCCACGGTAGGGCACCGAGACATTTAACGCCTAGAGTCCGTCAAGAAGAGTCTTGCGCTCTTCCATGAATTTTGGTCATTCTACCAAATAATATTTTATATCACTATGGGCGGGGCAGAAAGAACACGTTGGTGAGGGCATAGTCCAATCTTGTGTCGCCAGGCCTGTGTTCTCGCTGACTGGGTGCGGACACGGTATAATAAGCAGGCTTCCGGTCAGCAAAGTCCCTCGGTCGCGCAGTATTGATGTGGTGGGGACCTGAAGGAGTGAAAGTGGTTTCCAATGGTCGTCTTTGATACTCGTTGAATGTTTTGTGGTACTCTCACCGTCGGTCTGTACGTTAGCGCTTGGCACGCAAGTCCGTCTGCATCTTTATTTCCGAACACGTTGATGTGCGATGGAAGCCACTGAAAGTCCAGATGAAGTCCTAACCTGCGTAGATGCTTGATGGTGCCAAATGCTTGATGCTTGATGGTACCGCTTTAGCCAAATGTCCTGCGCAAATCATCGCTGGAGTACCTGCAGCGCTCCCTTGCAGTTCGATAGTATCACTAGCGGTTGCACTGAGCAAGATTTAAGTTTCCGCGAGGCAGCTTCAATTGCTTCATTTCTGAAGAATAACACAGTCCCATCCTTTCGTTGCTCTTAATACTCTCAGAGGCCTTTGTATTAATTTGTCACAACGAAGAGATTGAGCGACCAGAGCCGCCGTGATAATTTCAGTCTGTAGAATGTCATGTAAAGACTCCTGGTATTACCACCAAGCGCACTACACCTTCGGCACATGTCTTTTGGGCTGGAACGATTAGATAAGACGTATAGACACCATATATATATATATATATATATATATATATATATATATATATATATTATATATATATATATATATATATATATATTATATATATATATATATATATATATATATTATATATATGTATGTGTGTGTGTGTGTGTGTGTGTGTGTGTGTGTGTGTGTGTGTGTGTGTGTGTGTGTGTGTGTGTGCGTGTTTGTGTGTCATAAGGAAAAGGTAGGAACGTTAACCAGGCTGACCCCGATAGGCTACCCTGCACTTGGGAAGCGGGAAAGGGTATTGAAAGAGGAGAAGGAAGAAATCAGGTCACAGTCTCGACTGTTACGCACACAAGCGTGCACCACTAAGTCAGTCACAGGCGGTCATACAGGCTGGTGCATTACGACCACGTTCATATTGCATAGTGTGGCGGAAGATATTACGCAGTGAGGTCTATCCGCCCAAGCGCCGCCGCCGTTCCTGTGACGCGTGCCTATACCACGTCAGACCACTCCGCTACTCCTTATTTCCCGCTTCGTCGCTTTCACTCCGCTACAGTCCCTCCGCTGATGATATACTTCCTTACATCGCCGATGCCAGTGTTGATTTGTATCGCACTGTCGACCTGTATTGCAATATTATTCCGATGTTGCATTAAAACCCCTTCGAGGACATAGGGTGTGCTGGTATCAGGATCGCCCTTCATCCCCTTTGAGTACGCTACCTCCAGGATTGACCCACGCTATAAACCCGGGTACAACGCCGATGCGCACTTTTAATGTGTGTAATGCTACCGAAAAAAAAAAAAAAAAAAAATGAACCAAGGTAGTCCTACATCTTAAAGCTACACGGGTGCCCGGATGCTACGGAGGGCTTTCATGCAACCAGACTTTTTACTGGATGCAAAGAGGGCTTGAGCGCTGCGCTTTGTTTCAGGCACGTTTTCTTTCCACGCATAGAAGAAACGCTTGGCAAAAGACGCGCTCGAACTTGTGGAAGACAAAACACCAGGGTTGGAATTTACGTAGCACATTTCTCACTCGGCATAATACGACAAAACGCGCAAAAAGGGGACAAGCGATCAAGGAAACAGCCGACACAGGCGCTGACTTCAAACAAAAGTTTATTGCGCAGTGGGGAAAGATACAGACAGAGAAATACGTTACCAAAGCGAAAACACACAGTGCAACAAATGATTACTTCTTTTTTGTAATCCTTTACAAATGCTGCCCCCCCCCCCCCCCCCCACACACACACCACACACCCCTTCATCCGCCTCTTCGTGCAAAGGTATAGTGTTAAAGTTGTGAACAGCGAGTATCTTTCTCCCCAACTCTATCGGTCTCTCTTTTCTTATTTTCTTAAAATCGTCTTATCGACAATTAATTGCAGAAGAGCAAGAAGGCTTGTGCTGTGCACCACCTCCATACAGCGCTGCCTTTTTTTTTTCAACTAAATGTACGCATTGCCCAGGATTCAGTTCCATCCCCTCGAAAGTGGGCGAACAACCAATCAAGAATTTTTTGGGATAACATATTCAGAAATTAAGAAAAGAAAGCTCGGTCTTCATTTTTTTTATTATTTGCCAAGCATTTTTCTCACGGGCTAAATAAAAAAAAATCCGTTTTGGAAGAATAGTTTACCACGGCTAGCTGGTTTCAAGTGTGTCGCAGAAAATAATCTAAACTACTCGCTGCTGCATTCAATGCGCCGTCCCGTGCGTCTAAAGGCGCCCCCGTGTTTGACGGCTGTTAGGAACGGCCTGCAGAGGTGCCGACATGCAAAGTTTGCAAGAGGAGGACTTGACGGAATCAGAAATTCAAAAAACCATTCTCCAAGGTGACAATTATTTGATTCTCATCGAACAAACAGGTAAACTAATTCTAAGCAAAAGACAGGTACAGGAATCAATTAGGCAAGAACACCAAGAGCGTGAGTGAAAACGGCAAGAGCTTGAAAAAGAAGGGGCAGCGGAGGCCGTTAACGGCCATAGTAAGAGCGACTACAATGACGTTGGACGCTACGAATTGGCGGTGAACTGCGTTTTCCCTCACCTAGGGATCTAGGGAGGACAGAGTGTTTATAAGCAGCGGTTGTGCGGCTGCTGAGGGTGCTCGTGAGTGGTGTGTTCGTGCTCGAGAAGCAGTCTGCTTGGAGCTGTGTGCTGGTGTGCTGTACGCTTCGTCTTGCGTGCTCCATTTGGGAGTGACGCTAGACTGTCGAATGTATCTCTTGTTTTAATATAGATATGTAAATAAATCCTGTACGCCTAGCTCCTGACGAAGAGCCTGGTCCTCCCTACAACGACCTCCAACCTTACAACTGGTGAGTTGTAGGGCTTGGAGGTCGTAGGGAGGAACTTGGGATGAACTAGGCGTACAGGAAGTGTGTACCGGCCAGCACGAGGCGCGAGAAGGCAGCATGAAAGGAAATTCAAAGAGAAAGCGCCGTAGAAAGAAGCGCGGTAAAAATCGGAAAGTGGTAAATAATGTAGCGCAGCCAAAGACGGCGACAGACACAAAAAGCCAGGGCGCGAGAAAAGGAAAGGTGCAGCCGTCGTTGACGACGTGTGCGCATCAAGCACGTTCGAGCCACCGGTCAAAAAGAGACCGAGAAGCATGTTCTGCACGGACGCGGACAGTTATGTTCCTCGTCGTTCCGTCGTTCTTTTCGGAGTGCAGCATGTAGTGCGAAGGAGCGCAAGGTGGCAAGACGAGACCAGGTGGTAGGGAGTCGTGACGCGGTCAGTCGAGATCGTGATGAAGGTGGGGCGCCAGGACACAAATTGGCAGGAGACTGTAAGGTCTTGAAGGAGCTGATTGCGTGTCGGTCCTTTTGGTGTTCCTGGATAGCCAGAATAGCGTTCGAACAGCGACACCTCGAGTACGGCTCAAAAGTATGAGTCAGATGTAAACGTTTGGAACGGAAGGCCAAGAGAGTTTCCGTAGAAGTAAAACGTGTTATTTTGTTTTGTTTTTGAGCATTTTGAAAATTTTCGCAATTTGAGACTGAAGTTTCTTTTAATATGTAAGGTATGAGCTTTGTGTTCTCGTTCGAGAAGCTCCGAGATTTGAAAGATGCGTTTTATGTAAACCTGTTGTTTCGCGAGGTGTTCAATAATGAGTAGATAGGCGTTCTTTTTTGTGTGTGTGTGTGAGTAACCTGAAGTGTCAAGGTTATCGGTGAGAGGCGTATGGTAACGCGCGTGAGTATTAGTTAACCTTCTGCATTTTTAGAGGAGTTTTCGAATTTTCTAAGTTGAAGCGCGTAGATTTTCAGTAAGTGCATAAGTTGCACTGAGAAGCGTTCTTAGTTCCATTAGCGCGTGTCCTGTGAGGACGGAAGGAAGCAGAAGGTTTATGACTGGGTTGCTCATGAGTGTTGAGGGCGGCCGCGTTCTGACTTCTCTCGTAAGCATGCGTGTAGTTGTTAGAAGACGCATTTTTAAAGGTTCTGTGGTGTGCGTAAGTTACGCAAGTTTAGGTTCTCGTTTAAGTTACAAGTCCTGTATGGACTAGAGGAAGACACGTGAGTAAGCATGATGGAACGTTTGCGTGCGACACAAGCACGTGTTCGGAATAGGGACCACAAAGTTAGCGCGATTGTGATTACGTACCTGTGGAGTTGACCAGAGTGGTCAGTGACACCAGTACGTGCGGTATGTATGCCGCTGCGATAGGGTAAGAACAGGCTGTTCGCGAAATCAGGCTGCTTGTGTTATGCTCCGGTACTGGTGGTTGAGAGCCTTCGGTTTAGTTCTGCCACGGTTCTGCGTAAACTTTTGTTATTGTGCAACACGACAGTCAAATCTGGTTAAACTCAGGGGGAACGTGAACGCTCGCTTTGGCGGCACTATATTTTGGGGTCAAAATTTGGGGTTCCTAGTTGAGAGGCTTACATTGAAATTTTGATAGGAAGCCTGGTGGGTTAACAGCTCTTTCCGGGCGTTTGCACGCTGAATAGTATTGTGTTGCCGGGATCGAGTCTTCTTTGCCGGTTGTAATGAGATGGTTGCGCAGGGAGATGGTTGTGAGATGGTTACGCAAGTGCGCAGGGATTGCAGAGAGCAAAGCCATATTCTTGCTCGCCAGCCATTCTCTTCCTGCCCAGCGGTTGTCAGCACTGGCCAGTCAAGATTTTCCGGGACATGGAGGAGCTGTTAGGAACGGCCTGCAGAGGTGTCGACATGCAAAGTTTTCTCAGCCAGCTGCAGCTGCGAGCGTGGCGAGCTTCCCCGAAGAGACCATTGGAGGCCCTCACTACCAGCCGCGGTGACTCGTCTCGTAGGGACGACGATGTGCCGTGTCAACACCCCCTCGGCGCCTCTCTGACTAAACGCGATCGGCGGACCAACTATTGTTAGTGAAATCGCCAACGCCTTCACGGTTAGACGGAAGCAGGGGGAATTCCTGAAAGGAGATGCCTTGCGGTGCCTTCTCATGAGCCTTTGAAGACGCCTAGTTCCTCTCAAGTTCCTCCCCACGACCTACAACTCCTACACGGCGAACCCGCAACAAGCAATTGAGCACGTGGCATCCGCAATCCCAAAAAAGAAATTTCCAGAATGTGCAGAAGGTACACCAGCATCCCCTCCCTAATAAACAGGGGAAGGGGGGAGGGGTTGTATTCTGTAAGAATCCACCTGTCCATTTCGTCTGCTGCTCAAGTGCTAATTGGCTGGAGTGCCTGTCTCCTTCTGGTGCGTACCCCAGCCCAGCCGATCAGCACTTCAGCAGCAGACAAAATGGACGTGTCCACTAGCTGGACTCTTACAGAATACCCCCACAGCTGTCACGGTGGGTAGACTAGAATTCTGAAAGCTACTAAGAATCTCTGAGCGAATAAAAAAAAGCAGTTATTTGTTATAGAATGTCAACATGCTACCATAACTTTTTAAAACATCTTTTTTCGTGCACTCTTGTCTGCTGTTATTATTACTTTCATATGCTAAAAGTGGCTAGAATATTTTTCCAGTTTTTTGCAATATTTCCGCAAAACATACATTTCTACTTGCTGGTCCAGAAAAACTTGCGTTAACTATAGCCGGGGTCATTGTGTTCTTTAGTATGCGATGCCGTCTTTCTTTACCGATAAACTAGACCCGAAAAAAAAAAAAAACGCCGTCAAAACCCATGACGTCTAGGTGAGATTGTGCGGGAAATTCAGGGGAAGCGTCGCTATGTGCTCACCTATCCTTTTTACTACATTTCTGGGTTACCAAGCCCCCTCTCACCATACGCCTAGACTTCTCGTGATTCTATAAGCGTAATTTTTCTATTGTAGCTGCCTTCTTTAGTGTCTCCTTAAGTACAGACGAAGAAGGGTCGCTCTAAACTTGGTCGTGCAGTGAGCCGCTCCATTTTATGACATGTGACAACCAATGGGACCATTGTTCTCAGCCGCGTAAAACCCATTCGTCAAATCGTGTTCGCGCTCGTTTCGTTCGTATTATCACTTATGTTCGAGATCCTTGCCACTTCCGCACGTTCTACTACACCGCCTGCAGGAACTCCTGGCTGTATAAGCGCGGTGACGGCGGACGGATGGGCCGCCGATCAGGGGGCGGCGGCTCGTCACCGCTTTGACACGGAGAGCGCGCTACCGCGATCACCGGCGGTAGACGCGATGCTATTGACGGCGACCTCGATTCGCGACCGAACAGCCCGAGGCAAAGTGTAGTGTACTGCTCTTCGCTTGGGCGCGCGATTTGCGAGCTCGCTGAGGCAGCGCACGCCGTCTGCTCCCGTGTGCCAACCGCGTTTTGTGCCGCGATCGCTGCCCGCCCGAGCGCGTTTCATTTGTTTCATCGGAGCGCTGCTCGCCCACTGCTCCGCAGTCGCGTCACCCTACTACACTCTCGTAAATTTGCTTAGGCTGTCTTTTTTTTTCCGCGTTGGCTTGCTCCACATCGGCGCGGGACAAAGCGGTGAAGTTGGATGCACGTGACGAAGTAAGAGCGAGTCTCCAATAATAATCATCATCAAAAAAAGAAAGTGAACCTTGCAGCTTTTTGACAGGGCGGCCTTCCTCCTTCCTGTTCTCGCACTCACTACCTTTCATTGGAAAAACAAATCAGATAAAGAGAAAGAGAGAGAGAGGAGAGAGAATGACAGTCTACTATTGCAGACACAGTCGCTTGTTAAAGGGCTCCTCACCAGGTCTGGTCATTTTTAGCTGGCAAGCGCACAGCATGCAATGCGTTAACGATCGTGTTTGCAAAGAAATACATCGCTACGCGCAGCCGAAAGGTCTGAAATTTCAATCCGAACGCCGTTTTCCCTTTCCCTCGCGGCGACCGCTCTCCAAGCCGGACGGTGACGTACTCGTGTCCCTGCGCCTACGTACTCTTGTCGGCAGTGTGACGTCGCTCGTGGGGACACGTGACTTCGAGAATCATTCAAGGCGTCATCTGTTATTTGTGGGATCTGTTGCTTGAATTGACAAATTGAAGTTTAGAGAAATAATAAAACAGACAAACGGAGTGCCTGCGTGTTTTTTGTTTTGTTTTGTTTTACTTCGCACCGAAGCAAGGGAGACGTACTTCCGCTTCGTCTGCTTGTTCCCACGATCGTGCAGTCATGTGCGCAGGTGCCGAAACTATGCCATTTTATACCGTTTTCCAGCGCGTGATCATGCTGTGCGATCCGCTTGTTCTGCCTCAGTATTCGTGTAGCATTGAATTATACCGCTAGTCATGTGTCCTTGTGCACAGAGCGCAAAATCGTGAGCTGCACGAAACGAGAGAATCACAACAGCTCGCGCGCAACGTAGTCAACAAAAATGCGCGGCGCCGAAAAAAAAAAAAAATGCGAGGAGAAAAAAAAATGAAGGTGGGGCCCGTGACGTGTGCGTCACGCGATCCTTGAGGTCCGGTATGGGAGAACGCAGGGAAGAAATTTCGCTTGCGGAGGCTAGACTGGGCAGGTGGAGAGAGAGTCTCGCCATGCAGTGGAGCTCGCCTGCTGAAATCATGGGTTCGCGGCACTGAAATATTTCTATCTCGGCTATTAATGAGCCGATTTGAAAAATTTTTACGGCAGAACGCTCCTTAGAGAACACGTAACAACTTACAGCGTATAACCAAAATTTGCTATGGGGCCTGATGAGGGGCCCTTTAAGTTTGATTCTAGATTTTTTTTTTCCAGGATGGCTGCCGTATCGCATATATAAAAAAAGAAGAAAATACCCTCTACAACCTGCTACCGGCATTCAGCGCATTTGATGATTCGGCCAGTGTAAGTAATACGTCGCGTGGTCTAAACAACGTATGCGAAGGCGTCGGTGGTTCTCCAAATATTACGTCGCGAGTCATTCGAGCGACACAGGCAAACCGCGCGTATAGACTACTTCACAGCTCCTGTGAACGCCTTATGCCCAATAACAAACCGAAGACGCCTTTCAGAACTCCAGGCTCTTGCTGGTAAAGTAGTTCCAGCCGTACTGTTTGCGTCGAACCGGAATTGTGAGCGCGGTATTTCAATTTCACCTTACTCACCAGCACATATATCGTCACCGCGAGTCGCGCCGCCGTGGCTCGAGACCTCCTGGAATAGAAAGCGATTAATCAACGGTGTTGGAGGTGCTTCTCGTCTCCTCTCTGGAGTTCATGAGTGTAGATATTTAGGCTTGTTGGTGCAACGTCTTGCAGTTTTTTTCCTGTAGCGCAAATAGCACACGAACGTAGAAGAGAAACAGAGAATGGTGATAATACAACAGATAATAATAATAATAATAATAATAATAATAATAATAATAATAATAGACAGATAATGGATAATAATAGATAACAAAATAGCGCCTGTGTGTGTGCCTGTTTCTCTTTTACGCCCTTGAGCTATTTGGGCTACAGGAAAAAACAACTGCACAATCCTCTCTGGAGCTCCGATTTGTTCCCCGGATAACCCCAGCGTCAGCGGCCATGTTCAGTGGTGACCACCCTAGCGAAACCGACGCCTCAGGCTTGTTTTAAACGGTCTGTGTTGCTGTGCATAACCGAAGGAAAACTACAAAATACAAGATAATCAATTAAACTTGTTCAGAAATTGGACAATTCGAATGAATACAGTGATGAAACGCCGAAAGTGTGGGTCCCCGCAGTGACATGCACGTTCTTGCACTGAAAAGAAAAAAGAAAAGAAAAAAAGGAAGGACTTGCAGGCTCAAAACATGTAAGCTCTGGCGAATAGCGACTAGAGCGCGTTGTACCTGAAGCTTCGTTCATTCATCGTCATTCTGCACTTTCTTGCTCTGTAGTTCATGTATGTTTTAGCAGCTTTGCTACTAACTGAATTTAATATTATTAGAGCAGTACAGCGTTGCCTTAGCCACAATGGCGCAACAAGGATGTCAGTAAGTGTTTCTTTTTTTTAACTTCGGCACTTTATATTTGCCTTATATTCTTAAAATCTGGCGGAATTTCTTCGCCTTACTCGACACCCTGCTCTCGCATGACGCTGCGCGGCTTTCAAAGTCATCTGATGACTCATCTTGGCGATCGACATCGTAACTGATATGTCCAGCGCTGCGGAGGCACACAGTAGATTGCTACAGCACCTCTGCCAATAACGGACAGCTACCGCATTTATTTTTTTGCACTTACATGATATTACAGTTTCAGAATCTAGCTCGGCCGCGAAGACGCCTCAGCTTCCACTTGGCAAGACGTCAAAAACCGAGAGATGACTATCGTAGCCATAACGGGTCGTGCGCAAGGCGATTGTGGCTTCACCGCAGCTTTCTCCGTTAAAGGCATAGTGGAGGCTGAATATAGGACTAGACCCGCAACGCAATATTCTTGTTGCTGTGCGTCTTTCGGCGATCCCGGCGAGATTCCACCAGTGCACCTCGAGCCGCGCGTGCACATATCCCGTTTCGTTGAAAAAATTACGATAGTCGTCTCTTACATGCTTCTTAGTGCGTTGTATGTGCCGCGCTTATGGCGAATGATCGCTGCTGGATTCTGCGAACATTTAAGCTAGCCCAACGGGCGACCTATGTGAATACGAAAAAGAAAAATTTAGCATATGGAAACACATGCACAAAAGCAAGGAATTCAGCGTTGATAGGCGTGTGCGAATATTCGAAACTTTCGAATAACGAATTGAATATACGCCTATTCGATTCGGTGCTCGAATCGAGTAGTCACGATACCTTCCGGACCTAGAATCGCATAGCCACGTTACAAATCCGTATACTTTTCGAATAGTTTTCGGATGCTTCACGTCGTCGACTGTGCACAACAAAAAATGAGATGCGATAACTTTCATCCAATCCACAGATGACATAACGTACTAGAGCACGCTGCGTATAGCTGGTACTTGTTATTGTTTAGTACTATTCATAGATACAACGCCTGTGTGCTCTTATTTAAATAGATATCGATAAGTTTCAGAGCAGCATACTTGATACAATAGTGGCATCATGTGTCGCGACCATTCGAACTTCTTGAAAAAGTACTTTTTTTTTGTCGTTTCTGACTCGACTGCGAAAGATACGAATTCGTCAACGAGACTGGCCTTTCTAAAGTTTATGCGATAATGCGCGACCGCGTACTCTCCTTCAGAGCCTTGATTTTGCGCCGTTACAATTTACTCTAACATACTAGCGTGTTTTATTTTTTGGACGATACCGAGTTTTAAAAAAAATGGCTCGTGGCAGATACGACAATACTAGTCCTTGAGCTGGATTACTCGAAGAGGCCGACATTACTTGCACGAAAAAGCGAAATCCATGATCGACTAATTAAGTAAAGTCCACAAATAAGTTTCTCGCTGATTACCTTAAGGCGCAAATTATTTTAAGGCACACGAAACTAACCGGCTACATGAAAAACTTTAAAAAGGGCGCACCAGCTAAACACAAAAGACGCGTACACAAGGAAAAGGCGTTAGACACGGACGGAGGGTGTCCGACATGAGCGGACACATCCTTAAGCGGGGACCAGCGAAGCAATTTGGCAGTTCATTATCGCGGCTGCAAGAAGCGCAAAAAAAAGTATTTCACTGTTTGGTCGTGTGACCATTTTAGGAAGGAATATGACTAGACACGATCGGGGAAATCTTAGAAGCTTTTCACATTCGAAATGATCGAGAAAGAAAATTGTATCAGGGACACGTCTTTGTGTTTAACCAACAAGTAACAGCCTTACCTATCAGGTAGGTAAAAGGTGATTTAAAAACTGACATTGATGCACGGGTCTTGGGAGGAGTACAAGTTGTTTGACGTAATAGTTCTGCGGAAACCCGTAAGGTGGAGAGAAGTAATAATTTAAAGAAAAATGAGACATCCACCCAATCGTAGCAATTGCTGCAAAGGAAACCCATATGGGTTACTCGAAATAAAAGCCTCGTAGTTGAAGAAAAATTCGTCCTGATTACGTCAAACTATTACGTCAAATTCTTGCCTTCACTTCTAGTTGTTGACAAATTCGACTTCGCCCTGCCATCTGCTAGCCGCCATGGTTAGCTCAGATGGTAGAGTGGTTACCCCGGAAAGGCGGTGGTCCCGGGTTCAAGTTCCGGACCAGGACGAATTTTTCTTCAACTGCGAGGCTTTTCTTTCGAGGAACCCGTATGGGTTTCATTTGTAGCAATTGCTACTATTGGGTGGATGTCTCATTTTCCCTTAATTAAGGAGTATACAAGTTGCGCATGCATTGGCTGTTTTCGTGCGGCAATGTACTTTTCGAGGTGTTATCAATGCACATGTCTTGGCAGGAGTTGAAAATGCGCATGCGTCGGAGGTTATGTGCGGCAGTGTGAATTCCAATAAAGTACACTTGAAAGTCCAGCGTCCGTCCGCGTCTAACGCCTTTTCGTCGTGTGCGCGTCCCTTTGTGTTTCGCTGGTACCCTTTTTTTTTCAAGTTCATCATGCACCAACTGGCCCAAGAGCTTGCGCTATTTCATCGGCTACAGCTAGTGAGTTTCGCGAGGCGTATCCACTCGGAACGAATTCTCAGGATGGCACCAGTTTCGAGGTATTAATTTCCACATTGTGTGGCGAAATACACTACACGTTCCAGTTACTTTCGTGCTTCAATCCATAACATATCCCGGCCACGGCGGCCACATCTCGATGGAGGCGAAATGCGAAAACACCCGTGTGCTTAGATTCAGGTGCACGTTAAAGAACCCCAGGTGGTCGAAATTTCCGGAGTCCTCCACTACGGCGTGCCTCATAATCAGAAAGTGGTTTTGGCACGTAAAACCCCATAATTTAATTTTCAATCCGTAACATGGCGTTTTGTTAAAAGTGGCGAAGTGCATTTTGTACTGCAAGTTTCACGGCGCATATCTCGAAACTGATGCCATCCTCAATATTTGTTCCAACTGCCTTGCAAACTCAATTCGTAAACTTCAATATGTGCCGTAAAGTAGATAGGTTAGTTAGAAACGTAATTAGCGAAGTTTTGTTAATTAGGTAATTATGTATTTTGATTTATGTTGTGCCAGGAATGTCCACCTCTTCGAGCAATCAAGTTGAAGGATTAGAGCCGTTTTATGTGCCACAAGCAACTCTTTAAAAAAATTTTGTACAGTGAAAAAAAGAAGCTGGTGTAGTAGTACATGCTTGTTCGGCAATGTTGTAATCGATCGCTGCGGTGCACTCTCTCCAATTTACTGAATGAACCAGCAAAAACGCCCTTTCAGCATGCGCTATGGATACACAAAAAGGCCAGCCGATCCAGCACACTATACACGAAAGAACACGCCAGTTACGCGCATACGTCCTCTAGAAAACTGGATGCTCAGTGATGTCTTCGACAGCATATATACGCCGGACATTCTGAAAACTTTCTTGCCAGCAAGGTAGTGTCATGCACCAGTGGTAAAACAAACGAGTGTTTATACGTGTCCAACCCTGCTGGCAGTTCCGCCTTCATGTTTGGACTCACGATCTGAGCGCCGGTACCAGAATGAATAAATTATGGGGTCTTTACGCGCCCAAAACCACGATTTGATTATGAGGCATGCCATAGTAGGGCACTCCGGAATAATTTTGACCACCTGGGGTTAAGTAACGCGGACACCGAATGCACGGTACACGGGCGTTTTTTGCATTTCGCCCTCATCGAAATACGGCCATGGGATTCGATCCCGTGACTTTGTGACAGCGGCGCAGCACCATAGGTACCAGAATGATTCGCTGGTGCAGTGCAAGTTGTGAGTGCATGGCACGGCTAGCTACATTTTTCACTTGTATTGCCTCACTCGTGTCGGCGTCGGTGTTGGTGTTGCCGTACAAAAAAACCCATGGTATCGCGCGAAAATAAAAATTACATGTCGGGCTGCGGATTATTCGAACCATCGACCTCCAGGTTGCGAGACCACCACGGTAACCGATTCAGCAACTATCGGTTTTTTTTTTATTTCTCTCATGGTATTTATTACATTAGCATTCATTCACTAGTTGTGCATAGTCATACAATGGAGGGCACAATGAAAGTCACATACAGAAAAGGCAGCGTTCATACTTTGGGTGGAAACGTTGGTTTCACTTTAGAAGGGTGGTAAGGATAGGCACCTCACCAAAATGGGGTACCAGTCCGGTTGAATATCAAGTTCAGCATAAGCATGCTTTTGGTGTAGTGTTATTTGAATGAAATGTACCCTGGTAGGTATAACCGTTTCGGCGTTTCGGTCCATCATTCGCGTTTTCCACAAACTGCGCCTTCCCATGAGATTCATCATACGCGACCTTAAAGCAGAGTTTAATATGCATGAAGAAGTAGACGCAGGCGAAAGGCGCGAGCCAATCACAGGCGTCCTTTCCTTCCTGAGGAGGGAAATGATGTGATCGCGTGTTCAGTTGCCTCGCGCCCGCCGTTTCCCGCCAGTTCAGGTCCGGCAGTCAGATGTGGTGAGAGTGAGTGAGTGAGTGAGTGAGTGAGTGAGTGAGTGAGTGAGTGAGTGAGTGAGTGAAGAAACTTTATTGGAGGTCCGGCGAGGACGAGAACTCGTCGCGCACCCGGCTAGTCCCAGGTCGGGACCGGCAGGTCTAGCCCACCGGCCCGGTCGCGGGCACGCCGGACAGCCAGGATTTGCTTTTCTAGAGTGGGGCCACACAAAAGCGAGTCCCACTCCTCCGTGATGAACTTGGGGTATGTCGACCCGCACTTCCAGAACATGTGCGCTAGAGTGGAGGTCTGCCCGCAGGAGGGGCAAGCGTCGTCGCGATACACGTCCGGGTAAGCCTCGTGGAGAACGGACAGACGGACACGTGCTGGTCTGCAGATGTCTAAGCGAAACAGCTGCGCCCTATTCAACTTGGGGTGAGGGTGTGGAAAGACCCTTCTAGACATGTAGAAGAATTTAATAATCTCGTTGTGAGTAGCGGGAGCGTCCCTATTGCCGTAGGGAGGAGGGGAGTCGGTGCTCCTTGATGAGGAAGCGCGGTCGGTGAGGTCACGCGCAGCCTCGTGAGCAGACTCATTGAGGTTCGGGGGAGCACCCTCGACCGACCCTACGAGAGCGGGAAACCAGTGGATTGAATGATGCGTGAGAGCATATCGACTCGAGCTGCTAAGAAGACGAGCAGCTTGCTTGGCGATGCAACCATTGTGAAAAACCCTAACTGCCGTTGTGGATTTGCTATATATCTCGGACCCACGACAGTCTAGCAGGGCGAGGGCGATGGCGGCTTGCTCGGCGACTCCGGGGTCTGAAGTGCGATTGAGGGCGCTATTGGAAATATTACCGCTGGAATCAACCACAACGATGGCAAAGGTCTTACCATCGCTGTACTCCGCGGCGTCGACGAAGCTTGCTCTAATGTCTCGTTGCTTGATCTGTTTGAGGATGGCTGCTGCTCTGGCCTTGCGTCTGTCATTGTTATGGACGGGATCGACGTTTCGGGGCACTGGGGCCACTTCGAACTTATCTCGAATGAACCTACGGATCGGGGTACTGACCATCTAGAATCCCGCAGGGTGGTAATCCAGCTCTTCGAGGATGCGTTTACCTGCCGCTGTGGTGCTCAGGCGAGTGAGTTGCGCGCGTTCTTGGGCTTCGGCAATCTCCTCGGCAGTGTTATGCACCCCCAGCTTGAGGAGATCCTCGGTATGGGTCCTGATGGGTAGACCGAGAGCCCTCTTGACCACTTTGCGGATGAGAGCGTTGAGCTTGTCTCGCTCCGCTCTGAGCCAGTTGTGCATAGAAATTGTGTACGTAAAGTGACGTAGTACGAAGGCATTGATAAGCCTGAGGAGATTGTTTTCCTTCATTCCTCGGTGCCGTTTTGCTATTCTGCGAACGAGGCGGAAAGCGTTGTCCGTCTTTGCGATGATCTTGCGGAGAGCCGTTCCGTTCCCGCCGTTGAATTCGACAAACATGCCCAGGACCCGAATAACGTCGACCCTGGGTATCACCCCCCGTCACAAGTGCGAAGACTGATGCTGCTTTCGGAGACTGGCTTCCAATCTTTGGGTCTGCCTCCCTTCTCTTTTCTGTAAAGCAGAAGCTCCGACTTGGCGGGGGAGCATCGAAGTCCGGTGGGGCGGAGATACTCGGTCACGTCGATCGCCTCCTGCATGGATTCTTCGACTCTGCCCTCGCAGCCGCAGGAGCACCATAAGGTGATGTCGTCGGCGTATATGGTGTGTTTCACGCCCTCTACGCGTGCCAACCTCTCGGAAAGACCAATCATACAGATGTTAAAAAGTGCGGGTGAGATGACGGCACCCTGAGGAGTGCCCCACCCTCCGAGGGGCACGTCGTCGGGGCGGAAGTCCCCAATGCGAAGCTTGGTCTTCCTGTCCGTTAAGAAAGAGCTGACGTAGCTATGGAATCTGGAACCGAGACCCAGGTCTGAAATGGTCTTTACGATGAAGCTGTGGAGGACGTTGTCGAAAGCTTTCTCGAGGTCCAGACCGAGCAAAACCTTGACGTCTCTGGAACGGCCATCTACAATCTGATGCTTTATTAGCTTCATTGCATCCTGCGTCGAGAGTTCGGCGCGGAAGCCGATCATGTTGTACGTGTAAACCATGTTGTCTTCGAGGTACTCGTTGACCCTGTTGAGGACGACGCGCTCCATGACCTTGCCGACGCAGGAGGTTAGAGAAATCGGCCTGAGGTTCTCGATGTTCGCGGCCTTGCGGGGCTTGAGAATGAGCACCGTGCCGGCCAGCTTCCATTCTGCAGGAACAACGCCGCTATTCCAGGACTCGTTGATTTTGTCGGTCAGAAAGACGATCGACGTGTCCTCGAGGTTTCTCAACGTTCTGTTGGTGACTCCGTCTGGACCCGGCGCAGACTTGCGGTTGAGCGCGAAGATGGCCTGTCTGACCTCGGCAACGGAGAAGTCTTCGTCGAGCTCGGGGCGTGGAGGGCCTCGGTAGTCCGGGAGTTGGGTCGCCGGATCTCCGTCGCGACGGGCGGGCAAGTACTTCTGTATGAGTTTTGAGACGAGCTCATCGGCCGTGTGAGACCTGGTGGCTTCGTGAAGGGCCCGGGCCAACGTATGCCTCTGATTTGACTTCGAGCCGCTTTCGTCGAGAGGGTGCTTCAGCATACCCCAGGATTTGCCGTTGCGCATCTGCCCGTCGATGGATTCGCAGAGCTCGTCCCACTGCTGCTGGCATAGCGCCTTGCAGTGGTCATAGATGACCTTGTTGAGCTCCGAGATTTTTTTTCGGAGTCTGCGATTGAGCCTTTGACCCTTCCATCGGCGGAGCAGGGCGTTTTTGGCCTCGATCAGGTGGGCAAGTCTGCTGTCCATCCGATCGACGTCGAGATCGGTTTCCACTTTCTTGGTAGCCGCGGAAGCGTCGTTCCGGACGCCTTCGCACCATTCTTCGAGAGTGGCGGGTGCCCTGGCTCTGCCGGGTTCTTCGCGAATCTTGCGAATCTTGCTGAAATCGATGAACGTGAATTCCTTGATCTTACTCCGAGACACCTTGAAGTTGGTCTCGAGAATGTAGTGGTTGCTGCCGAACTCCATGGCGGTGTCCTCCCAGCCCACGTCCTCAACGTTCCTGACGAACGTGAGGTCGGGTGTCGAGTCCCGGGTGGCGGAGTTGCCGATGCGCGTAGGAAAATACTTGTCAGTGACCAGAGTGAGGTCCATCTCGTTGGCGTCTTGCCACAGGTTGCGCCCCTTGGTAGTGTCGTAGACGTAACCCCAAATGCCGTACGGTGCGTTGAAGTCACCGACGACGACCAAGGGTCGAGGGCCGGCCAAGTCGGTCGCTTTCTTAAGGATGGCCTTGAACTGCTGGCGCGAGTCCTTGGGGTTGCTGTAGATATTGAGGACGAACACGCTGTTTCTGCGCTGATTCCGCTGCGGTACGTCAAGCAGGATCTCAACCATGACATATTCAATTCTACCACTCGCCAGCTTGAGGTCGTGGGTGAGATGAGTCAGCCTTTTATCAATCAAGGTGCAAATCCCTCGCCCACCGGGCAGGCCCAACACGGTCCTGTAGCCCTGGAGCGAGGCGGCGGAGACTAATGTTTCCTGGAGAGCAATGACTTGAGGTTTGACAGCGAAAGACCTGAAAAACTGCTACAAAGGGGCTTTTTTGTTAGAATACCCCCTGCAGTTCCATTGCCAAATGCGAAAGCTGTCTTTGCACCTATCCATTATGGCGGTCCGGATGGACCACCTGCTAACGGGGCAGTTAGGGCTGCGCAAAGACTGGGACCTCCTGTCGCCGCCCTGGTGGGATACTGAAGTCTAGCTTCCTTTAGTATGGCGGGAACGGTGAGCAGTTGTACGACGGAGGCGGATGAAGCCATTCGCGCCACAATGGCGTCGATGCGATCAGCGAGAGCTCCGAGGCCCCTGTTGGGGTCTCCCAGTGCAACTTGAATTTGACGAACGTTATCGGTGAGACAACTGACGCTAGCGGTTACCTGTTTGAGGCCATCTGCCAGTCCAATGAGAATTTGCTTAATCTCGCTGACTTCTGCGGACAACGCTCCCGATTCACTTGTTTGTTTTACTACTGCTCTGTGTTTGGAGGACGTCGCAGTACCGTCTACTGGAGCTCGGATTGGAGTCTCTGTGGCCCTGCCTGGCGCACCGTTATACGACGCATTCGAAACGAGTTTCCTGATCTCTGCCATTTCGTTAACTAGCCTCTTGATCGTGCTCTTGAGGTCACCGTTCTCTTTGCGTAAGCGAATCACTTCCGCGTCCCTAGCTTGCTCTGGGTGCGGGTCGTTACGAGGTGCCTGAGCAGCTTCTATATTGGCACCGGGCTTGGGACGAGCCAGATCGGCCAAAACGAGGGTCGGCTGCTTCCCGCAACGTGTGGAGGCGGGCTGAGGTCCAGATACTGGCTGGGTACTGGAACCCGGGCGGCCCCTGGAACCGGATCTGGATCTGGATCGAACTCGGGATCTTGACGTCTACCTAGCCCTGGAGACGGAGCGGCTCCTGGTGCGACCCCTGGAGTGGCCACGAGACCTGGATCTGCCCCTGGACCGGGAGCGGCTGCGACCGTATTGGCGTTCAGGCGATGCTTGCCGGGCTTGATTCGCGCCCTCCATGGGCGGGAAATGTTCGGCGTTGAGGGCGCGGGAGCGTTCCCCCCGTCTGCGCCTGACGAGATATGGCGTCTGAAATTGTCGCTTGCACTCCTTGGCAGCGGTAAGGTGGTCACCTCTGCACAGCTTGCATTTGGGATCGCACCTATGCTGAGCGTCGGGGTTTGCTTCTCCGCATCCTCGGCAGATGGCGTCGTTGGGTGAAGGACAGACGTCGGAGCGGTGCCCGAGTCTGCCGCAGCTGTAACACAGGTCCATTTGCTTGCGAAATAAAGTGCACCTGACGATAGTGCCGCCGTAGGAGACAAAATTTGGCACCCGGTACCGCTCGAACAGGACCACCACGGTGCGGGTGTTCTTGATTCTTTTGGCGCCCAGCGCCGTGGGATTTCTCGGGTTGACGAGTTTTTTGTCGATCGCCGCGGGCCCGTCGGTAAGGGAGACGCCTCGGATGACGCCCTTGCACGTGTAGTGGGGGGCGGCCTCGTAAGCGCTCACCTCGAAACGTTGACCGGCGTCGGAGATGCCCTCGATGCCGACGTAGCTTGCAGTGTTGTCTCTGTTTGGTGTGCTGATCACCATTATGTTTTGTTGAAAGTTGGGACACATCGTGTCGGTGTCTCGCGACGCCGAATTGAGCCCGGCAGCCTGCCATATGGCGTCGGCGACTGCGGTAGGTCCACACTTGCTGATACACAAGCCTCCCCTGGGCCGCACGACGATCTTTGCCTCTTCCTTGGGCATCGGAGGCATCCTGGCCCCTCGAATGATCTTGCTTTTAATGCTCGCGCGGTCGGCACGACGCCGAGCGTTGGAACCGGCGTTATGCTGAAAATCGGCCGCACTGGCACTGACCACGTTTCTCTTGCTCATTGAAGAACGTCTGGCGGCAACGAGCTGCCACCCGGAGCCTTTAGTGAAATCCTCGGGTGATAAAAGCTCCCCATTCCACCTCATATTCCATCACAAAGTCCGTGGAAAAGCCTCCGACGAGAAGAGGTGGGCGTGCGATGCCTCGCGAACCCTAACATGGTTAGGCTCAGCACGCGGTCACGGCGTAGTCGAAAGAGAAACGGCAAGAAATGTCACAAAAGTCCACCCACCCACAAAAGTCGGGTATCGGCGTGTTCCTCTTGACTTCACGGATCCGAAAATGTAGAAAGTTCAGGGGTACACACTCGAAAAACATCCGAAAATGTTGGCAAAAAACGGGAGCCGAGCGAACCACGCAAGACGTGGCTCAAACCCACTGCCTCAGATGTGGGGAGGCCGCATTTGGTTCGTCCTGCCGAAGAGCAGGCTGCGTTGAAGGAACGGCAGCGGGAGCGGGCCACGCGTCGCGCGTTCGGCTGAAGAACAGGCGGCGTTTGATGAACGCCGCCCGGAACTCGCTCGAGAAAGGGCTCGTCGTCGACGTGCCGACCTAGCTGTAAGGGAGCGCGAAGCCGAGGCATTACGACAACGAAGAGCCGCGGATCCCGAGCTTCGCTTGCACCTTTCTTCACAGTAGTGGAAGGGCGGTCATTATTTTTTTCAGCAGCAGTAGCACAGCACTCTCGTAAGCAATTAATGACTTCGTAGCGCTTCTCCTCGTCTACAATGCCAAACATGCAGTCAACGTGCTCGCAGAGGTGATTGCAGATGCGTCATTCCATCCACTTAGCGGCGCCTGCAAAGCGCATGGCAAGGAGACGGTACAATTAATTGAAAAGGGTTGAATATTGATAAAAGTTCGAATTTTCCTTTAGGCACCTCAGCTTCATAAACAGGTTGTGCGAGGTGTTGTCACGACAAACAACCCTGAGCTTCTCGCACATTTTTTTTCCTGCGAATGTCGCCACGGCACGGTCACGTGATCACGCTTGAGGGCCCCGAAATTCGGATACGTTCTCTAGAAGTAATTAAGAGCAGTGTAATAAATCTGAGTCGCCATCTTTATTTATTTATTTATTTATTTATCTTTTTTTTCCTAGCAACTGTTTTTCAGAATTTATCCGAGTAGCCCGAATAAGCAGAACCCGATATATATGGAGTGATCGTGTTTCAGTTTCCCGGATTTTTTAAAAATTGCCTGTGGCAGATTGCACATTCCTTGTCCTTTAGGTGGATTATTCGAAGAGGCGGACATTACTAGCGCGAGAAATCGAAGCACAAGTTCAATTTTTTTACAAAAATTCACTAATTAACTTCTCAGTTAATTAATTTATGCCACATATTGTAATTTACAACTTGTAACCGGTGAGCTTGCAAGACGTATCCACTTGAAATGAATTTCTAAAATGACACCAGTTTCGAGATATTTCCCAAAGCGTAGGACGAAACACATGGACGTTGCAGTTACTTTTGTGCGTCAATGCGTAAAAGAGTTCTTTGTTAAAAGAAGTAAGTGGAACAGTACATTTTTACGACGGGTTTGATGGCGCATATCTCCAAACTTGTGTCATTCCGGAAACTCATTCCAAGTGGATACGCCTTGCAAACTGACCGGATACAATTCGCAAATTGCAATATGCGCCGCAACGCATAATTAAATAAGAAGTTAATTAATGCATTTTCTAAATTAGTTCAATATGTGTTTCGATTTCTCGTAGAAGTAATGTCCGCCTCACTGAATAATCCAGCTCAAGGACTAGAATTATGCAATATGTAACAGGCGATCTTTAAAAATTTCGGAAAACTAAAAACGATCACCCCGTATAACGAACATGACTGTGCGACTTCTAAGGTGACATTAGGCACGCGTCTTTTTTACCACTGTGTATATTTGTTTGGGGCTCAAGTGCCGGCAATATATGGACGGAAAGCATGGAATAACATAGTCCATTTGCAGCGAAAACCGCAATATTCTTTCTTTTTTCTAGATGATATCGTACCGGAGTGAAAAAAAAAAAAACAACGAAAGATATAATACTGTTAACGTTCCATTTCACTTCCAGTTCCGGCGGAAAAAAAACTTTTTTTTTTTTATTCTCGGCCTAGTTTTGGTTCAAGAACATTGCAGTGTTTCGAGACCACATGAATGGATTCTTGCGCTTCTTGGCATTGCATTGCTAAAGCCAAGAGCAGGAAAACAGCAACCGACAGAGATGAACCACCACAGCGCACTACACTTCCAAGAAACTTGTTTTGGAAGAAGGCGCTGCAGATAACTACACCGTACGCCATTATCGCATGCCACCGTATGGAAACCACAAGAGCAGCGACAAGTCACCATCGTCGCACTGACTGACAACGCCGTGTCAGCGGCGGGTGTCTGTTGGCAGGCAACGATCGATGCCCTTTCGCGCGTCGGGTACCGCCACAGGTGATAACAAGCATTGACCTCGGGTGCCACGCCGTAGGAATTGAAGGCTCTCGCTCGTATCTGCATTAAAATTTATGACTCTTCCAAGGCAGCCATGTCCCACGGTATAGCGGGGTCGCTGCTTTCGCCATATCCACTCCTTTCTCAGCTCGCTAACTCCAAGATCTCTTGCAATAGTATATATCTTGTTGCCTCTCCCCAGGCTGACCTCGTTTACTATATTCAACGGAATCTGCGCTCCCTTGTTGTCTATGTAATTCTTGTCTCTTATCAATACGTTGCGAAACCATTCAAGTAATCCATTTTGAACTTTGGCTCCGATGCCCGCAACCAAGGACTGGTCCTCGAATGTACTCGTTCCAAACGCTGTCTTTCCTATTTCACTCCCCTCGTCAGTGACACGATACCGCCGCTGGCCGTGCCATAAACTGTTCAGTTCACGGACTTAGATTGGAAGTTGCCCTACACATACAGGCAGCTTCCTTTATCGGATACATCGTGCAACGTGGCCTTCCTGCAAATGACGCTACCTATGGGATAACGTTGAGCGTGTTCTTATGAATTGCCCTCTTTATTGAATCAGTGAAGTACTACTGCTTTGAGATCAACACTGAATGCTCTTGATGATCGTTACTTTACTCTCTAGAAAAGTGCAATAATGAACCGTGTAGTGACCCACAAGCGCAAGCCAGAGCTCTGAAAGGTCTGTTATATTTCTTGCCCCACAGTAGCACCGTGTTTGATTATTTAAACCTTTTTACCCCATCTGTGTTCTATATATTCTATGTTTTTATTGGCTAGTTCATTTGATACTTTATTCTGGCCTTTAACTTGTGTTTTTCAGCACGTGTGACTTGGCCTTAGTTTTTAATTTCTGTAAATCGCTATGAATCTTCAGCGTAACTCGTTGTCACGCGCGTACTGTCACTTTTGCATTCTTTTTTCTTCGAACAGCCAAAAACTCGAACGACCTTGCTCATGGGACCGCTACCATGACCAGCTCCATCGGTCTTCATGAAAGAAATTACTTCACGATACGCATGATAAAAAAGTGTTCATCATTTAATATTTCCATTTTTGTACTCCAACGCTTACTTAATACTCCCTAGGAATATTTAAGGTAATAAAGTGAAAGTGATAGTGAATCTCTGAATCTACAATTCTGTTAATCCCTATCAATCGCTAGAAAGCCGTAATCGCGTCGCCACGTGCGCTTTATGCGGCCACAGGTGCAATCAAATAGTGGTCACTGAAGCACTAGCGCGACTCGGCCTTTGTGTGTCGTCTACGGGAATGAGCGCATCGTATCATTCAGCAAGCGAAACTAGCTTCCACTGTCTCTTGAATACTTGACTGGCTCCTGAGTGCAATTACTGCTCCATCGGATGCTGTTATAGCTTCAGCGGCATGTGTCCTATACTTTATTCGGGATAAGCATGTATCCCATGCAAAGTTCGTATGTTGCTATAGATGAAACACTTCTCAAAGAAGATATGCAGTCATTAGAAGGCAGAAGGCCCTGTCGCGGCAGACCAATGCGCGAGGATCCTGAATGAAACAAATTGCTTTTACATTGACTGCTACAGAAATAATTTACAAAAAACAGAGAGAGCCGAAGAGCTGCGCTTGAGGAAGGCGCCTATTGGCGCCAGATGTTTGCGGTTTCACCCGTCCTCGATGGGCTCGATATTGCAGAGCGGACGGTGCCACTTAGCAAGCGAAATTTCTTGGGCATATGTTGTTACACCCACGGTAGTGATGCAGACACTACCCCCCCGTCCCCGTCCCCGTCCTCGTCCCCAGGCAAGGCCAACCCCTCCCCCTTGTTTTAAAAAAAACTCGCCTGAGCGCGAGGCCGTAGCCATCCTGGCGCAGCCACGCGCGCGACCGTATGATCACCTATGGCGAGATCCTCACGTAATACCGTAAAGACCGCCTCAAATACCCCCCTCCCAACAAGTATCTCAACAAGCATCAATCCACTACGTGGCGGCTCTTACAGACGCGTACCTTTCCTACACCGTCCCTTTATCATAACATATAACTCGATGCCTTCACACCGAGCTGCAAAACATGCCACGCGCCAGGCATAGATCTCGACCGCATTATCTGGGCATGCCCCGCTGCACCACACACCATCAAACAAAGCACGAATCCTACATCCAGAATCACCATGCCCGAGCACTGGAAGACCAGGCTGCTCAGCGAATGCCCGGAGGATCAAATCTGGGTAGTCCGGCTGGCCGACGACGCCGCCAAGACTCAAGGTCTGGCCGCCGCTTGAGGAAGGGAGGCTGAGGTGGGGCTAGCCTCCCGGCCCCCCGCCTCCTTTGACCCCAGCAAGGACTTTGAATAAAGTTTTCTCTC
Source organism: Dermacentor andersoni (assembly GCF_023375885.2). Classification (NCBI taxonomy): domain Eukaryota; kingdom Metazoa; phylum Arthropoda; class Arachnida; order Ixodida; family Ixodidae; genus Dermacentor; species Dermacentor andersoni. The sequence continues at coordinate 297,108,274 of NC_092814.1, forward strand.
TCTCTCGTCTCTTCACTCAATCACTTAGGTTGTAACGGGCGAAGGCTTGGAGCAACGCAATCATGAGGGGTTGGAGGGTAACGCAGGCCCCGTATACAGTTTCTGGAGGAAATTTCCAAAACAAAGTTGCGCAGTGTGCATAGTAATCGAAAGCAGCTACAGGGAAGAAAAAAAAAGAAAAAAAAAAGCAGGTTTTCGAACGAACGATCGGTGGTGCATAATTACAACGTGTCACAACACAGTAAGTGGCCACTTTGGTATCGATTATCGAAACCATCGAGGGTGTGGTTGCGTTGATGGAGGCAAATCGACGGCGCGTAGATCAGAAGAAATTGAACGCCTATAGCTCACGAGCAGAGCCATTGAAGCTTAGTAAAGAATCACGTTAGGTGATGGGCAACACAACGCGCTTTCCGCATGTCTGCGGTGCAAAGCAGATGGACGTTCAGGACGCCATTTAGCATGTGCAGAAGGCATTAAACGAAAACCTGCGCTTACTTGTTGGTGAGACTGTAAACTATGGGGGAAAAAAAAGATTGCTACCAAATCTTCATTCTGCTGCATGTACGGTTTTCATCTTTGCTATTGCAGAATGCTGAGTAGTTAGCCTTTTTATCACTTTTTTTGGTGTGTGTGTGTGTGTGTGTGTGTGTGTGCGCGTGCGTGCGTGCGTGCGTGCGTGTGCGTGCGTGCGTGCGTGTGTGTGTGCGTGCGTGCGTGCGTGCGTGCGTGCGTGCGTGCGTGCGCGTGCGTGTGCGTGTGCGTGTGCGCGCGCGCGCATTTGAATCCTCTTAAACGTTTTAAAAAGATGGGTCCGTAGTTATGAGCACGCTGCGCCTCTCTTCCCATCTTTATCACTCTACGGCTCTTATAGTTGCAAGGTCTATTATATTACTCAACCCGATATCACGCAAACATCTATATGTAGCCACGCTGGCCACATTAAGACTGCTGCTCCGTTCAACGGCTTTGACTGATGGCGGCCATGTGTCTTGAGTGAGTTAACAAGCGGAAGATAACCTCCACCAAAGCTGCGTGTCGTTCCATAAGGTCTGCACTCTAGCTTTTGTGAAAACAATAGCAGCGATTCGAGCTATATTGCGCCGAAAGACAGAATGTTAACCGTCAGCTACATGTGCTTTCACGTGACGTCAAAGACGTTGTAATGATGCCACATCTGTAGTTTCTGCAACACTGCCGTGTGCAAGGCAAATAAATAAAGGCGAAACTCTTAACCCTTCCAAAAGCGGTTACTAATCGGGGGGCCGCGATTACGTCATGGAAAGCAACATGCTTATGGAAAAACAACACCATGCTCAGACGTTACGCGTGGGTGCAGAGTAGAGATGGCGCTGCAGCAGCTCGATCGGGCGCTGGCAGGCGGAACAAGGAGACGGCGCGCGGTCATCCATCCTGCAGGGGCCGGCACGCGGTAGCGATGGTCCCCCACCGTGGGCGCTCGGCCGACCTCCCCCCTCCTCCCAGCCAAATTTATTGGTCCCGAGGAATGCGGGGGACAGCTGGCTTCGCGGCAGCGCACTGCATGCCGCTGTGACCCCTCCTGCCGTGCAGCCGCAGGTCAGCCGGCTTTCAGTGGGCCGCCCGCTCTTCGGCATCGCATCCAGACCGGCGAGATTGCTGGATGAAGCGACGCAGACTTGTCAAGGTCTCCCTCTGCGGAGGTGAACAGGCACCGTGCATATGAGGAGGAATTTCAGCCCTATATAAGAGACGTTTTTCGTCGTTGAACGCCCCCAGCAGTGCTTGGTGCATGCCCACAGAGGCAATTGTGCATTCGTGAGCATCGTCGCGCGAGCTTGAAACAAGCCCTAAAAGGGGCTCCCGAAAGTGTCCAGGTCTCTTTTTCTCTCTCTTTGCCATGTTTCAATCCTGCTCATTCGTATGCTTTGGGTTATATGTTGGAAGCTGCTCAATTTGTGCTGTGCGCGAAGGAATGGTTCCACAGGACGAAATGGCGCGAACAGCAAATTGCAAAGAAATACCTACTTTTTCTCATAACTAAATACCATTTCGTCATAACTTATTTTGAAGGAGCACCTCGTCTGCTTTGTCGAAGCCCTCCGAAACTATCGTGCTTTCGCTAAGGTGTCTGCATATCTCGCATTATTGGTGTTTGTAACCCCCGGTCACGGTAATGCGTCCTGCGAGAAATGTAAAATTTGGTGCGATACCTCTCACCTTGTGGTTCCTTATTCTAGTTGGCAAATGACACGTTTCACAAAGCTCAAATGTGTAGGACGCCGCATGTTGCATATGCGTCGCTCAGAGATACTGCACAGAGACGACTACATTTCGTATTGGCTTTTACCTGCCGCGGTGACTAGGCTGCCATCTCATTTCTCTGTTGTGCTAAATCCCGCGTGCTCAATTCTGTGCCGCTACACAGCTCGCGTTCTGATGGAGACTAAATCCAAATACGCCTTCTGATGAGTGACGCTGCTTGTTGGCCGGGATTTTCGGTATACGACGGCATAATACGGCAAACAGCGCAAAACTGAGACCAAAGATTAAGGGAACGCACGAAATGGGCGCCGACTTCCAACTTTGTGATGATATATTTGTTCTCTGTGTCTGGTTGCACATGGATTCTGTGCTTTTTGATAAAATTCGCCTTCATGTTCAGCTATAGCATGAAAATATCCTACGCGTCAAGTAACGTGAGAACGCTTTCTTTTTTTTTCGTTAAGCCCAACGGATCTGCGTAATACAGCGTCACGGTGCAGTTTTACTTTTGGAGCGTCTTCTTTAGAGCCGTGGCGTAACCAGGAAATCTTTTTGAGGTGGTTTGGTGGGCGGGGATGAAGGTGTTAGTGAACAGGCAGCATCCTCGTACACTCTTGTTGGGCTAGTGTCCTTGAACTACAGATATCTTTTCGTATTTTCTCTTTCAATCTTTCGTCTGTTGTTTCTTCCTTTCAATTGTGGCGCTAAACAAACATGCCTCAAGATAGTACACAGAAATTCTGGAAGGGAAGGGCGGGAGGGAGGGCACATTCCCGGTTTATAGGAACATTGCTATTCTAAAGATCACGTCCATTTCGGCGGAGGCAGAGCGCTTTTCCGTAAACGCGCCCTTAGCGATCACCCCGCACCCCTCGCCCGCCCCCTGGCCGCGGTGGCCTCATTTTGATGGTGGTGAAATGCAGAAAAACCTGTGGGGTACTAATATTTCGGAGGTGGTGCAAATGAACCAACTGCCTTAACCTAAGGCTACAAGAAAAGCTCGAGTGTACAAGACTTTTTCGACCATAACTTCCCGAATTCACCTGTACCTCCGTTGTACTGCGGTCCTGCTTAAGTGCAGTGTACAAACGCGTGAAGGCTCTAGAGTATATGGGACGTCGCCTATATGAAAACCTTCCCTGCGGTATCCGGGACTTTCTTTCACGAGCTGCTGGAGACAATGATGGTCATCGGGGCGTTGTCGTCGTAAGGGGGCGCGCCAATGGCTTACCACCACCGGTGCTCCAGATCGCGTTCTTCTTGCTGCAGCCCGGGCGATGCTCATCGCGGGGCTCTCTTTCGTAACGGAAACGAATGAGCCGCGTGCATACGCGGGCAGCAGCAGCGGCGGCGGCACCGCACTGCGACTTCCTGCACACGATTTCTCGCTTTGCCGCGCTCTCCGTCGGCGAGTTCGCAGGCACGACTATGGGCACGCCGCACGCTGGATATGTTTTGAGCGCGCGACAACTGTTTTTCCCTCCGCGACGGCGTTTTTCTGCCGACTCGTCGCTGGCCTGTACGTGGCGAGCCGGAAAAGGAGGGGGTGGTAGGTGGCCTGCAGCTTTTGCCGAAGCGCCGAGAAAAAAAAAAAGAAAAGAGACACGAAGGACTTGACTGGCCGCGGAATGTCCTGCGCTGTTGCTTCAGGCGGCTTTCCTGCGTGATCCGAGAGAACGCGTCAGCGTGAGCTCACGGCGTGATCTCAATCGGCCCTCTCCCGCGCACGCGGCTCTGCACTGCGCTGCTGCGGCACGGCTTTTTTCCCACGGGCGCCCTGACGGCGGTGTGCCGTGCAGCAGCGCTGGCCCAAGGGGGAAATGCGCCCGGATGGACAGGACAGTGCCACGGGCGAGAAGTCTCCCCCGCCTTCTTTCAACGCGCCAACCAAGTGCAGCCGTCCCCCTTCCAACCGCCCATACGCGCATTCTGTAGTTGGTTTAATATCGCTCGCTGTATGCTGCGCGTCGCCGTGTACGGGATGCCAGCATTTTCTCCCCTTTATGTTTGTGAAACCCGAACGGGAACTGGGATCGTGAGAGAGCAAGGGATCGTGAGAGAGCAGCAAGGAGAAAAGAAGGGCGGCCTAGGAAGGAATGCACCTCTCCCTGTTTGACCGCGGGCCCCGATTTGAGCGAGCGCCTGCTCCCCGCCAGAGATTCCTCCTGGAAAATGGAAAGCAGGAGCTCATTGTACCCAGCATGTCTGGGTGCGCGATGTTTACTGCCTCTCTTGGCCGGCGCATTGCAGCGGGGAGCGCTGTCTGAAGCGGCAGCTCGCCGTCCCCTCCTCCAGAGGAGTGGCCGCTCCGGTGACACCGGGAAATTTGTACCGTGCGCACAGCAGTGCTTGCACCGCAAGTCGCTCGCCTCCCATGCCCCGCGGAGAAAACCGGGTGCGCATACCAGCCCTGCCCCGCTGACGGTTTTAGTGGAGTATTTCGTGCCGCGCCTTCTTCGGAGCCGTCCTTCTGTCCGAGGCTGTTGTTCGCCAGCTGTACTCGTTGTACCGTCTTGTTCGTTTCGACTGTGCTGGGTAATCCGGAGCCTCTCTTTCTGGGTCATCTGTCGGCTATATCTGTTTTGCCGATCTGGCATCTGTGCTCCGCACGACGTAATAATCGCTGTAGTCCACCGCAATAGGTTGACATCGTCGCTCCGCGCTGCACTTGCGCGCCGCCTGGCGTTATCGCGGACATATACGATATAACAGGGCGTCTTGCTCGCTATTCTCCGCGAGTGTGCCACGCACCCTGCGTCTCTATGCCGTATAATGCATGTACACGCCGTTTCGATCACGACAAAATAAATTCCAGCATAGCACAACCACATGGCGAAAGACGGGGGCACAGATAGAAAGGCACAGACGGCACACCTCTGTGTATTTCTATCTTGTCCGAGTACTTTGCGCTGCGCTTGTGTTACGATAAATTACCAACACGCCCAAGCCTCTACCCTTGTCAAAATTCCGGCGTGAAGACTTTATGGTTCGCTTTCAAAGTCACATGGCACTCGGCTTTATAACCGCGCTTGCTCGCAATTTCCGTAGTCCTCGGATCTCTAGGTGATCCACAACAGCGGGGAGCGCGACCTCGGGCGCAAGGGGAAGACAGAGACTCGTATTTCACCGAGGAATGCGTGTGCCGGCTGCTGCCACTGTGACAGTTCCTGAAAGGTACTCCCCACCCTCCTTATGCACTCTTACCCCTCCCCCCCCCCCCCCTCTCAGCATGGGTCTAGACCACGCATATCGACACGCAACACATCTACCGCGCTTTCCGGCATCTATAGGTTTCGTGGTGGAAGTTCAACATGGCGGTTATAGAGGTGATAGTGGGGTAAAAAAACAAAACATAACTCGAGCGTCTCGAGAAGCAAGCGGCCTACACGAGTCTTTGGCGTCGCTCAGCCCATTACTTCGCCTTTCTAAACAAACGTCACAAGCGCTGTTAAAAAGTCGTTGCATACGATAAAGGTCAAAGTTTGCGATGAACCAGTGCCGGAAAATTTAGTATATCCTTTTTTTCGTGTTGTCTAATATCTCCCTCTGTAACGTTCGGGAATGGTCACCACGCATTTAGTCGAACGCTGAGCACGGTACCGCTTAGAGGAGAGCGATGCTAGCGCTGGCAGTCATGTTACTACCTAAAATAAACGTCACCTGCGTTCACGATGAGACACATGTCATGCAGTCCATTTCAAGGATCCTAAAGTTACATGGAAACGACGAGCAAATTCACGAAACTTTGCGTACATGTAAGTGCCGTTTACTATTGCAAGGCAGCCTTTGCTAATAATACGTTCGACATATCACGACTGGCTGGAATCTGCTGGTACGAGCAGTTCTACCGTAAGCACTCTTTTGTGAATATGGGCCGCCCATTTTAGTGGCGGCAAGTAAGAGAATGCGCGCGACAGTATCATCTATACCAACGCGCGTTCTCTACCGTCAGTATGTGCGATAGTGTTTTCGCGTGCTGTAGGGAGAACTTGTGAAAGTGTGATACTTGAAGGTCACTTTTTATTTTTGGCTGAATTCTTCCGGCTAAATTGTACATTTCTGTTGCAAGAGCGTTCTTCTTCAGACGCATTCATCGGTATTACCTCTTTATCAATTGTCTATCGCCAATCAACTCCGAAAGAAATAAAAGCAAAGTAGAAACACAAACATTCAAAACACTAACCAAATTCGTCGAAATAAATTTTTCTTCAAATCTTCGCTGATCAAGACTATTCGTCACTCACATTCTTGCCAAACCGCAGCTTTATCGCCCACAACTTAAGCTACGGAAAATTGTGCAGGCTTATCTTCGCCGATATTTCCATGACTTTTAAAAGTGTGGTAACGATGAACAAGCAAGGATTTTTAGCTCGTCGACTGTTCGTTGCCATTCCGGAAAGCTCCGAAACGCGGCGAAAGCAAGCCGGGAACGCATCGCCGCTAGACGGCTTCGGAGAGAATCCGCGCGGTGGCGTCAGCGTATTTGATGCAAAGTGCGAAAAGGACTTCTGCGCAGCGTTGTCTCTTGTAGCGAAGCCTTCGCCCAAAAATGCGCTGTGCAGCTTCAGCGGCTGAACGTTTAGCTGCTGAGCACGAGGTTGCGGGTTCGAATACTTACTTAGCAGTCACGGCCACCACACGATGGTGGTGGAATGCAAGAGCGCTGCTACACGGCGTGTCATATATGTTCGTGTTGCTTTGAAACGCAGAGCTCCTTCACTTCAATGCTTTATACACGAAAGGTTCGCATTCCCGTATGGCCTTGCTGTCAGCATAATTTATTGTGTAACCAAAAAGCGAAAGAAAACAAATAATACGCAGGGATAATGGAGAGCGCGAATTGTTGTCAATGGAGCAGCCATTTAAACACGATGTGTCACCAGACAGAGTTCAGCTTCCGAAAGTAAATCAGGACAATGTCACACATGATTGAGGAAACTGAACCATTTTACAACGACGTTCCAGCGTTTTTTTTTTTTTTTACCTTGGCCCCGTTTTAATCTATGTTAGTAATCCAAGCGGCATCTTATTTTTTTTATTTTTATTTTTTTTGCATGTGCGTCGAAGAAAAGAGAAGCGACAGAAAAGCAATTACTTTGCAGGGAATGCACCTATACCTCGATCTCGATGGACGTTCGTTGGATGAACACTGCTGCCCAGATGGTGTTTGCCGTCGTGTTGAGCTCCAGTTTGCAACCTCATGCACTGCACACACACAAAAAATACAACACACGTACGGATTTATACGCGGCAATTATTTTTCTTCATTAGATGCAGACACCTTTGTACGTGTCCAACGTTTACATGTGGACGTAGCTCCCGAGCCTTCTCACATCGTGCTCAAAACATAAGAGCTTTATCTTTTGCCTTTATGGGTGGGAGGATGCGCTGTCCGGAACCTTGAAAGCTGCGCGGATGCGAAAGTGCGGAAGTCGCATATCTTTTGTTATACACGGCATCATCATGTTATACACGGATGATGTTATACCTTAGCATCATCATTGCAGTCTGTTACGTACCCAACTTATGCAACGTTGCCGGTCAGTGGTCTGTTTAATGCACTTGGCCTTTTAATTTGCCAGATATTGTCCCGTATAAACCATCCTAACCCATCCATTTTGTACGGCGGCTAATCAAATAGGAAACAGGCATTTAGCCGGCTACAGCGAGAGGGTAAATCAAGTGGCCCTTGCCCTTCTTTCGCTGTGAGTGATTTTGAAATAGCGATGCGCTGGTTGAGTTCGCGAATGTAGCGGCCGCAGCTATCTTTTAATATTGCCACGGTACCGTGAGCAGAGCGACAACGACGACGATCAACGGTGTGCCGAAGAAGGCGACGCGGGGTTTCTAGGCTAGACCATCGGCCATCTTCGTGAAACTTTCTATGTAATATGTAAATACATTTTCATTTATCTCTCTGCCTGTGACGTATCGGCGGAGACGCGGGCTTCGGCGCGAAACGTGCGCGGTCCAACGCGCAAGTGAGTGGATAAAAAAAAAAGTGCTGTCTCTCCTCAAGTCTGTATATTATTTTCGTGCGGACCGGCGCTCAAGAGCGTGCCCTGCAGGTGCGGGGTTTCCACACGCGAACCTTGGGGCACCTGTTGAGCACCACGCAAAAAAAAGGTGTCGAGGCAACAGAAGGAGGTTTGCACAGAAGAGGCGGCTTTATCGTTGGGCGATCGCAACGGCACCAGCGACAGATCAGTGGGCAATCCCGCCGCGCGCCCTGATCGGCCCGCTTCTCAATAAACACCGCCCACTGCGCGGAAGGCGCCGCAGCGACCGGTCGTTCCCACGCCAGCCGCCGATCGAGGTGGCGCGCGTTCCTTGAGGCGACCGACACAACTTCGCGCTTGCCACCGCATATAACGCGCAGAACTGCCGAGAGGCGAGCAGCTATCCACTCGTCGGGCTGGTCCACCGCTGCACGACAGTAACTGCGTCTTATATGTCCAAGCACACGCCTTCTGTGTAGGAGGGACCTGGTTCGAATGCTGCGCGAGCTTGTAAAGCTGCTGGAGGTGTTAAGCAACGACCTCGAGCTCTCACCTGTCAGGCAATGGAAGAGATCGCGGCCGTACTCTGCTCGCTTTTAGAACTTCCTTCTGCACCTAATAACAGCTCTTGAATAGTTCGGGCCTGGCAGCCTGAGTTTTGTGCGCAGACTACGTACTTTCTGACAAGAGCATCAGGCGCGTATAATATGAACATTTTACTTGTTATGGACCTCTAGGGCAAGAGAGTGAACTGGATGATTTTGTTCTGCTAGCTTTATAGGAGCTTCGGAGAAGCCAGCTTCCTACTGCCTGTAGAGAAATTTATAACTAAATGCTTTTCTATTCTATTTTTAGCATTATGAATGATCTATGATATGATATAGTATTATGAAAGAAACAGGTCAACTTAGAGGCAGTAAGGGGAAAAGCAGACAAATTTAGGCGCATACTTGCAAACAAATATGCAACCTTAGAACACAGAGATGATGATGACATAGAGGTAATGAATGAAACCGTAACGAGACCGACTTCAGAGGCAGCAAGTGGGAGGCAAGGCACCAAGGCAACCACTAGGCAAGCTCTCCCAACTAACAAAGGACCTAATAAAGAAACGACAAAGAACGAAATTGTCCAATTCAAGTGATAAGGTAGAATTCGCGGAACTGTCAAAACTGATCAACAAGGCGAAAATAAGTGATATACGAAATTTTAACCTGAGAAAGACTGAAGAAGCCGTAAAATATGGATGCAGCCTTAAATCAGTGAGAAGGAAACTTGGCATAGGACAAACTAAGTTGTATGCACTGAAAGATAAGCAGGGTAATACTATAACAATCTCGAAAGCATAGTAAAAGCAGCGGAAGAATTCTATACTGACCTGTACAGTACCCAGAAGACTCAGGAGAACTCCATTCGAAACAGTAAGGAACAGTATACAGAAACTCCTCCTATGACTAGCGATGAGGTCAGGATGGCCTTGCAATACATGGAACGGGGAAAAGCGGCAGGAGAAGATGGAATAACAGTCCATTTAATCAAAGATGTAGGAGACATAATCCTTGGAAAACTGGCGGCGCTCTATACGAAGTGTCTATCGACTGCAAGGGTCCCAGAAAACTGGAAGAATGCAAGCATCATACCAATCCACAAAAAGGGAGACGTTAAAGAATTGAAAAATTATAGGCCCATTAGCTTACTCCCACTATTGCATAAAATATTCACCAAGATAATTTCCAACAGAATAAGAGCAACACTTGACTTCAGTCAACCAAGGGAACAGGCTGGCTTCTGGAAGGGATACTGTACAATGTATCACATACATGTAATCAATCAGGTAAACGAGAAATATGCAGAGTGCAATCAGCCTCTCTACATGGCTTTCATAGATTACGAAAAGGCATTTGATTCAGTAGAGGTACCAGCAGTCATAGAGGCATTGCGTAATCAAGGAATACAGACCGCTTACGTAAATACCTTGGAAAATATCTACAGAGATTACACAGCCACCTTAATTCTACACAAGAAAAGTAGGAAGATACCTACCTATAAAGAAAGGGGAAAGACAAGGAGATACAAACTCTCCAACGCTATTCAGTGCGTGCTTGGAAGAAGCTTATTCAAGCTAATAAACTGGGGAAGGCTTAGTAGTAAGGATCGACGGTGAATACCTCAGCAACGTTCGGTTTGCCGATGACATTGTTCTATTCAGCAATACTGCAGACGAGCTACAACAAATGATTGAGGACCTTAACAGACGGAGTGTAAGAGTGGGGTTAATATGCAGAAGATTAATATGCGGAAGCCAAAGGTAATGATAAATAACCGGGCAAGGGAACGTGAGTTCAGATCGCCAGTCAGCCTCTAGAGTTTGTGAAGGAGTACGTTTACCCAGGTCAACTAATCACAGGGATCCATGATAAGGAGAAGGAAATTCAAAAAATAAAAATGAGTTGGATCGCATACGGCAGACATTGCCAGCTCCTGACTGGAAGCTTACCGTTATCCTTGAAAAGGAAGGTCAGTGCATTTTACCGGTGCTGCCATATGGGGCAGGGACTTGGAGACTGACAAAGAAGCTTGAGAACAAATTAAGGACTGCGCAAAGAGCGAAGGAACGAAGAAGGCTAGGCACAACTTTAAGAGACAGAAAGAGAGCGGTTTGGATCACAGAGCAAACGGGTATAGACGATATTCTAATTGACATTAAGAGATAAAAAATGGTGCTGGGCAGGTCATGTAATGCGCAGATTAGATAACCGCTGGACCATTAGGGTGACGGAATGGGTGCCAAGAGAAGGGAAGCGCAGTAGAGGACAACAGAATACTAGGTGGTGCGACGAAATTAGGAAATTTTCGGGTGCTATATAGTTGGAATCGGTTGGCGCAGGACAGATGTAATTGGAGATCGCAAGTAGAGTGCAACTATTCTTCATGTATTTAATCCCTCGACAAATTGTTTAAGAGGAAGCTTTAGCTCGGGCCCAACTCCTACGCGGCCTATTCAAATACATGTAAAACGCAGAAACGCTTTTCTGAGATAATCCCTGGATCGCTTTGAATGAAGAGACCTACGTCCTGCAGTGGACATAATATAGGATGATGATGATGATGATGATGATGATGATGATGATGATGATGATGATGATGTAAGTGTGCGATTGCGAACGGTGCTGGTATAATTATTTCTATTTTATTTTTTTAAGTGAAAGTATGTATTCCCCCTTTTTAGAGGCAAGAGATGCTAGTCTGAATGCGTTATTCTTACTCAATGGTGCTTTTCCTTTTTTATTGCCAATGGTATATGATAAGAAGTATTTGTTACTTCCCAGAACACGTAATTGCAAGAAAATATCTATATGTTTGACGGATTCAGATAATGTAACTCATTTCTTTACTCGGAACAGCACGGCTACAAATACTGATATGCCTGTCGCTTTCGGTGTATTGCGAAGTGGAGGAGAAGTTTTCGAGGTGGACGTGACCCTGCGATTAGCTGCCGCATAATCTTCTTACGTGCACTTCGAATATTTATGTCATTGGCATCAAGTATCATTTAGTGTAGCAGAGCACATCCTCAGGAATGATGATTCTTTGAGTTTATTCCAGCTTTCAAGCTCTTTGAAGCAAGCACAGAAAAATTAATGCTATTGTTGCCAGTTATTTGGTTACTCATAAGAAACACATTCGACAGACGTCCATTAGTTTCGGTGTGGCCAGTTTCTCGACAGTTTCTTTATTTGACGTGAAAGTGTCGGTTCGGTTGTCTTTTTCTTTCTTATTTTTTTTGTTTCTGCATAAAAGAGGATTTTCACCGTAACAGCAGTATTAACAGATCTTTGTATGTCTTCTTTTGTCGAAGTTGCGGCCTCGACTCGTCGCACGGGCAGGTGACTTGCAGAGCGTGGCGTGCGCAAGAACACGTGACAGGTGTCGTACGACATCCTCCACGGAAGTGATGAAACACTGTCGTTATTTACTGCAAGAACTCCAGCCAACACGACACTAATATTGTGCTTCAGTTGGATGTAGTAAATTGAACTCCCACAGGCTGCCTGCTAGCGGGAAAGCCTACTGTTCAATTCCGTTTACTTCTACATGAACTTATGATAAAGAAATTCGTTTTAGATTACTTGTTTCTTCTGGAAGGCTGTTCATGCTATTGCGACGCTTTTACGAATGTCGGCAATGAACAGCCAACTTTTACGCAGACCGTAGGGAAGGAAGACGCGCACAATATGCGGTCTCCGTAAATGTTGCGCTGTTTATTTCCATCAAGTATCTCTGCCAACGCCCCAAATTTCTACTCCTATGAACGTAATTTCTAGTACAGCGGGCTCTGTTCTGTGTATCAGCGCTTGTTGCGTGTGTCTTTCTTGGTATGCGTGAAAATTGCGTTGCTCATTTCCGACATGCGCTCGTATGAGTACGAACTCGTCCAAATTTCTGCTTTTGTTTACGAATGTCCCCATGTTTCTTGCAGCCCATTTTCCAATTATGAAACTTCCCTAATGGGCAATAATACGAACAGGTTGTTGTAAAGAAATAGCCTTCTCCATTTCTATGGGTTGAAGAGGGAATGAATGAATGAATGAATGAATGAATGAATGAATGAATGAATGAATGAACAGGGAGCAGAAGTCGGCGGAGGGACATACCCGTGTCAGGTGTTATATCCTATATATACGCTATAACCAACCATGGTTACCAGCTATAACCCCAGTTACAGCCCACCGCCCGCGACTAGTCACGTAGTGTTGCACAAAAATTTTTTGCTACAGTAATTTCTTCTCTAACAGTGATAAATGCAGTTAAGTTTTCCTTGTGACTGAGCATAAATGCACAAGGCCTTGGTTCAGTGATAGAGTTTCCGTATACAGCTATAGCGTATAAAAGCGCCGATGCCAAGGCGCTATACAGGAAGGCCGCCGGCATGTGTCGCCGTCGGACAGCGCCACAGACGGCTCTTTTTCCGGCACACTCTATTCCCTCTCGCTTCCGTTAAAAGGGCATTTTAGGGTAGCCGACGGTCATTCCAGTTCTGCACCAACAAGCGCATAGTACGCGGCCCGGGCCGCATTCGGGCGGCACGGAGGCCAATTTCTTTCTTTTTTTTTTTTTTTTTGTTTTTTTTTTGCCGCGCCTGCGTAGGCGCTTTCCTGTTCGCAGGTCTCGCATTCGACGGGCGTTTTCCCATGGGCCGCTTGCGCCCGCCGCTAAAGGGGCGCTTTCACGTTCCACATTCGCGATGACGGCAGCTTCCATTATTTACTCTCGCTCGCTCGCTTATTCTCACGTATATCGGCGTTCGCATTGGGAAATGTGCATACAAGGAGGCGTATATTTAGATGTGAGAAGGCGCGCCTTTCGTCGTGTCTGTTTCTCCGAGGAAAACAAAACACAAATATCGAAACGAGGCCCGAGGTGAGTGTCGGCGAAATACTTATCTCGCGATCGAAAGTGATTTTTTCTCTTGCCGGCTTCGCGGCAGAAGACAGCGCCAACTTAAAGCGCGGGGAACTTGCTGCTTACGTCAGTGGGCAGCTTGCGCGTCAGTGCAGGGGCAATACGTGACGTATTTATCTCTTTACGGCTTGTCTGATTCTTGATCAACTGGGGTCAATGAGAAGTTTTGGCATTGCGTATTTACGCTGAAACTGTATATTATAACGTGTATGTTGCTTTATGACATATTTACAGCGATCGCCGTCATGTTGCCTGCCAACAGTAGGCAAAAACAATCCACGTAACAATTTTATTAGCTAACTAATGTCGTCGGGGTAAAAGGAGACTCCTTAATAAGGAATACCAATGTAATGCATGCATGAGCAGTAAAAACTTGCTATTATAAAAGTCCTTTGCGCACATGCAGGGTCTTTTGTTTACCATACAAATTTTTATAAAATACAGTAACGATGCGCAGCGAGCGTCGCGTTCTTGCAGACAAGCTTTTGCATACTTTGCCGCTAATAACGTGAGTTTCAAAAACCTAATTAACAGAAATTCATTACTTGACTAGTTTATTACTGCCTCGTAGGCAGTTGTCTAAGTGGTGAATTTGGAGGCAGTGATGTCATCATGCACACCCATCTTTAAAAATGTTTAAAATCCAGCCTAATTCGAGATATTCATTATCAGATTCCCAAGCTCAATCGAGGTAATATCGAGACTGAGCGCGCCCTGCTGCGCGTCAGACGGCAACGTCCGGTAAAGAAAAAATTAAATTATGGGGTTTTACGTGCCAAAACCACTTTCTGATTATGAGGCACGCCGTAGGGGGGGGGGGGGGGGGGGGGGGGGGGACTCCGGAAATTTCGACCACCTGGGGTTCTTTAACGTGCACCTAAATTCTAAGTACACGGGTGTTTTCGCATTTCGCCCCCATCGATATGCGGCCGCCGTGGCCGGGATCGTCCGGTAAAGAAGTGTGAGGCGAAGTTTGAATGATAGCTTGCCGAGGCTAATCTTGACCCGATATCGTTTGCCAGGTAAAGCGTGCCGTATCAGTAGCTGCCTCGAATGGCCGAGGCATTCGGTTTCCAACTTACTCGCGCTTATAGTGACGGGGCGTTTCGGTCTGGTATGATAGCGGGGCCACTTTTCCTGCGCTCCCACAGCACTCGGTTTCGATATTGCCTGGATTTATCGTTGAAATTATATTATATATAGCGCGAATTAAGTGCGACTTTCAAGATGTTTGAAAAACCAAGGGGCATCGCCTCTTTACCTACCATGGAGAAAATAGTTTTTTGTAGGTTACGCCACATATTTTTTTTTCTGAAGGAACTACTGCACTCAATATTTTATGTAATAAACAAACAAAAACTACAATGAATGCAGTTTGCACGCATACTAGATTTATTAACGAGTTGCTTAGTTGCTTAGTTGCTTAGTTGTATTAACGAATTGCTCGAATCACGGTTGTGGGATAACATTGGACAAAGTTTGTAAAGACACGCTTGTATCTACTAAGAAAAATATGTAACAAAAATTATGAGATATACAGAATGTATTGCCGTCTGATAAGGACTATCTCCGAAAAAAATCAAAAACTTTGTCCCAGTAGGTATTCGGCTACAAATATTTAACTGCAATCACCATAGAGTTGGGCGTGCCGGGCTACGCCCGCCAATGTGCCGTGCTTGTTTGCGTCGTCGCCGCTCTCAGAATCAAAGTCCGACAAACAGGTATCCTCACACTCGCTGCTGCTCGATCCATAGATAAAATCAGCCACACACGCAACGGAATCACGAGATCTGCCATCTTTCGAAGAGCGCGCGCCGTCCCGGAGGCGGCCAGTTTTGCTTTCTACTTTGAAGGCGCTGCTGCGATATTTAAAGGACACTGGACTTCCTGACAGATTGTGACTTCACTGTGCGACGCAGGATTGTACGGTGACACTGCATAACACTAGGAACGCCTTTGCGGGCTGCGTGACAGTGTCCACAGAAACAGTTTGTGTGTACGTGCGTGTGTGTGTAGGTT
This sequence comes from Dermacentor andersoni, assembly GCF_023375885.2. Classification (NCBI taxonomy): domain Eukaryota; kingdom Metazoa; phylum Arthropoda; class Arachnida; order Ixodida; family Ixodidae; genus Dermacentor; species Dermacentor andersoni. The sequence continues at coordinate 297,123,999 of NC_092814.1, forward strand.
TTTCGTTCTTTTTCTTTTTTTCTTAATTTCTTTTCAATCCTTCTCTCTCTCACCTATCGCATCCACTTGCCCCTCCCCCAGTACAGGGTAGCAAACCGGAGATAATCTCTGGTTAACCTCCCTGTCTTTTCTTTGCCTTTCTCTGTCGCTCTGTCTCTGACAATCGTGAAACTTCAAAGCGCTTTCACGAATCACTGCCTGGGGTGAAAAGATCGGACTGCTTAGAAAACAAAAATATAGTTCTCCTCCTTCACGTCTGATGGCGAGTGTGTCCGTGAGGGGCGTGGAAATTTTCGAAAGCAGCGTTTCAAACCACCGATAGCGGGCTGCCAGTTTTGCTTTCTAGTTTGACGATCGCGAAACCTCAAAGGGCGTTCAAAAATCACCGCCTGGCGGGAAAAATGCGAACTGCTTAAAAAACAACAATATAGTTCTCCTCCTTCAGGTCTGATAATGCAGTGCGTCTGCGAGCGGTGCGGGAGGTCTCGAAAGCGGCGTTTCAAACCATCGTTAGCGGGCTAACGATGCCCAATGGGCGCGGTACGGATAAGTTAAAATGCGACTGTCTTAAGTTTCGCCATTTAAACTACTACCCCTAAAGCTCCAATAAAAATGTTAATTCATAACTTTTTGTTAATTAGTCCCCTGAAGCTCACATTATTAGTGTCAAAGCACGTCCGACTCTTCTAGGAAGTCGTCTGCAAAAACGCCACGTTCGCCGATTTATATTATAGCCTTGTGATAAAAAATCTGTATTGTCTAAAAAGATTATACGCAGAATCTCCTGTGGTGATTATCTAAATGATGCGTAAGCATTTGATACTAATCACCTGCTGTTTCGTCGACGTATGCTGCTATGTTTTGTATAATTGAGAGAAACACCACGATATAATTGTGAAACGGAGAAGCGCGCTTGCAATACCGAAATGTTAACTGAGACCAGCATGAGACGATGAAGAGGTGAGCAGTAGCAATGTTGACTCATGTTATAGATAACTCCTAGAGTATGTGGACGTGGAATGAAATGACCAGAGAGATTTTGTAAATGGAGCAAATGTATAAAACATTTATTATGTAAACTGTATCTTGTTTGGTTATTCTTGTTGCGTTTCTTTATTTTCAATTGGATGATGGTGCGTTTTGATGACGCCGCTGCTTCGTGGAGAATGAGCATTGGCCGATGCGTGCTGTAGTGCGTGACGTAAGTGAGCAGTGTCACGTTTGGTAGACCTCGTACATAGACGTGGTCGATGACGCTGCTTCCCGGCCACGGCCGCCGCATTTGGATGGAGGCGAAATGTGAAAACACCTGTGTACTTAGATTTAGGTGCACGTTAAAGGGACACTAAAATCAAATACCAATTCGACGTGGACTGTTTAAATACCATTCCAGAAACGTCACAACGCTTGTTTCGTGCCAAGAAAAGACTTAGTTTACGAGCAAATTGCACCTGAAGCGTCCGAATACCTCTATCGTAATTCAAATCTCCCGCCACCCAACCGGGGGAGGGGCTCATGGCCGCATTAATCTTCTACAGTGGCACTGATACACAGTGGAGACTATTGCATGGTTGTTATTAGAGATGTCGCAGTGGCCCATTATCCAGTGACGGACGATGTTGTGTCCATTGTTGATTGTGTGATGCATGAAAGTAGTGTGCTTTCAGCAGCTAGTTGTTCGTTTGGCCTGCGATGAAACGACATCAGGCACTGTAGAACTAGCTGCCTTATAGTGTCACAGAAGACAGGTCAAGTCTGTGTAGATTCCTGAATAATGAATTCTAGTGCGGCAGAGAGGGCAATTAGTTCTGTGGCGGTTGATTAAGTCAAACACGCTGTTTTGGATTTGATAATGATGTAGTTTGTGGTAACGACCACTGCACCTGCTAACCTTGCGGATGAAACCAAACCATAAGTGTAAATTATATACTGTAAACCGAACCATTACTTTTTCTCCCGAGCTAGAGAAAGAAAAGGAAAAGGCTGCTTGGTTAACCGGCCAGGTTACAGCTGGTTCGCTACCCAACTCTCGAGGAGGGAAGAAGCGGGAAGAAAGAAAACAAAGGGAAAGAGAGACGGTTGTTGTTAGAAGCACAGGAAACTGAAACCCTAAACTATATACTTCCATCAGGACTCTATAATGAACGCGCAAGTCGTAGTTTATTTATTTCCTGACGGAATTTGCAGCTTTCATCCGCGTAATTTGATTGTTGTGTCTGCGAAGTTTACTGTACGCTAGTCATCCAAGCTCCGGTAAGCATGCCTGAATGTAAACCAACGCCACCCCGAGCTGTGGCACTGCATCCTTTGGTGAGATGCCCTCTACAGACAACCGCGCGCAGTTGCTATTTTTCAAGCAAACAGGCATTACACTGTATATTTCTCTAGATCTTTTCAGACGGGGGTGGATGAGTAGGTGGTGAGCTTTCACTGTTAAAACAAAATACTGTGGGGTCAAGTTCACAAGGCATTTCGTTGGTATATAGCCGCCTTCGCTGATACCAACCATCAGGATGGGCTGAAATTTTCACTTACTGATGTTGAATTGCAATGGTAGATCCATATCAAGTTTTTCTGCTCTGTACAAAGCAATCTTATTCCAATGGCAGAATGAAACCGTGAGTTGTGTGTTCCAACGGCAGATTGGGAACAGCCACCGATTCCGGATCGCTCTGCGGCGCAAAAAATATTTGCTCCGTCGAAATCGGCAGATTTTACCGGAAGTCCGCGTGACGTATTTCCTTCACCCGCCTCTGCTTCCTCTCACGGTCGCCTGTTTTCGGTCGCAGGTAGCTATGGACGACGTGGAAAACATGGACGTTACGTCGCGCCGTGCGTTTTTGTTCCTGCTCCTGGATAGTGACAGCTCCGACTCAGGCAGTATAAGTTCCCAAGTCCAGTGACGATTCTTCCGACGCGGGAGAAAAACAAACGCACGGAATGCCGGGATGATCCAGATGATGGTGCTGATGGTGATGAGACCTACCCGATCCACCTCTAGTCTAGCGCCTCTCGCTTGATTGCCCTGTACGAAGTGATTCTTTGATAGAACGCTTGTTCTTTTGTCTCCGCTTTGTCGCTTTGTTTCCCTGCATTTCTGGGAGCTGCCGCTCCCTGCTTGCGGCAATGGATGAAGAGATCTCCGAGGACTTTCCTGATGTGCAGCCGTCAAGTCGGCTAGCGCCCAGGAAACGTGGAAGTGCGTCAAGCGATACAGACAGCGAGGCCACTGAGATATGTTCGGACAGCTACAACTCGTCGGACGATGACTTCCAGGTCGTGATGAGTAGATCAGCGAAAAGAAGACTACTGCAGGCATCTTCTCGCCAAGTGCTTCTACCGTGAAAAGTGCACCGCTGCGCTGGCCGCACACTGTGCTCTTTATGCCCGTGGACCCGGCGACCAATTTGCGGCTCCTCAAGAGGCAGGTCCTCTCTTCATTACTCGAGAGAATCGCACCAAATGAGATTAAAGACGTGCGAATAAACTCGCAGAAAAATGTCCTGGCAGTTGCTGTCTTACATCGCAGCGCCCTACAAGACCTACGTAATATAACTGAGATCGACAATGTAAAGGTGCGATCAATGATCCCTACAGGCGGCGATGGTACTGCGGGAGTCATTTATGACGTCGACGTTGCCATCCCTAATGACGACTTGCCAATACTGATAAAGCCAACGACAGAAGGAACTTTCATTACAAGGATTTTCAGACTGGGAAACACACGTTGCGTGAAGATTTTGTTTGAAGGAGACAACCTTCCTTCCCACGTCAAAGTAGGACATGTCCGCCATCCGGTACGACCATTCGTACCGAAGCCCCTCGGGTGTTTCAAGTGTTGCAAGATTGGCCTCGTGAAGGGTGTCTGCGTGAACAATGTCGTGTGCCCGGGGTGCTCTGAGTCCCATTCAGAAGACGCCTGCAGCACACATGTTCTAAAGTGCCCTAACTGCAGTGGTCCTCACAAGGCCTCATCAAAGGATTGCCCGCGGGTGCGGAAGGAAGTCGCGATCCTAAAACGAATGGTGTGGGAAAATTCAACGCACCGAGAGGCTGCTGCCGCTGTTCGACGACGTCGGCATCGACACCGAAAACGTTCACGAAATTTCGCAACTGCAGATAGGAACACGCCAGCTACCGTCAGAAGGACTGCCGCATCACCGTACAGCGCCACCAAGACAGATACAAGGAAACCAAACAAAGCGGAGAGGCTCGCCCGTCCTGAAGAATGGCCTGAGCTACCGAGGGCACAACTCCCTGCTAAGTTGCCTCACACCGCACCGACTTCGACGGCTTCGGCAACTTTTGAAGCTACGCGGGCTGATGACCTCCAGGTCATCAACATTCTGCGGTCGCTCATGAATGCCATTCGGGTTATACTTACCAACATGAAATCTTCGTCTGCGCAAAGCGCGCTACAGGTGCTGGACACTTTGAGTCCAGTACTTGCAGCTCTTGGTTAAAATCATGGCTCTCCAGAAGCCGTCGTTTCGTGACGAAGTCCAGAACGCGTCGATATTTCAGTGGAACGTCAGAGGACTTAAGTCACGTATGACGGACTTTCGACAGTTTGTGTTCACAAATAAGTTCCCAGTCGCTCGTTACCCCCATGTTGAGTCTTGATACTTGTGCTAATATGGCTGAGTGTTTGGCTTTGTCGAATGCACTTTGTAAATCGAGACCCAGAATTACTTTGCTGTCTTGTGTCTTGTCGTCGATGATTTCTTGTCTGAGTTGTAACATGGCATCTTGTGTGCTGAGTCTGCGCCGGAAGCCGATCATCGTGTCAGGATAGAGGCCTTCCTTCTCTAGGTATTCCTTCCACCGGTTGGCGACCACGTGCTCCAGCACCTTGCCCACGCAGGACGTCAGCGAGATGGGACGCAGGTTGCCGATGTCCAGTGGTTTGCCCGGTTTCGGAATCAGGATCGTTCTTGCCGTTTTCCACTGTCGGGGGAGCTTGCCCGAATGCCGTCATTCATTGAAGTAATGGGTTAGGGCCTCTATCGAAGCGTCGTCCAGGTTGCGTAGCATCTTGTTTGTAACGAGATCTGGGCCGGCTGCTGAGCGGGTGTTGACCAACCGCACGGTGGAACTGCACGCCGGAGACCTCCACCTCCCCGAACACAAGCTCGGCAGTACGGGTACTCCACAGGGTTCGGTCATCTCGCCGTTGCTCTTTAACCTCGTCATGATCGGGGTAGCGAGGGCAGTAGCGGGGACCGGCGTCCGGCATACGATCTACGCCGACTACATTACCCTGTGGGCGGCCGGTGGCACCGACGCCAGCATCGAGCAACAGGTGCAAGCGGGTGTTGACCAACCGCACGGTGGAACTGCACGCCGGAGACCTCAAGCTCCCCGAACACAAGCTCGGCAGTACGGGTACTCCACAGCGTTCGGTCATCTCGCCGTTGCTCTCTAACCTCGTCATGATCGGGGTAGCGAGGGCAGTAGCGGGGACCGGCGTCCGGCATACGATCTACGCCGACGACATTACCCTGTGGGCGGCCGGCGGCACCGATGCCAGCATCGAGCAACAGCTGCAAGCGGCGGTTACCGCCATCGAGCAGCACCTTGACGGCACAGGCCTAATGTGCTCGCCCGCCAAATCCGAGCTGTTCGTCCTCACACCGCTTCGACCGGGACGGAAGCACGCTACCCTTCGGGAGTGTGATCACATCAAGATTGTGACTGCATCGGAGCAACGCATCCCCGAAGTTCCCAAGATCAGGGTCCTGGGCCTGCTGCTCAACAAGAGCGGCCGCAACGACGAGACCATCAACTAGCTTACCACCAAGGCAATAGACGCCATCCGGCTCATACATCGAGTCTCTACACGACGGGCGGGCATGCGTGAAGACAGTCTCGTGCGCCTTGTCCAGTCGTTCGTGATCAGTCACATCGCCTATGTTGCGGCCTACCTCAACTGGCACGTCACTGACAGGACCAAGATCAACACGCTGATCAGACGGGCTTACAAGACGGCGCTGGGTTTAATGGAGACCACGAGTACGGCTCGGCTCTTGCAGCTCGGCGTCCATAACACCCTAGAAGAAATAGCTGACCGCGGAATTCGAGCGCCTCTCTACCACCAAGACGGGCCGCAGTATACTGACGTCCCTGGGTTACAACCCCCAAGCTCCCAGCCGGCAACCGTGCGAGATCAGAGATGAGGCGCGGGCCCACATGTACGTGGACCCCGTACCGAAGAACATGCACCCAGAGTACAACCAAGAACGGCGGCAGGCGCGGGCCAAGGCCTTCACCGAACAACACGCCCAAGACCCGCACGCCCGGTACGTGGACGCAGCGGAATACAAGCGGGAAGGCTTCGCGGCAGTGGTCGTTGCGGCGGCTACCGACACCAAGACAACGGCAGCGAGCGTGTGGTGCACGAATGCCACAGACGCTGAGGAGGTTGCCATCGCTCTGGCGATCACCGAGGCCGAGTGTCGCACCGTGCTCAGCGACTCGAGGAATGCCGTGCGCAACTTTGCCAAGGGGCGAATATGCGCGCCGGCAGCCGCCATCATCGGCAAGCTCCAACTTCAAGACCGCGGCAGCACCGACCGTATCAAGTGGTTCCCGGCGCACGCCGGCGAGTGTGTATCCTCACCGAACCACAACGAGACGGCCCATTCGGCGGCGCGCGCGCTTACTTTCCGCGCCCCCGAGAGTGACCGTTCCGTGTGGTGGTTCGAAACTAAGGACAGATTGACTAGTTATGCCGAAGTAACCAAGTGTTACCGCTTAGCTCGACGGACAATACCGCCTCCCCACCCGGCACTCAGTCGGGAGGAGGCCGTAATCCTAAGGCAAATACAGACCGCGTCACTTCTCGCCCCCGCAATGCTGCACGTGCTTCACCCAGAGCTCTATCCGAGTGGGCTGTGCGGTGTTTGTGCAGCGGGTCCGGCGGACCAATGGCACATCATGTGGGACTGTGCCAGGTTCCCGACAGCAGCTACCTCCAGGACTTACCCACCCGAACTTCAAGGTGCACTGCAGTATGCAGACAAGGACACACAACTATGGGCCGTCCAGCAGGCCCGGGGTGCGCTCGAAAAGCACAAGCCTCATGACCCACTACAAACGGGCCCAACTGGGCTAGTGCAGAGTAGGGTATAACCCCGGGTCGACGCATGGCCAGCGTCACGACGCGTTGAACCGTCGTTTGCCGGCACTTTATTAAAGTTATCCCTATCCTAAGTTCCCAGTCATCGTCATCTGCGAGCCCCTATCAGATAACATCAGACTGTCCGGGTATGAATGTTTTCAGTCCGCCACCTACGGAGAATGCAGCAAGATCATCGTATTCATACGAAGTGATCTTACGTATCTCCATCATGCAGTGTCACCTGACCAAGAAAACCAGTACGTATGTCTGACAGTGAAAAAAGGCAACCTCACTTACACATTAGGTGGAGCCTACATATCGCCCTCAAGCCGGCTGGACTGCGAGCGGTTACGGCGAATCACGACAGCAACTCCGCAGCCTTTGGTGATTACTGGAGATTTGAATGCCCACCACCATCTCTGGGGAAGTTCTAAGATAAACTGGAGAGGCAGAAGATTAGTGTCATTTGCCTCTGAACAAGAACTGTGCTTGTTAAATGATGGAAGCCCCACCTTTTTGCGTGGAACTACCTACTGTAGCTGCCTGGACCTCACCTTTGTTTCACGCTCCTTCACTAGAAAGGTCAGGTGGTTTCCGGATATTGAAACACGGGGAAGTGACCACCTACCCACTTATCTTCGGATTGAAGGGTTGACGGACTCCAAGTTAGCCGGCGCCACACAATGTATCGACTGGCCGATGTTCAAATCAATTGTCGAAGACGGCTGTTGCAATGACTTCTCCTCCAGCCTAGAGGACATCATAAAAAGTGCCCTGGAGGCTGCCAATCATTCGCTTCCGAGAACGTATACACGCACCGATTACGACATTGAGATAGAGAAGCTTCGTGCAATTCGTCGCCATGCGGAGCGGAGATACAGGCGCACGAAGTCTGTACATGACTTGAGGTTGGCCAGAAGAACTCAAAAGAAAATTCAGCGTCGCATGGACAAACTCGCATCGCAAAGATGGAAGTCATTGTGCGAATCTTTGGATCCAAGAAAATCTTTGTCTCACATATGGAGAACTGTTCGTGGTATCCGTGGAACCTCTCAGCAGCGCAACTCTTTTAAGTCTTTGGCCCTTCACCAACAATGCAGCGAGATTGACGTCGCGGAAGCTTTCTGCAGGAGGATTGCTGGAGAAACTAGTTCCGCTGGAACATCGACGCTCCACCACTCACCGATTTCACGCGACCCCCGCATGGACCGTCCTTTCTCCATGGAGGAACTCGGAGCTGCACTGGCCTTGTGCAAGCGTTCATCTTCACCAGGACCCGACAGTATAACCTAACGTGCCCTATGTAATCTTGGCGAAGAAGCTCGGAAAGTGCTCCTGCTCTTGTTCAACAGCTCCTGGCAGACAGGTACGGTTCCCCAGGAATGGAAGACCAGTCGCCTAATTCCACTGCTCAAGCCTGGCAAGTCACCTGCAGACACTGCGTCAGACCGACCAATTGCGCTTGCCAGTTGCATCGGAAAACTAACGGAGAGGATGGTTCTAGCACGGCTAGAATGGTACCTCGAACATTATCAGGTATATCTAGATGCAGTGGCCGGTTTTAGGCGTGGCCGTTCTTCCATAGACAACGTTATCGACTTGGTCGAGCACCAGAAGTCCTGCAAAAGATTATCTGCTGCCCTGTTTCTGGATGTTAAAGGAGCGTACGACAACGTAACGCACGAAGCGATTTTCAACGCCTTAGAGGCAGTAGGACTTGGCGGCAAAGTCTATTTTTGGATAAGTAGCTATCTACATAAGAGATCCTTTTTCATACTTACCGAGGATAGCCCGACCTCCCCGCATTACAGTAACCGTGGGGTGCCTCAGGGCGGAGTACTGAGCCCAACGCTCTTCAGTCTAACACTCATTGGCCTTGCCGACATCCTGCCATGCACTGTTAGGCTCTCCATCTATGCCAACGACATTTGCATTTGGTCGTCGGGTGTGACGCGACTGCAACTTCGCGCGCGGCTTCAGAAGGCAGCCACCTTAACATCATCCTACCTTCGAGAACAAGGACTTCATATATCATACGAAAAGTGTGCAGTGGTGGCGTTTACCAGGAAATTAATGTCTCCATACGTTATATCCGTCGACAGACAACTGATCTCGTACAGCACGAGTCACATATTTTTGGGGGTGGTCATTGACAAAAATCTCTCCTGGACCCCTCATGTGAATTATGTGAGAAAACGCCTGACAGGAATTTGCCATATGTTCAGGTTCCTTGCAGGAAAGACCAGGGGAGTGCCAATACAATCCATGCTACAACTGTACAGGGTCCTCTTTATTGGATTCCTGCGGTACAGCCTACCAGTCATGTCCAACACCTGCAGAAATAACCTGAATATAATCCAAAGCATGCAAGCCCAAGCCCTCAAGGTATGCCTTGGTCTACCGCGGAGTGCGTCAACGACTGAAGTTATTGCAGTCGCTCAAGCTTCCACTATTAGAACGCACATTAGCATTGAAACAATGCGTGTGCACATAAGACATTTCGCCCGGACCCCTAACCACCACCTCGCAAGTCTCCCAGTAGATAGGCCCCAGACGACATTCAGTGCGACTATCTTCGCGCACCGTGCCTCTCTCAGGTCAGGTTACACACCTGCGGCAAGGTCTTCCATTCCTCCATGGTGTATGCGCCGCACTCAAGTAAACCTTACACTCCCAGGGCTTCAGAAAAAGTCGGACTTGCCATCATCAGCGCTCAAGCAACTAACTTTACTTCTCTTGTACGAGAAATACAGCGACTGCACACACGTCTACACTGATGGATCAACTACATCAACCAGTTCCGGTGGCGCTGTAGTTATACCAACAATGAGAATAACCCAGCGGTTCAAGACTTCCCATGTCACTACGTCTACAGCTGCAGAGCTCGCGGCTCTCCGCGACGCGCTCAATGTGATAAAGGCTGAAAGTCCTAGAAAATGGGCCGTCTTCTGCAATTCAAGGCCGGCCTTGCAATGTGTGCAGTCATTTCTCCGACATGCAGCTCATGATCAGCTCACGTGCGAAATCGTGGAACTTGTCCATCACCTAAGAGAATAAGGTCATGATATCTCTTTCCAGTGGATACCAGGTCATTGCGCTATCATAGGAAATGATGACGCCGATAAGGCAGCTCGGACATCAAACCAAGAAGACCGCTACGTCCCCATTCCTCTTTCAAGGACTGACGCCGCGAGACAACTTGGCATTTTAGCACGCACGATCTCCTTAGCAGAGTGGAACACCGCACATACAAGGCGCACAAGACTGCACAGACTAAACCCGTCACTTGAACTCAGACCTCCAGCCGGTCTACACCGACGCGAAGCGTCTCTTCTATGTCGGTTATGGCTTGGAGTTGCCTTCACGAATGCCTACTCAGCACTAATTGGAATGGCTGATAGTCCTGCATGTGATGTTTGCGGATGCGAGGAAAACATTGAAAACTTATTGTACCATTGTCCTCAATTTCAAGCACAAAGACAATCTTTGTCCAACACATTGAGGAAATAAGATGATCGTCCTCTGAGTGAACAGACGTTACTAGAGCACCGTCCCGACCGATCATCGGCTCAGAAGGCAGTGACGGCACTTTTCTGCTTTCTCAGAACTTCTGGTTTGCGCGAGCGTCTTTAACTCAAGTGCTGTTCGTACACGTATCTACACCTTCTCTCTCCCTTCTCTCACTTCCCCTTCTCCCTTCCCCCAGCGTAGGGTAGCCAACCAGCCTATTGACTGGTTGACATCCCTGCCTTCCTATATTATTCTCTCTCTCTCTCTGTACTATAATGCCCCCGCGGGAGCGCACGCATTCCATTCGCACATTTGACGAGAGGGACCTCAGTCGGAACGAAGCGCTCCATTCGTGATACGGCCGAGCGCCCGCTATCTGCCATTGGAATTCAACATTACTTTTCGGGAATACGAACCCAGGTTTTACTACATTGCGGGCAAAGAAGCACCACTAGAGTGCCGCACACAAGTAATCTGCAGATAGATAGATAGATAGATAGATAGATAGATAGATAGATAGATAGATAGATAGATAGATAGATAGATAGATAGATAGATAGATAGATAGATAGATAGATAGATAGATAGATAGATAGATAGATAGATAGATAGATAGATAGATAGATAGATAGATAGATAGATAGATAGATAGATAGATAGATAGGTGCAGCTGCAGCATTTAATATTCCAGAACGGACCTTGATTAACCATCTCAAGGTGACACTCAACCGGAATAGTATTGAGGATTACTCGTTACATCGCTATTTCGAGATCGTATACAGCTAGCCCCTACTTTGATTTATTAAGGGGCTTCTGGTTCATTCTTTCACGCGCTAATTTTTCACGGATGCCTTTCGGCGGCGCTCGATCAGGTCTTCCTGCGAGTTGCACGAGTTTTCGTCTTCATTGTATCACCTCCGTAAATGCCGTATCACGCGACCGCCGACGGCGCTCCCCCGGACGAACCGAGGAGCGCGCGCGCACCAGCACGGGTGAGAATGGTGTCGCGAAAACGGATCGCTTCCTTGGAGCGGTTCGGCCTTGCCAAGGTGGAACGGCCGATTGCATCGCCGCGCATGGCCGTGCCCCGCGCTGGTGCCGCGAGCCTGATGCGGGCCGTGCGTGCCAGGGGGGTGCGCTTCAGCTTCTTTTCTTTCTCTCCCTCTCTCTCCTTTTTGTTCGTGCTTGTACGCGTCGATCACTTGGCGCGCCTTGAGGGCCAGCACACTTTGGAGAAGGGCGGCGCGATAGGAAGGACGCTCTGGCGTGCCGGATGTCTCCGAGCGAGGAGCGACCGTATATGCGTCTACACGAGTGTGAACCGAATCGCGGGGAAAGAGCGCGGTTTAAAAACGAGAAGGAACGCCGACGGCGTGAAACGTGGCGAAACGACTCTCGACAGGTCGTTTTGTTCGAAGCAATAAAATAAACATGAAAAAGGGAGGGCTGAAGGCAAAGCCTTGCCCTTGCTGCCGAGGCATAGCGGTTAGGTAACGGATTTTGCATGAAGTATACGTGAATAAGACACTGAACGTGACGGTGCCTTGGAGGTTGCAAATGTTATGCTGCACATGTTTTCTCGCAGTGCGGGTATTCAAAACGTCTTTAAGTGTCTCTGGACATGCGGAATAAAACTGACACCAAAAAACAAAAATACAATGACGAACAAAAGAGAAATTCTGGTGATGCGACACCAAAATGTGTTTCCGTCGTGACATAACGAGGCGAGCATTTCTCGTTTTACCAACTTCGTCAACTGAATTTGCTATGAGCCTATAAAAACATACGTGGTAAGCTTTTGCGAAGCTTTTCACTCGATACTACAAAGATTTTGTGCAGATTTTTTTTGCTCGAGCAATGTACGACTATTTGAAAAAAATATATGCGCTACTCCGCGCTTTAACCATATATGCTGTTCGGCTGTGTGGTACGGTCCCTGCGGCGCTCCCGACAATCTAGACATCTGGATGGCGAGTACAAAAGCTCTTTTGATTCTCGCGGGCGTTGGAACTTATCCCGATGAAACTCCCTTAAACAACAGCCTGTAGTCGACCTGACAATGTAGCCGATACACATTTTACAAGGACTGTACACCTGTGCGCACGTATATGTCGTTTCTGCGACTGCCTTTGAACAGAAGGTCAACCTGTTGTTTGAAGCTTGCGATGAAATCTTGGAAACAAAATGCATCGAGAATTCGTTATATTAAAGGAGTCACTCTTTTCGCGCATTACAAACTTCTAACTTACCGTTTAAAGCCATAGAAAACCGGCAATCAGTAAATTTAGCAAATTAGGTCATGCAGACTTCACTGTTCAAAATAGCAGACGGTGATCGCTCCGATCCCGCTAATGGTCTCCGAGGTCACGTGAGGGTGATCTTACTACCTTATCTCTACCAATTACTGCCCTTTAATTATGATAAATCGAGAGTTTTACGTATTTCCGATGAGCACACATGCGTGTAATTAAGCTCACGCGATACATTTCCATCGACGCCCGTATGTATACACGCAAAGCGCCCAGCTGCTTGCCGTCCCGACCGGTGAGCCCCCGCCAAGTTAGGCTATTATCGTTCCTTGTATATCAGTCCGTTGTGCCGCTTCACGCCTCATTGGTGTTTATAGTGCATGCAGTAGCGTTCTAATATACTCTTATGAACGCGATGACCCCTTGCGGTGGCTCAGTAGTTATGCTGCTCATTTGCGATGCTTTGAGAGTACGTTAAAATAATCCCTAAACTCTCCCCACCCTCCCGTCTTCTGGATTGGCTCCATTTGCTATGACACTGTATACAGGATCGACGCGCCGACTACAGCTGGCTGGTCCTGGAGATGGTGCAACTGTAAATCGCACCTTACTCGACGAAATACCGATCAAGCCGATGCGCTAAATTCCAAACCGTAGGAAAGCAGACATATATAGAATGTTGTGCTTTATTAAAGCCATTGTGCCATTTATGACGTATATTTGTAGCAGTGAGGATGTTTAGGTATCATTTTTTTTATTGCTGCGTAATTCCGTCGTAAACAAAGCCAGTAGCCAAGACAGCTGCAAAGGTAGTAGTGCATGTGCTGCGTGTGAGCTATCCGGCCGAAAAGCGGCAGCACCCAGCAGCCACGGTCACAAACACCCCGGAGGGTCTGCAAAGAAAGCTTCGCCTTAAGGTTCAATTACGTGCCCTCCGGTGGTGAGATCAATGCAATGGCCTTGAATATGGCTGCAGTGTTTGCAAATACATAAATAAGTAAATAGATAGATAGATAGATAGATAGATAGATAGATAGATAGATAGATAGATAGATAGATAGATAGATAGATAGATAGATAGATATCTCGGTTAGAAGTCACAACAGTGCGAAGGGCTGGAACTATAGGCAACAAGACGGATGACGACAAATCGCTGACCTGCGACTAATGATTATTGCGTGCTGCGCACGGAATATGAATACACTCGAAAGGGGACAACAGAAGGGGAATGAAATATTGACAAAGGCCCGTATTCACAAAAAGTTTCTTGCGCTAAAAGCGTTCGTGCCAGCCAAACTTGATGCAGGGCATATTATTAGCGAAAGCGCTAAGCCAATGAAAAAACAGCACTCACGAACGAAAACTTTTGTGAATTCGGCCCTAGGTGATTACATGTGGTTTCGTGTCAGGCGCCACTAACGCAGCCGCGCCCGTGGGCAAACATATAAAATTCAGCCTCTGTCTAGGGTGCCTTATGTGACATGTGTTGTGTCATGAATTTATTGTATGAGAGCTGACTTTCCGTTCTAATGTGATGCAAGTTTTGTCTTCTACATTAATGCGAGATGACTCGTTCAACTTTGTTTTTGATATGATTTGTGCGGTGAACTGCTTCAGTGCATATACGTCACCGTGACTAGGACATCGCAATACTTTGTTGCTGAAAGAGGCGCGTCACTGCGCGTTTCGTTCGTTTCTGCCGAGAGTGAAAACCTTTCACAGGGCCAAATATATAGAACACTGAATTTTAGTTGGTGCTTTTTTTATTTTACTCCCAAGCTTACTAACCCCACGTTCCAGAAACATTAATGGACGGTCCCCTCAGCTCGGGAGGTGTCGTAGTCTTGGGACCACCGAAGTGGAGTCGTGACCTTGGTTGCTTTCCAAAGTGTGCAACGTCCGACTCCGTTATTCCTCTCCGTTGGTCCTCGACCACCGCGCACACGCGCACCGTTCGTCGACGCGGGTGCCGCGGTCGGCCGTTGTCTCCGCGCGGGCGCAGGATTTGGATCACGCGCGCGGCCGCTTGTGGCCCAGTGCGTGGCTGTCGTCGCCGCGTGACGCCGCCGTTGGGGCATCGTGGTGTCCGTCGGGCGGCCGCGGGCTGTCGCGCCCAGCGGGGCCGGCCCGGGCTGCCCGCTCGCGCCCGCTCCTCGGTTGATGGATGGCGGCCAAGTTTTGTGGGAGCGCTCTCGGCCTGCTCAGGCAGCGTGGCCCTGGAGGAGAAAGGCGGCTTCCGAAGGCGAGGCTGTGGGAACGACGCCGCTGTGACGGATCGACACCGATTCCGCTGCTCCGCGGCGGCGCTTCCTGGTTCTCCGCTCGGGGGAAGCGGCGACCCCCGCGCAGCAGCAGTGGCGTGCGGGCACAATGACTCCGAGAAGAGGCGCCGTGCGCTGCCGCTTTGTCGGCGCCTTTACGGCCGCCGTGCATCGCGAAGCACCAGGAAAGATCGGCGGCCGAAAGGGACGACCCGGCTGCCGCGGCATGCCGCACCACGGCGATCGACTTCGCCGGTCCTGGGATCCACACGAACGCATACACCGACCTTGGGTCAGACTACAGCGCACGCGCGACAGGCGGCCTGTCGAGCGACTGTTGTGAAATGTACATTTTGTCCACCTGCAACCATGCACCAGTTACTACGATACAAACTGGCGCAAAGAAAGTACTGAATGATCTCAGTTTTTGTACAAGAAAACCTACAGGGTCTTCATTGTAGCGCAGTCCAAAATATTCAGGTTTCTTTTTCTAACTCTCCTTATATAGCCACGAACTGAATTTTGAAAGAATTGGCCATCCCAGAAATGGAAAAGAACCTCTACAAAAACCTCGCATTGGCCTTTTCAAGGCCCAGTAGGCATTAACAAATCAGGATGCAAACAAACATGTATAATCGCTGTAAAAGCTTTAGTACTTACACATCCGGTCCTCATCGACCTATTTAAAGCAAAAGCCTGCATTATTTTGACCAATGCTGAATGATCGAAACAATGGCTGGTAGACAGCGTATTACAGCTGCTCATGAGCAATTATCGAAGACGCTCATGGGACGTGGAACTAACGAATGCGCACTCAATTTGCGCACCCCTCCCCACCTCTCACCCCTATGATGTCAAAGTGGGCCGTAGGGGGAGGTGGGGTGGGGGGGAGAGCACACAGAAGCGGTACGCCATACACAATACAAATGAATTGCATGTAGTTCTATGGAAAACTCTCATTATCATTCCACACACACACACACACACACACACACACACACACGCACACACACACGCACACGCACACGCACACGCACACACACACACACACACGCACGCACGCACGCAGATATATATATATATATATATATATATATATATATATATATATATATATATATGTATATTTCGCTAACTGCACACAGATAAGAGGAACTGTCATTCTGTGCAATACAGAATGCAAAGGAGGGAAAGCAAGGCATGTGTGGCGTCTTCATCGGTGAACAGCATTCGAGTGTGCGTAAAAGTGCCAGTTTTCTTCTACCCCTTACATTCTCCTTGAAGTTTAGCTTCCCTCGTAACGACCCCAAACTCCCTTGCAGACCTAAAGAGATCTGTCATGTCACTAGTACAACCTCTCATCGGGAAAGTATCGATTGTCAGATCCCAGAATCAAAAAAATGCGACTCCTACTTGCTCAATTCTATTGCATTCTTATCACTGCACCCACTCGTCTTGTCAATTTTGATGACATAGTGCGAAACAGTACTTGATTGTTATTGCATAAAATTGAAATAAATTGGTTTGTCACATCATGTAAGTAGAATCGGTGCATCCATGCAACCTAAAGCTTCTCTTCAGAGTAGATTTGGTGTGACAAATGACGTTAAAATATCTGGACTTCCCACAAATTTCTGAATCAATTTACACGTCTCTGGTTGGGGGTACTCGGGCTGGTTGTCTTGGCCGGCGAACTCAAACTCCCCATCCTGCGGCCTTCTCAATGATGCCACTACCCAAGAAGTATTCCCCAGCAGTACGCTTCTCGTGCAAGCAGTCGAAGCGAGTAACATTACTGGCGGTATAGTATGAGACGCTTGCGGGTAGAGCACTTGCAGAACGCCTCCGATGCGTTTAAGTCTACAATATCGAGCGTACACCTATCGGTCGGTAGACAACAAAGCTCCCTGTTGGCGCCTCATATTCTTCCTCTAGGGATTTCGTGTACTCACGGCTTGAACTAGCTCGACGGGTTGTGACCTTAGAGTACGACCTGTTGTTCTGCTGACAGGCAGTCGGTCTGCCGCGCAACGACTGTAGCATGGCTTGCCTGTAGCATGGCTTGCCTGTCGAAGAAAATCACCAGAAGAGTTTGTGGTATTCGCCATTGAAGGCGACCGCGGCCACATTTATTTGGGAAGCGTAGGCGGCGGAGCGACCCGGCGATACCACTTCACCTTAGCAATGTCAGAGATTGGGCCTAGTTGGTATTCCATGATCAAACTTCTTAGCGAGGTAACAATGGACGAAACAGAGGGGAAACGACATTCACGATGTTCTGAGCTCGATGCTCCTCTAATCTTCCTCCGTTTTCTGTCGCGGTTTTGGCGGCGGCCAATAGTAGCGCCGCTTCAAGTTCTTCGCTTTGCGAAAAGCCTGCTTACCAAAAGTTTCGCGCTCAAAACTGCACAATGGGTACCATCCATTGTGAACACGAAGAAATTGGCTATGCTCATAACCTGGTCCAAGAAACGTTGGTTCATCTATACTGTTGATTAGCATGCCTCGTGTTGCCACTTGCGCAAAAAGCTGCCGAAAATGCACTTTATAAAACGAAACTGTACTCTGCCAGGCTACATCGAAGATCTGACCCATGTACGTACGTCACGCAATGGGCGAACAAGTAATGTCTCAGACCACAGCAGACGTTTCGACAAGGGGACTTGTCTTTTTCAGAGCAAGGACGAGCCCTCTTCTCTCCAGTCCGAGACATTCCTTGTTCAACCCGAATAGATTATACTTATCATCTTCCCGTAAGCATATGTCTCGTTTGGATAACTGCAGTGCAGCAGCACCACTGATAGCTTTTTCTATCGTAACCCTGCCTGTGGTAAATATCTTAACCAACCAACCAACCATATTTCCGCCGTGGTGTTTCCTGGGAAGATCAAATCTCATGCACTTTGAGGACGCCGTAAACTTTTCATTTAAAATAGTAAATCGCTCGGCTGGTTGGTGCGACATTTGTGTGAAGTGGAGCGCTAACGTTGTACCGAAGGAAAGATCACATGAACAGGAAGGACGCCCACTTTCGAGTGAAGTTTATTGAAGAAAAATTTACCCTGCGAGCTTTGTTGTGCACATGCATAGAGCATGTGCACAAAAACAGAGAGCAGAGAGGAAGTGACAGAAGCGTTATAATGCAGAGCGACGCTATATGTTGATCCTGTAGGCAAACAGCGTGAAAAGACGGTACAATGTGCCCACACCGGAAATGTATGCTTCAGAAAACAGCAACAAGGCTGCCTGCCGGCCACTTTAACCTTAGGTCACTTCCTGAGAGGAACTGTTCCTCGAGCTCTAATAGAATATTTTAGAGGTCTTATCATATTCATATTTGCTCAACCTAGGTTCACCTACGCATTGTTTTTTCTTCTAAAATGAATATTTTTCTCTATGTTGTAGTGTTTCATGACATCTTTGCTGTTTTTCAAATCCCCTCCTACGTAATGGCCCTCGGGGCCCTTAGGACAATTAATAATTAAATAAAGGTTGCATGCGAAAATCGCAGACGCTCCTCGTTCATCACTGACCAGACGCCACATTTTGGGCATGGACTATGCAGTCAAGCGCGCATATGGACCCGAAGAGCTGCTCTGAGGCTCGTAATTTAGCGTTAAAATGAAGTAAAAGTTTTCGCTCTTGTACACGTCGGCCAAGGTTTACCCATGCAAGTAAAATGTACACCCGAGCCGTCATATTGTCCAGGTTAAACTACAAGAGCAGGTTTTACTCGATATAAAGGCTGGGCCCTGAATGAGCACGTACAGCTGTTTTCGATACTCGCTGGTCCTTGCTAGTGGCTCAGATAGCATTTTGGACATGGTATTTGCGCCTTCGCCGCAACATGCGCACTTCCACGCGTTTCGTTTTGAGCGTCGCATCCTTCCCACGAATGCAATGTGTGACGCCCTTGGCTTTTTCTGGGTCAGTAACAGCCGTCCTGTTCTGCGAGGCCTTACGAAAGCTCAGCCAAAGCAATTGGCCTTTTGGTTGTTATATCAGACAAAAAAAAAACACATTGAACTTGTCAACATTGACCTCAGTAAGCACTAGCAACCTTCTTGCTTCAGAATGAAAATGGCGGGTGTATCTAGCAGGTCCTATATTCAAGGAAAACCGGCGCACAATACGCGAACAGCCCGACATAGAAGTTTGTTAGCTGCATATCAAGTAACGAACCTCTGTCACAATTAGTTTTTCTCACTCAGACGGCTGAAGAAAACTGCTCCCGAACTATCGAATGTACCGGTGCTCAAAAGAGTATAGGCAAGAGTATAGGGCAGTATAGGGCGCCTGCAGCTAGAAATCCATTCTTATTTCTCCAACAAATCGAGTTGATTACTACGACGCGGCGTAAATATATACAGGCATCTCAGTCAAATTGCAACAAAAGCAAGCTGCCGCAGTAGGCGAAGATACGAGCGCAACCACGGGCATGACGGGTTCTCAGAGTAGCGGGCATAAACGCAATCGCTCATAAATTTACGGTGCAGGGCGGACGTTTCGTTCCCGAGCCACGAGGTCGAAACTCGAGCTCGATATACGATGATATTGTGACATCGCTCGCAAGAAACCTAAAGCCTAAGGTGCGCAACAAAAAAGCTCTTACGCCAGAACTGTCCAGATGTCAACCGATCCTAATATTAGCGAAGGTGGCCGGCCAATGGCAAACAGATCTTCCCAACTAAAAGCCTTACGATTCGGCCCCAGTACAGTTGCGCTGGTCAGCCGGTGTGCCATGAGAGACGATGTCATTGCGGGAGGTGGGGGGGGGGGGGATGAAGGAAGAAACAGAAAAAGAGGAAGAGTCAAGTAAAGGCAGCAGAAGGCGAGCTGCGAGGCCATGCTGATCGCTGTGCTGCCACGCGGAGTGACTCGTGGGGGCGGCGGCCGCTGCGCGGGGGTCCCTCTGCTAGGGAAAACACGCCATCGTGACGGACCTCTGACCCTGGCCGGCAGCCGCGGAAGAACGCCGCCGGAGGTCAGCCAGACGGCGGCGCTGACCCCTTTCGCACGGCCGCCCGGCGCTCTCTCCTGGGGCAGCGAGAAGAGCAGAACCGCAGTCAGCGATGCTGCAGGCGCCGCTACGGCGGCAGCCATGGCTATAAAGAACCTCGCTCGGGCACATCACATGCGCGGTTGGTAGCATACCGTTTCGGGAGCATTGCCGCTACAATGTGGCTCTCGTTGCGCATGCATATCGCACTAAAGCTATGCGGGGTATGCGCAGTTAGCCTGCTGAGAGCGGCGGTGGTTTTTCCTGTATGCCGCCTGCGCCAGCCGTGTGAACGAGATGCCGAAGAAACTAGGATCTGAGAGCCCCGTGTAACCGCGGCAATGACGGTGGTGCGCAGTTACGAGTCCGCGGTGGTTAAGCTAAAAGAGGAAACGCGGCGATATACCTGACTCGTATGTCCACATCCGGAGTTGTTCTATTTAAACACAAGCCTCGCTTTAAAATAAAGACGAAGAAAAAGCTCTGGGGCTTACCTCTGTGCCTTGCGATTGAGATCAAATTGGCGGATCTGTTATTTTCTACGGTTCCTTTGAATGTTGCTTTCCTTGTTCCTTTTTTCTTTCTTGTTCCTTACATCGACACGTAACACTAACACTTAAGGGCGGCTGGTTGAAAGTCAATCACAGCCTTGGATGATTTCTTATCTTTGTAGTGATGCATGTACGGTGACCCTTGATGACGGAAAGCGATGTGCAAGAGATTTGATCTAAGTTTCTTCTTTTGGAATGTTCTCTGTTTCTTTAATTTAATCATCACTTTTGCATTACTGTAAAAACCAGAATATGGGTCGGACCGGAATATAGCTGGACCCTCAAATGTTAATTCCTAAAAAAATAAAGATAACAAGGAAAACGGTATAAACCGGTAAAAAATGGCCGGTATATAAGCTAGGGCCGGTCGACTTTTTGAAAAAATTTCGACTATATTCCGGTTTTTACGGTAGTTCTGTGCTGTCATATACCACCTGTTTCTCCCTTATTGTTTTGTTTTATATTATTTTTCGAATAGTCGTTTTATTGCCTACCCGCCGTGGGGGCTTAGTGGCTCTGGTGTTGCGCTGCTAAGCACGAGGTAGCGGGATCAAATCCCCGCCACGGCTGCCGCATTTCGATGGGGGCGAAATGCAAAAACGCCATTATACCGTGCATTGGGTGCACTCTAAAGAACCCCAGGTGGCCGAAATTAATCGGGGATACTGCGTGCCTCATAATCAGACTAGCTTTGGCACGTGAAACACCAGAATTTAATTTTACTTTTCTGTTTTGTCGCATGTGACAGGTAGCTTGGTTTCGCTTTTTTAGGTGGACTTCTGGAAGAAGCGAACATTACGTGCACGAGAAAATGCAATGTCCAAGATGCTAAATAATAAGATTCACTAATTAACATTTGTAATTGTTCTTTAGGGCACACGTTTCAATTTTGAAATGCCATTATATTAACGTCGGCTAGTTGGTCATCCGCATTCAGGTGGGAATAGCGCTAAGGGAAAAGACAAAGTGAGGGCAGACAAAAACGACACGTTGCGCTTACTGACAACTGGTTTGCGACAGATGCCGAGGGCCGCCTGAACCGGAAGTTGAAGCCGAGCGGCTGTGAACTCATCTCACTTTAGCAAAAATCCTAATACTAGCACCCACTTTCTAGATATCCGTCTTTCTGGAAAACCGCGTCGAAATACGTTGGCGTTCCAATTCACAGATTACTCGAAGCGTCCCTCCAGACGTTAAGGACGGCCAATGCTTTCCTTTCTTGAGTAGATTTTGGGGAGGGACATGTTGAAACTGCTGCTAACCTAACGGTTTCTGCTAAGCTAACATGATTTCACTACCGCATAGCTTCAAAGTCTAAATTGCAGCGTGTACGGGCCCCCAAAGTGAATAAGTGAATTATTAAATAAGCTATCTGGGCATAACGATTTATGCTCGCTTACCTTGAAATCCGGGCCCGCTGCCGTAATTACGTTGGTCCTCGTAGATCATCCCCTTGACGGCGGCCAAGAACGATGTTTATTTTGAACACTTGGCTCCTCCGCGCAGCATGCGTCGTCCGTCGTTTAGGGCATGCCGTACACGGCGGTGAGGGCGTAGGTAGTGATTCAATGCAAACAACGGCGAGGGTTGTCGCGCGAAGTCGGAAGGAGAGCAGTTGCACTGTGACACGAGTGCAAAGATGGCAAGGGAGATTAAATTCCTCCTCGTTTCGAGCTCGCTTGTGCAGAACCTTTTTCTTTTCTTCTTCGTTCAATTTGCTCATATGTCGACGACAGCTCTGCGCCTAATGCGTCCCCACTTATGTCCCCGCTATGGCACAGCCACTATACCCGCGCTTTGTGAAAAGATTCATTTACGGTACCGGATGTTTAGAACGGGAGTGCGTAGCCTAGTTTCTCAATCTTCTTTTTTTTCTTTTCTTTCGTGCCCTCTACACCAGAAATAATAATGTACGCTGATGATACCAATGTATTCTTCTGCGGACAAGACCTAAAAGTCCTCCAAGTAGAAACCAATGTATGGCTGGAAAATTTGTCCACGTGGCTCTACGGTAATGAATTAGAGTTAAACACTAAAAAAACTAAGTACATTATATTCCGCGCTCGTAACAAGTGTATAAAACAAGAAATAGTTATCCAAATTCGCGATGAATTTATCGCACGTGTACCAACACATACATTTCTTGGTGTCATCTTTCACGAGCATCTTGACTGGTCACCTCACATTGAAAAAGTTCGCACTGGTATATCTAGGTCCGTTGGTATCATGTATAAAATAAAGAGCCTTTTGCCTATCTGGCTAAAGAAACAACTATACTACACACTGGTACATTCGCGTTTCCACTATTGTCTTCTTGTCTGGGGCACAGCACCTAAAACAAGCATAGAAAACATATATTTATTACAAAAGAAATTTTTGCGCCTAATAGATAATGCACCATACCTTAGCCACACTGCCCCACTGTTTAGAAAACATCAACTGCTTACACTGTGGAATGTTATAAACAAAAAGATAGCGTTAGCTAGTTACCTACAAATGCATTCCGATCCTACGGCTTTTTTTCAACAATATCTAACGAAAACACACACCTACAACACCCGGCACATATGTTACAATAAGAAAAAATACGCACAAACTACGGCACCCAGAAACTTAGCTACAGAATTTCCAGTTTTTTAAACGATCACCATCCTGCTGTAAACATTATCCAAGAAAGTAAATCATTCAAAGCTTTAAAAAATAACATCACTATGTATCTATTGTCACTGCAGGCATAACCACTCCTTTTGTTTTGTTTTTTCTGTTGTTTCTTACAGCATTTTCCCCAATTGTACATAAATATTCAATATGAAATAACTCTCGTTTCAATGTTACCAACCACTCTGTATTTCCATCTCGTTTAGTGTTTATTTTATGCGCTGAATGTCTTGTGCTCTCGAATGGGAGCAAGGGCACAGACTCCTTGTCAGGCAACCACTTGCCTTTTGGTCTGCGCCCTAGGCAACTGTACCACACGTTGTCTGAATAAACTCTTTGACTTTGACTTTGACTTTATTGAGATGCACTTGTAATGAGTCGTAAGCAGGTAGGAAGCAGAGACGGCTGTATGCTTAGCATGGGCCCAATATGGGTGCAGCACTACCGCCATTAGACGGCAACTATTTGTGTGACCGCAAACACATTATTATATATCCTTCTAGCGCAGAATGCTGGTGAAATGCGGCTTTACTTTAATCCTTTACTATGTGGCTATCGGTTTGGTTCTGTGATCAAAAATTGAGCACTGCTGCTGTCAATGTTAAACTGCGTGTCAGTCTTTAGTATCTTTTGTTAATTCCGGCGCCTCACTCACGACGGAAGCGACAATTTAAAAATGATATACCTATCTGAGCGCACAGAGGAAAAAAAGATAATAAAAAAAAGTAGATAAAAAAAAATGAGGCCGCAGCGTGCCGACGCAGGGGCAGCCAATCTACGGAGTCCTCGCACGTTTCGCACCGAGCCCGTGTACTCTCTGCAGCGCATCGACACTGTCGAAAGCAGAGACAGGTTCGGAGACAAAGCACCTGCATCGTCGACGAGCGATGTTTCAGGGCCTCTTTGAGATTTTGCCGAGAGGCCCGCTTGAATTAGCCACCGCGACCGAGAGCCAAGGATAGCAATAAAAGCGACACTCGCGGCCGGCGATAACAAGTGGTAACCCGCGACACAGCAGCGTTCCGGCGTGGGAACTGCCGCCTGGGAGCGGGCACACCGCCGCGGGTGTTTGGGGACCTTCGTGTATTGTCGCGTAACAACGCAGCCGCGCTGCTTCGCTCAGTCCGCGACGGATTTCCTTGGTTTCCGCGTAGAGGAAACAGGAATGTTGTCTGGATAATGACAGCGAATTATTTCTAGGCACTTCCTACACCCCTACCCCCCTTTTCTTCTTCTCTTTTCAGTTTCTTTCAAACGTTGTCATCAGGGTTGACAAATGTTTTCTTTTTTTCTTTCTGAATTTCATTTTTCTTTTTTTTTTTTTTTGCAGTCGAGCAGTCCTCCTTCATCTGTACGAATGCCAGAATAATTATTTTCTTTGAGTGTTATGCCAGCTGTGTGGCAGAAATATCGACGTTTTTGTGCGTATTCCTGCGTTAGCACATGACACGGGCGCCCCTTTATGGGCCCATGTTCGCAAAAACGTTCTCACGCCAGAACTCTCCAAAGGTCGCACGTGAAGTCTGTGCGAACAGCAAAATGTGTGTTGTGAATACGGGCTTAGGCCCGTATTCACAACACACCTTAAACAAGAGAACAATATAAATAGAGAAAAATTATAATAATCACAAGCACGCACAATACCTACCTTAGAGAGAAAGAAACCCTACATATACTCTACAAACACACCAAGCACTTGAGATAAAGTTGCAAATATATACAAAGTATGCGTAATGCAGAGTCAGCGTATGATCTCTGACAAGCATGAGCAGGTTCATTTCGCAGCACAGTGCCTAATAAGTCACTATCGCGGAAAAGTTATTTCATAAAATTGAGATGATAAAGAAAGAAGAACCACACAGCACACCAAATGTCAATGACGCGAGCAAATCATCATAACATTACCTAAAGATAAAAAAATTTCGGCCCACCCCACCCTGACGGTGATGTGGACGTTAATGCTGTTAGCATTGAAGCAACGCAGCGACACACCACATTGCCAAACCTTTAATTTCTGTGTAGCCGAGATCTTCAATTTTCTGTCACCGACATTTTCTACACTTCTTTGCAGCTCAACGCTCCTCGCTCAATGCCCTCTTCAAATGCAATGCCCTTGCAGAAGTACCTGGCCCGCGAAGTGGCCGCCAGGTTCTCCCTGTCGGTCCCTACATGGGAGACGCCCGCTATGCGCGTCCTCCAGGCCTATAATAGTTTTCCAGTCCCACTCTCTACTTCGCTTCTTTCTGCACACGCGGCTGCTTTTGATGCCGTCTTCTTTACTTCTTGCCTCTTGTTCTGCTTGTCTGTCCGGGCACCTGACCCGTGCCACTTACTCATTCTGGAAGATTGGCCAAGAATGTTCACATACCTGATGTCACATGCCCAGTCACACCTGTGGCCCTTGTTGTCTGTTCGGGCACATACCCGGTGGCACATGTAGTTGCACGTAACCAATCGCCCAAGTTGTATGTAGTTGTCCACTGGGAACATACACAGACATACCCAGGGACCCAAGTTGGCGTGAAAGAGGTTAGATACCTATGGACTTACCTAAAAGTTCGTGAAGTTCCCAAAGAATTCTAAAAGCATTGAAACTCCTTCACACAAATAGGAGAATTCACAAAGAACTAATGCTGTCATGTGTCCGCATGAAGATTGCGCAATTTTTTTATAGCTTATACTTGTTTGTATGAACAGGGCCAGGGTCTGAGGCATTTCTTTACAAACAAGGGACGCCTATTTAATACGTAAAGACGACAACAAAGTACCCCCCGATGTTAGCCAAATTGTGGGCGCTTGTTGGGGACGTGTTTTACGGAATCTTCTGGGATGGCACAATGTACGCAATTTCAAGAGGGCATTTCCATATACAATATAGAAAGCGGGCTGTGTGCACTACTTCGAGACATATGTAAACGATGTAAAAGTTGCTGGAAGCCTTTCTATCTTGAATTATTATTTGTTATTAATAAAGTATTATGCGTTATTATGAAATGTTATTAAATTATTTGAATCTGTGTCGCTTTCTGTGAGCGCTACGAATATATTAACAGGTAAACAGCAGGGCTTTCTATCAGGGGGCTGTACAACAACCAACTTCGTTACTTTCATGACCCGTGCTTCGAGAGTTCCACACAGTCGGATGATTAAGATGGCGTACGGTTCACTGGCGAGAAGCGAGGCTTAAAGCATCAGGAGAAAGAGAGAGAAAGAGAGAGAGAGAGAGATAAAAGGAAAGTAGGGATGTTAGCCAGTCAAGAGCCCGGTAGGCTACCCTGCGCTGGGTGAAGGGAGAAGGGGGAATACAAAGGAGGGAGCGAAAGATGGGGGTAAACCATGTTTTCAACCGTTCTGCTAGACTCTGGCCCTGCGTGCGCACAGGCTCCCTCGTGGAAGGAGGCCCTTCTTCTTCCAGTCCGACACAGTGCCAAGTTTGAATCAACACTCTCCCGGCCGCCATGCCACTTCTTCAGTTCGAGCGAACACCTTTTTTCTATTGGTCTGGTTAAATTAATTAATTAAATTCTTTGGTTTTACGTACCAAAACCAAGATATGATTATGAGGCACGCCGTAGGGGGGGGGGACTCCGTATTAATTTTGACCAGCTGGGGTTCTTTAAAAGTGCACCCAATGCACAGTACACGTGCGCTTTCGACAGGTAATTTCTCGGCGTGGACTATAACGATGCCTCCTGCCCTGTCTTCTTTGGAGCGTCTTTTATGAAAAACGTGTGCTGATCGAAGTTGAATGCAGATATTATTTCGTCTGCCCCTTGCACCAGTCCTCAGTTAGGCGTTTCCTGTAGGCTTGTCTTCGGACAGATTCCGTGCGCGTCAAGTCCACTGGCACGTCAATGCTGCCCTGTGGTAGCGTCGAGTTCCCGCGACCGCTTCACCTTCACTGAGCACAGTCGTCAGATCTTCAAAGTGCAGGCGCGCTTTGCCAAGAATATTTCTGAGTGGAATCTAGATCGTCCTGTCTCGGATCAATCTTCGATCCGTAGCTGCTCCTGGGCGCTATAATAATAATAATAATAATAATAATAATAATAATAATAATAATAATAATAATAATAATAATAATAATAATAATAATAATAATAATAATAATAATAATAATGTTCCTTGGCACTTTAATAAACACCTGTGATTGATTGATCTATTGATTGATTAATAATTGATTTATTGTTTTTAATAATGACGTTCTTTCCGATATTCGAAATTCTTCGTTCTGTTTGCCGATGACGTCAATATTTTTAAGGAAACTCATACTGTTGATGACTGTCTCATCCTGCAGGTTGATCTATTTTCCATTTCGAAATGTTACAAAGATAATAACCTCACCTTGAATGCTGCTTAAACCAAGGTCATGACTTTCACACGCAAAACAGCAAACATTTCTTTTTCTTATTCTGTAGATTCGGCACCACTCTGTAAGGCCTGTGAGATCAATGATCTCGGTGTACTTTTTGATGCAGCCTTGCACTTTTCAGCTCACACTAAGCGCGTTGCATTGCGGGGCACGGGCTCTCTTGCCTTTGTTTGCAGACTATCGAGAGAATGTATTTCTCCTACACCTTTCCGTAAGTTGTATACAACAATCTGTCTTCTTCAACTCGAATACGCGTCGGTCGTCTGGAATGGCAATTCTGGATCCAGCAGTGACATTATAGATGGGCTCCAGAGAAATGTTTCTAAGCATATATTATGACCGCATGCTAGCACGGATACTGGACCTTGCTCCAGCACTGTTGGATTATTGCGATTGTCCTTACTTCGCTGCCGACGTAATCGCGCTGACCTGCTTCTTTTCAGAGTCATTCGCGGTATCCTCACCTGCCCCCGAATCCTCAGTTGTATCTTCTTTCTTATGGTGAGCAAGATGACCAGAGAACATAGACCTTTCCATGTTCCTGCCTGTCATCACCAACACTCAACAGTCCACAGAATACAGGGTCCTTA
The DNA here is from genome assembly GCF_023375885.2 of Dermacentor andersoni. Taxonomy (NCBI): domain Eukaryota; kingdom Metazoa; phylum Arthropoda; class Arachnida; order Ixodida; family Ixodidae; genus Dermacentor; species Dermacentor andersoni. The sequence goes on from NC_092814.1 coordinate 297,152,309, forward strand.
TAACGCTTATTTTCATGAGGTTTCTATGTTTCATAACTTGCTGGGATTGTTCTTTTACCAGCATTGCATTGTTGTGTCATAGTTTCACATACTATTGAACTACCCCTTCTCCTCCTTCTTCTTTTATATTCACCTTGCTCCTTGTTGTATGTACACTCTTCTTTTCAAGACAGTTCCTTTTAGTCATTGTATTTCTTTCTTCTTACTTATATTCCCCGCCCCCTCCCCCTTTTTTTAATGTTTGCGTGCACCAGCATTTAGACCTCGTCGTTGTTCCTGGGCACAGTAAACAAGTAAATAAATAGATAAATAAATAAATTATTATTATTATTATTATTATTATTATTATTATTATTATTATTATTATTATTATAGCATTGTTTAATTTTTATTTTATACCACTAAAGGGTGCTAAACGCTCTAAATTTCCACACTGGTCTTCTGTTGGACTGAAAACAGCTCTGAAGCTGAAAGACCGCGCTCACAGGAAGGCACAGCGTGCAATTCAAGAACACTGGTATATAGATATTTAAATATACAGGAAACTCTCTAAATGTCTTTACAAGCTTGATCATTGCATCTATATAGCACATGTGAGAGCTACTACATCTAAAAATTCGAAGTCTTTCTGGAGACACTTTCATGAACAGTCACCCAACAATACAAGACAAGATATCTCTCTACTTAGCCGCGACAGCCAACCTGTTCCAGATGTCGCGGGCGCCTTCGCCCTACACTTCGTGTCTGTGTACGGTGAAGGGCACAGTGGCGGAGTCAGTGAGGTTTCCAATCACCCTTCCCTGGACTCAAGTCTATCGGTCTCAGAGGAACTTGTCTTTAAGAGCATCAAACGCTTAAAACCGTCTTTTTCGTGTGGTTCTGATGACATTCCATCTGCTTTGATTAAGACGTATGGGGACTTGCTTAATCCAGTGCTTACTCATATCTTTAATCCTGCTTTAAAGACGAACATATTCCCAAATGCTTGGAAAACAGTGCGGGTAGTTCCCATCCTTAAGTCAGGGGTAAAAACTGCTTTGTGTAACCACAGACCTATTTCTCTCCTGTGTGCAGCATCTAAATTATTCGAGTCAACTCTCTACTCAATAATTTCATCCTCTATTAAAAATACTATCATTCCTCCACAGCATGGATTCATATCGGGACACTCCCCAACTACCAACCTCGTTAGCTTCATGATGCATGCCTCTCAAGCAGTGTATAAGAAAGGACAGCTGGATGACACTTATTTTGACCTCAGTAAGTCGTTTGATGTTGTATGCCACAAAATACTCCTTCAAAAGTTGACACAACTTGATCTGCACCACTCTGTCACAGCACTGATAAGAAGCTACCTACGCGACCGCTACCGCTATACGTTAGCGTAAATCGTCAGTCGTCAGAACTTTATGCGGTTACAAGTGGAGTTCCTCAAGAGTCTGTCCTGGGCCCTCTTCTTTTCTCACTGTTTATTAACGACGTTTCGGCAGTCATTCAAAACTCTTCAATTTTGTTATGTGCTGACGACGCGAAACTTTTCACAGTGGTAAAGGATGTTAATGATTGCGCCGCTCTTCAGAAGGACATGGCAAATTTTACGTCATGGTGCGCTGAAAACAAGCTGCTCATAAATGCATCAAAAACGAAAGTTGTAAGCTTCACGCAGAAGACTAACAGGTCTTCATTTCCCTATAGCGTTAAAGACGTTCTCCTGCTAAGATCTCCGGGAACAAAGGACCTTGGAGTGTACTTCGATAGCTCTCCGAGTTTCTCGCCCCACGCTCAACAGACGAGGCGGCGTGCACTTCAAACGCTCGGCACAGTATGTCGGGTGACGAGAAACTTGAAACAACCAGGGAAATTTGTAACTTTATATAAGAGCGTCTGCCTTCCAGCTCTTGAGTACGGCTTCGTCATTTGGGGTGGAACTTGTAAGTCAGATTGTGAACTTCTCGAAAGTGTGATAAAAAATGTTCACATTTATATTTAAATATCGATTCCGTCAAAAGCCTTCCATCTCTATAGAGCTAACACAGACACTCAAGTCACGTAGCCTCACCCGTAGAAGTAACAAATCGGATATTATTTTTCTCCACAACTTATTGCGCAACGAAATCTGGTGCTCGCACCCACTTTCTTATGTGTGCTTTTACATTCCGCAGAAAGGCACAAGAAAATATTTTTGTGACCTTCTATCTTGAGTGCAGGCGATATATAATGCCCATTCCGAGTGCCTGGATATCTTCATGCCTAATTGTAACATTTTGCTGAAAGCAGTTGCAGAGAAATTTTAATAACTTAACAAAAACTATCATATCTGTTGAGTGTTCCATCATTCTGTAATTCTTTTTCTGTTTCTCCACTATTGCTTTGTATTCTCTTCGAGTACACATTTTATGCTCTGTTAAGATCTGTGTTCGCGAAATTATTTTTTTATGTGTGCGTGCGTGCGTGTATGTGTATATGTGTGGGTCTGAGCTAGCACTGTGCTTCTTGTGCATTGTTCTGCCGAGTGCAGCAACACCAAGACCCTCGAGGTTGTTCCTGACCACTTTAATAATTTGATTGATTGATTGTATGTTATTATTATTATTATTATTATTATTATTATTATTATTATTATTATTATTATTATTATTATTTATTGCTTATAGAAACAGTTGTCGTCAAACATTTTTGGAATTCCGCATTCAAATAAAAAAGTGCCGCCACAAGAGAACTTAGAAAACACGTCTGGTATGTAGTTCCTCGTTCAGACACAACCTATGGTGCCGCCAGACGCTGTGCATATGTGCCGGACATATTTAATAAGTTGCCAGATGAAATTTTTAATGCGACATCGAAAATGACGCTGAAAGAAATATTAAAGCGGCGATGGTGAAATTAACCTCCAGAACGTTTTTTGCATCATAATATTTACTTCAACTTCCTTCGTTTTAAGTAGGGTAAACAAATGTTATGTTGTTCTTCTCCATTTTTTTCATTCATGTTTTATTCTACATGTCTCATCAATTTATGTATTTTTTTTTCTTTTTCGCCATGTGTATCATATTCGCAGACACGGTCCTACAAGCCAACTGAGGCTTCGACCGGCCTGTTTATGTTGTTTTGTGTTTTTGGTGGCAATAAACATTATTATTATTATTATTATTATTATTATTATTATTATTATTATTATTATTATTATTATTATTATTATTATTATTGCGAAAACGATTAAGATAATAAGCGATCACGGTGTGCTTTCTGCTAGCAAGACAAGCCTATCTAGCATCTTGAGGTCTGCGCGTGCTCGGCTCCGTCTGCAGGCTTATAAGAAATTTCCGTACCCTACTTCCCTCCCTCAAATCGTTTACACCCATATGTCTCCCATTACTTGAATACGTCTCAGTGGTGTGGAATGGCACAATTAATTCAAGTAGCACATTAACTGAGTGTATGCAGAATAAGTTCATGAGTATATAAAGGGTGATCATTTTTAAGGCGAAATTTTGAAAACTCGCTTGTGGCAGATAGCATAATTATTGTCCTTGAGCTGGATTATTCGACGAGGCGGACATTACTAGCACGATATATTGAAACACACATTGAACTGATCAACGAAAATTTACGAATTAACTTGTTAAGCAATTGCTTTACCCACATTATTATTATCATCATCATCATCATCAGCCTGGTTACGCCCACTGCAGGGCAAAGGCCTCTCCCAACTACCCCAGTCATGTACAAATTGTGGCCATGTCATCGCTGCAAACTTCTTAATCTCATCCGCCCACCTAACTTTCTGCCGCCCCCTGCTGCGCTTTCCTTCCCTTGGAATCCAGTCCGTAACCCTTAATGACCATCGGTTATCTTCCCTCCTCATTACACGTCCGGCCCATGCCCATTTCTTTTTCTTGATTTCAACTAAAATGTCATTAACTCGCGTTTGTTCTTTCACCCAATCTGCTCTTTTCTTATCCCTTAACGTTACACCTCATTCTTATTTCCATAGCTCGTTGCGTCGTCCTCAATTTAAGTAGAACCCTCTTCGTAAGCCTCCAGGTTTCTGCCCCGTACGTGTGGTACATATTGTGGTATAAAGTTTGTAAACAGGGATAAGGTGCCTCAGAAAGGCTGGCCAACGTTTCGATAGGAGGGCCTATCTTCGTCAAAGGCGGCCTCGCCATCCTCGGCAGGTTAGTTTTAAAGGGTTAATGCAGCGACGTCACGTGCGGTTGTTGTCGGTGGCGGTTCGTTATAAAGGGAGAGACTTCAGAGGTAATGAGCGCTGTCGCCTGACGTCTGTGAGCGTGGTTCCAAAGACGAGGGGACAAGAGCGGGAGAGTGGGAAGGCGGGGAGAAAAGAAAAGAAAGAAAAGGCCAGAAAAAAACGGGGGGGGGGCGACACCAAGAGGGAAAAAAAGAAAGGGAGAAAGAACAAGAAAAAAAAAGAAGGGGGCATGGGAGGGCGTTGGGGAAGCGAGAGGTTAGGGAGCAGTCAGGGGTGTCGTTGGCGGCATGCTTTTTGTGGCATTAGAAGAGCCGGTGAGGTGGTCAGTGCGCGAGTAACACAAAAGAAAAAAAAAATGAGAGAGTGACTTGAGCAGCATAGCAGCAATGCGTCGAGTAATTTTGAAGTAGTTAAAATGGCGACAAGGAGTCTGGGTGCAATGTAACTGGAAGGCAGCGGCTTGGTCTTTCAAGGGACGTTAGCTCCAGTAGCTCAACGTAGACGTCGTTACGGCCGCATACAGAAATGGCGATACCCTGTGTGGCTGAGTGCCGAAAAAGGTATACTGACGTCTGGGACTTCGGAATGTGTTGGTGAGGGTGTTTCAAAAAACGTATAATAAAGAACAGACAAAAAAGGAGAAAAGAGAGGGGGGGAACCGAAACCGGAATAACAAATAGGAAGGTGACATGCGCAAAAGCGGGCGAGGGCAGGTGTATATGGGAAAAGGGGGACGTACAGTTGATATAAACGTAAAAACATGAGAGAGTATATTAAATTGAGTAGTAGGCTGGAAAAAATTTTCGACATGGAGGAATAGGTGAGGTTAAGAATTAAGGTTAGCTGGTGGCAGGCACGTACCCAGGGGGGGGCCCGGGCCCCCCCCGAAATCAAGTGGCATACCCCCCCCTCCCCACCCATGCCACCACTCCTCACACATTCCTAAAGTGCCGCCAGATCAATGTTGATACTTGGCAGCTGTTCATCGGTCAGCATTATGCTGCCTTTTTCACTCCTTTTAGATGGCGGTAGTTATCGGCATCTCTTGTAATGTGAAGGACAGTTTTCTCATAGATTCCGCACCCGTGCGATTAACTCGAGATGCGTTCAGTTGTCACCATCTATTCAACCGTCACGCGCATAGCTGTTGCTTTTGTTAGTTCAAACTTCTCTGTTTAGGCAGATCCTGGGACCAGGAGAGGGATACGGCTGTTACTCAGCTGGTCTGTACTCTCATGGAACGAGTTGCGGCCGGAGAAAATGCCAATTGCGTTTAACTTTTCCATTTGCTTCATTATTTCCTCGAGTTACGGCTCGCCGCGACGCTGGCAGATGCCCGGAACCATATACACGTGATATGGGTTAGATAAGGTGGGAAATAAAATAATGTGCAAGAGCGTCCATCATGAGACCCTGCAATAACCCTTAAACCCATAGGCAAGATGACTGTCGCCCGTTGCCTCGTCTCTTTTTCCCTAATTGTATAGCACTTTTCGTGCAAAATTGGCAACTGTAAACAAAAAATCGCAAGGAGTTGAGAAATTAAGCGATCTACTAAGGGAGAGAGCCAAGGCAACAACCAAACTGCAAGCAAAAGCGAATAATAAAAAAAGTTCACCGTTGTTTATGAGAATATTTATGCATCAACATCTTTTTATTTAAAAAGGAAGTAGAGAAAAGGCCCCCATAAGTGGAAAACAATTACTTGTTTTGAATGACGCTTCCACAGTTATTGGTCGAACCGCCTCACGTAGGCACTTCTCTGCTGTGCTTATGTGGGTGTTTTTCTAACCTATCGCGGTGAGCGCAGTACGTCTAGAATCGCAGAGTCCTGCGCTCTACGCGGTTGTATGGGACTGGTGGCCGCACAGCGTTACGCAATTCGCGGAACTGTCAAAACTGATCAACAAGGCGAAAATAACTGATATTCGAAACTATAACATGAGGAAGACTGAAGAAGCCGTAAAAAATGAACGCAGCCTGAAATCAGTAAAAAAGAAACCTGGCATAGGACAAACCATGATGTATGCACTAAAAGATAAGAAGGATAATATCATCAGCAATCTCGAAGATATAGTAAAAGCAGCGGAAATATTCTAAGCTGACTTGTATACAGTACCCAGAGGAGTCACGATACCTCACTTAGAAACAGTAATGACCAGGATAGAGAAACTCTCCTATAACTAGCCATGAGGTCAGAAGGGCCCTGCAAGACATGAAACGATGAAGAGCAGGAGGAAAAGGTGGAATAACAGTCGATTTAATCAAAGATGGAGGAGACATAATGCTTTGAGAACTAGCGGCTCTTTATACGAAGTGTCTATCGACTGCAAGGGCCCAAGAAAAGTGGAAGAATGCAGACATACTAATCCACAAAAAGGAGACGTTAAAGAATTGAAAATTTATAGGACCATTAGCTTGCTCCCAGTATTATATAAAATATTTACCAGAATAATATCCAATAAAATAAGGGCAACACTAGATTTTATCAACCAAGGGAACAGGGTGGCTTCAGGAAGAGATATTTTACAGTGGATCACATCCATGTCATCAATCAGGTTATCGCGAAATCTGCAGAGTACAATAGGCCTCTCTATGTGGCTTATATAGATTACGAAAATGCATTTGATTTAGTAGAGATACCAGCAGTGATAGAGGCACTACGTAATCAAGGAGTACAGAACGCTTACGTAAAAAACTTGGAAAGTATTGCTACATGCGTGTGGTATTTGTTTGTTTGAACGATGCGCGTGGGCGCCATCACTCCAGAAAAGAGGAGGAAGAACGAACTGGGCTCGCGCTGTGAATCTAACCGGTCAGCGCTGCAACCGTTGTTGTAAATATAATCTGTAAATAGTTTCTCGTCTTACTGACTCGTCCTTCGCGGAAGAATATCTACAGAGGTTCTACAGCTACCTTAATTCTATACAAGAAAAGCAGGGGAGATACTTATAGAGAAAGGGGTCAGACAGGGAGACACAATTTCTCCAAAGCTATTCACTGCGTGCTTAGAAGAATTCAAGCTATTAAACTGGGAAGGCTTAGGAATAAAGTTCGACGGCAAATATCTCAGCAACCTTCGGTTTGCCGATGACATTGTTCTATTCAACAACAATGCAGACGAGTTACAACAAATGATTGGAGACCTTAACAGAGAGAGTGTAAGAGTGGGGTTGAATATTAATATGCAGAAGATGAAGATAATGATAAATAGCCGGGCAAAAGAACAAGAGATCAGGATCGCCAGTCGGCCACTAGAGACTGTGAAGGAGTACGTTTACCTAGGTCAATCAATCACAGGGAACCCTGATCATGAGAAGGAAATTCACAGAAGAATCGTCCTGCAGTGCACATAAAACAGGCTGATGATGATGATGATGATGATGATGGTGGTGGTGGGCCCCCCCCGAAAAAAAATCCTGGGTACGTGCCTGGCTGGTGGCATAATGTGTATGGTGTCTTGGTTGATGATATGAGAACTTCAGATGTAAGTTACCGCTTTTAAAGATTATAAGTTGCCACGTGACAAATTAATTCCCGTCGGGTGTAGGCAATTAAACTTGTGTATGAGGTATGATTCCGTATATTTCCTTTCGCGAGGGGAACGAAAATTTGTTTGTGGTATATAGAGCCTTGCTTTGTCAAATATATGACCATGTTCAGTAAAGTGGCTGGCTACTGCTTTAGGTAAATTGTGTTTTGTGTCCGCGCGGTGGCCGTTGAGTCCTTTATGAATTTGTTGTCCAGTCTCACCTATGTATTGTTTGCTTCAAGCGGCACATTTTAGACAGTAGACTACGTTGCTTGATGTGCAGGTGAAAGCTGAAGTTACCTTGTGTGCGTAATTCGACGCTGTGCTTTTTACTGTAGTAGTAGATTGAATATGTTTGCATGTAGAGCACCTGGGGCGGCCACAGGGACCGGTTCCCAACCTCGTCTTTGTCCTCAGTTTTGGCACTAACACGAATATATTTAACCCGCCGTGGTTGCTCAGTGGCTATGGTGTTGGGCTGCTGAGCACGAGGTCGCGGAATCGAATCCCGGCCACGGCGGCCGCATTTCGATGGGGGCGAAATGCGAAAACACCCGTGGTACTTAGATTTAGGTGCACGTTAAAGAACCACAGGTTGTTGAAATTTCCGGAGTCTTCCACTACGGCGTGCCTCATAATCAGAAAGTGGTTTTGGCCCGTAAAACCCCATAATTATTTTTTTTTAATTTTCAACACATTATGCATTGAAGCACCAAAGTAACTTGGACGCCCATACATTTCGTCCCACACTTTGGGAAATCGTATCTCGAAACTGGTGTCATTCTGGAGATTCATTTCAAGTGTGGATACGTTGTGCAAGCTCACCGGCTGCAATGAGTAAATTGCAATATATGCCGTAAAGTAATTCATGAAGAAGCCAATTAGTGAATTTTCATTAATGAATTAAATATGTGTTTCGATTTCTCGTGCTATTAATGTCCAACTTTTCGAATACTTCATTTCAAGGACAAGAATTGTGCTATCTGCCACAGGGGCTCATTAAAAATTCTGAAAAAAATTAAACACGGTCTCCCCGTATAGTACACATGCAGTGTATATACTAAGCTGAAAGTGTGACGACGGCAATGTATGTCACATTTGAGAGTTCTTGCCATTTTCGGTCACGTTAGACTTAGCTGTCAGTTTATACCCCTTCACGTGACAGAGTTCTCTTGCAAAAGACCGGCGACTCGTTTCTCTGTTTGTTGTTGGCAAAACGCGCATTTGCTTCACCTGCCTACGTTCGCAAGCACCGTTCAAGCAACGGAGCTCCAAAAGTTTAGCTAGAAAATTTAATATCTCCAGAGAATTGCCCTCACGACAGCAGGGATTGTGCTGCGGCATAATCAGTGCGCCCTTTATGAATCATTCTCACGTTTCTGTAGTGCATACATGCGCCCGCGCTGGGGGACCGCTACGATCTTAGCAGTAATCACGCTCGCGGGTGTTTCTTTCTCAGACGTGTTTGTCATCGGTCACCACCATCGTTCTCGGGGCTATCACAAATGACCGATTGGATTCGGAAAGCCGTTGCGGGAAGGACGGCTTCCCACATCCAGGCTCCGATTGTTTGCACGGCCCCATTGGAACAGAGGTCCGCTTCACACACAAAGTTCTTCGTTCAGAGAAGGTTGTGGGAAATCGTGGCTGTATTATCTGCTTCGTTATTCACACTATCCGCCATGCTCTAGGTCCTTATTCACAAAGCAGTTCTCATAGTTCTCCTTGGGAACCGACACTAGCGAATAGCGATAGCGGGCACAACTCTAGCGGGGGCGGTATACGCCAGTGGTTTTGGTAACAGGTGTTCATATGGTCAAATATGCTGGCGACTCACTATATTTAGCTAGGTATTCTGATCATTAGTGTGCTACGGGTAATCTCCAGTACGACTCGGAAGAAGTTGTAAAGTGGTATCATAATAACTTGATTAAGACAAAGCCGCCATATTTTCACAATCCTTCTAATGAGATACCTTACAATGATCCCTTTATACGAACCTAATTCTCGCAACCACACCTGCCTACGTATCCAACTGTTACTTTCTGTAAAGTACCGCCAACCTCTCCCTCTCTCTCTCTCTCTCTCTCTATATATATATATATATATATATATATATATATGTATACCGCTCGTGTGTTTGAGGAGGCGGGTCGGTGTCTCGCCGGAACGCGCCGGCTTGTATCGTATATGGCACGGTGTTTTGACCGCCAAAGTAGTGCCAGTGAGCGCACCTATGCGCTGCGTAATCAATAAATAAATCACATGAAACCTGTACATACGTTGCTCTTTCTCTAAAGCGCGCAGACCTCTTATGAAATAGAGCGTGATATTTTAGCGCCTTCGTTGATTTTCAAATTTCTTTACGTTTGGGCTGCCCCATTCTTGGCACACTGGACATTCGTTTTTGGTCAACTTCGTAGTATGGACATGCGCCCCTGTGTATTTAGACATGTGTCACACACCTCTGCATACACCAGGCTCGCTTCTTAAGAATCTAGAATCACGCCGAGACTTCCAGCTCTACTCATTTTGTGAATTTCTTAGACTTTGCCAGTGAACTGCTGTTTCCTCCTTAACTGCGATGGAGATGGAGTCTCGCGTGCGTCCACCGGACTCGGCAGTTCCCGAGTGCCCGGCAGTGCTCCAGGAAGCGCAACGGCACCGAGAGCGACACTGACAGCGACGACACCATGCAGTAATATTTGTCAGCAGTGAAGATTCTTGTGACGACACCTTCGAGCTGATGCAGAGTCTTAAAGCAAAGCGAAGATTTCTCAGCGCATCATCGAATTCGAGTGAGTCCACCATGAGGTCTTCGGGGGATACCGTGGAGCTCACCATCCTGTTCGCGCCAGTTCTCGCCACTGAAGCCGTGTCTTCACATCTAGAGGCGCTGGTTCCGAATGAAATCAAAGACATCAGAGTGAACACCCGTAAGAACGTGCTAGCGATTGTCGTAGAACACGCGGCTGCGTTGGATTCTTTGCGCAAAGTCACGGAACTTGGCGGGATGAAAGTCCGCCCTCATATTCTGCTGGGCAAACAAGTCAGTACTGGCGTAATTTGCGATGCTGACGAGACCACTGTCGACTCCGATCTGTCAATCTTAATCAAGCCAGCTACAGAAAACACCATCATCACAAACGCGTTTTGTCTCGGCACGTCACGGTGTGTCAAAATCACATTTAAAGGCGAATCCCTCTCATCGCATGTAAAAGTGGGCCACTTCCGACACGCAGTTCGCCCCTTCATACCAAAACCGCCGCAGTGCTGGAAGTGCATGAAGTTTTGGCATGTGAGTAGTGTGTGCAAGAACACTACCGTCTGTTCTCGCTGCACTGGGCCCCACATCACTAACACGTGCGAGGCCAGTGTGCTGAAGTGCACGAACTGCAGCGGCCCTCATGATGCATCCTTGAAGGATGCATCATGCCCTTTAATTTAATGCCCTTTAATTCGCAAGGAAATGGCAATATTGAAGAAAATGGTTATAGACCACTTGTCTCACCGAGAAGCAGCAACATCTATTAAGCAACGACGATCACGTTGCCGACGTCGATCAAGAGCCTACAAAGCCTCTGCAGAACGCCACCCACGTACATTACCACCCACTCTTCCGCCCAGGCCAAACGCAGTCAGCTCAAAGGACAAAGGTGCATCGAACAGCACGGTTGCTGACGCTTGGGCTGCACTCCCGAGGCTACATGCCCCTGCTGAGCGAAACCATCCTTCTACAGCAGGGGACACTTCGTCTTTTCCCGATAAATTGACGGACGAAGATCAACAAATTGTTGTCATGATCAGCTCTCTGGTGGGTGCTATTCGTGTTATTCTGGACAAGCTGCAGACACCAACAGCTCGAAGTGCATTGCAAGTGCTGGATGCCATCAATCCGATTCTGGCGAGCCTTCAGAAGTCCAGTGCTTGAGAACTTCTACAGCAGAACCATGGCGCATCGACAACAACAGCGATCGATCCGAGATGATGTCAGAAGTGCCTCCATATTCCAATTGAATGCGAGAAGCCTGAGGTCACGTATTTCGGATTTTCGACAGTTCGTGTTTGAAAACCACTTTCCCATACTGGTCATCTGTGAACCAATCTTATCAGCCTCCATAAGACTGTCAGGATATGAACCTTTTGTTTCAAACACATGTGTCCGTAGTAGTAAGGTTCTGGTTTACATTCGCAAGGACCTTACGTATTTTTCCCAACACGTAGCGCCACACGACGGTAACCAATACGTCTGTGTTACTGTGAAAAAGAATCTTTCTTTTACTCTTATTGGCGTCTACCTTTCCCCAACAAGTCACTTGGATAGCAAAAGACTGGAAGATAATATGGCTGCTACTCCCTGTCCTTGGATAATAACAGGGGACTTCAACGCTCACCACCATATATGTGGAAGCTCCAGGATAAATTCGAGGGGCAGGTCACTAATATCTTTTGGATCAGGTCACAACCTGTGTCTTCTAAACGACGGAAGCCCGATATTTCTGCGAGGAACAACGTACAGCAGCTGCCTTGACTTGGTGTCACGTTGCCTGACTTTGAGCGTGCAGTGGTTCACTGATATTGAAACTCATGGAAGTGATTACATTCCGACCTATGTGAGAATCGATGGACTAGACGCCGCATTACCGGTTGTGCCTCGCGAAATCGACTGGTCAGCCTTTCAAGATCGTGTGGAAGACACATGCAAGACACATATCGCACGCAGATTAGAAGACATAATTGCAGACGCAATGCAAGATTGTACACGCTGCTTCACACATTCATCAAAGCGTACAGAGAATGACATTGAATTGGAAAGGCTTCGTGCACTACGTCGCCTAGCTGAAAGGAGGTGCAGGCGTACGAGGTCAATTCTTGACCACAGAGAAGCTCGGCGCATGCGAAAGAAGATCACCCGCCGAATGGATAAGCTAGCGGATCAAAGATGGAAATGCTTTTGCGATTCACTGGACCCCCGCAAGCCATTGTCCCGTGTGTGGCGTACCCTACGGGGTCTTTGCTCAAGTCCCCAGCAACGACACCCTCTTAACGCCCTTGCTCTCTATCAAAACCGCCGTGAGATAGACGTTGCAGAGGAATTTTGTGCGAAAGTCGCCGGCGGCACAGTTTTAGTTCCTGACATGGCTTTAGGCAACATCCCCGGTCCACGAGGTGCAAGTATGGACGCTCCATTCTCTATGGAAGAGTTCCAAGCTGCTATCGTGCTCTGTAGGTGTTCGAGGAAACAGTGCTGTGCCGCTTACGTTTGGGCGTCGCATTCACTAATGCATATATATTTTTGATTGGAATGGCTGATAGCGCCAAGTGCAATACCTGTGGTGTCGAGGAAACCATAGAACATCTACTGTGCTACTGCCCATCTTTTGAAAATGAAAGGTATGACCTCTGCATAGCTCTCAATCGGCTAGATAGAAAGCCGTTCACCTTGAACAAGATCTTGGGACCATGGCCTCGCATGTCGCAGCTACAAAAGGCCACAAAAGCGCTGCTGCGATATTTGAAAGCTACCGGATTGAGTCAGCGTCTGTGATCCGGACTTAGTGACCGAATGATATCCCCAGTGGACTTTCTCTTCTTATTCAAATCTTTCCGTCCCCCTTTCCCCAGTGTAAGAGTAGCCAACCGGGCTCAGTCCTGGTTAACCTCCCTTCCTTTCATTTATCATTTGCTCTCTCTCTCTCTCTCTCTCTCTATATATATATATATATATATATATATATATATATATATATATATAATGCATACTATTCATGTTCAGGAGTTTAGTACATTGTCCCTTAGAAAATCTTTTGAACAATGCCCAAAATTCCTGGGTAATAAATAATATAAACAATCTTTACGAGCGAAAAGCTTTGCAACTTTTGTCCATGGGCTAAAATCCCCAGAAGCTGAGCAGCTTGTGTACCACGTGAATCGTGAGTAAATATGAAGGGAACATTGAATTTGTTTCGGAGCCACATTTAACTAGTGATGCGGAGATTCGGATGCGACACCGCTGACATGTAATAAATAGCTTTCCCGTCGAACACTTAGACTAATTAAAGACATATATACGTGCTACGCAACTACATAGCGTCTTGGATATCTAGTAACGTTGCTCTTGTAGTATCTAGTAACAGGTGTACTCATTTGACATTGCCGACAGAGGTACCATTCCTCTCCCTTGCCCCGTTGTTTGGTCATGCTGCATGGTGAACCATATACCTTGACGTGCATTGAGAACTTTGCAATACCTGCACGACACAAGGCTGGCCTTTAGGTTCTTTTTCGTGTGCTCTGTGGCGTATATTTCTGGAGAGAAAAATAAAGCTTCAGTATAACTAGAGGCTAAGGAAACTATTAAAGCTTGTACGCGTATGCGTCGTATATACCATTTATCAGTAGATAACGCATCTACAAGCTCAGGAAACTGAGCTTGTAGATACGTTATGTTATGTCGATATGTTATGTTATGTAGATACACTGTGCAAGACTAGGAACGCCTTTGCGGGCTGCGTGACAGTGCGCACAGAAACAGTTCGTGTGTACGTGCGTGTGTGTTTAGGTTTTTTTTATCCTTCTCTCTGTCACCTATCGCATCCCCTTGCCCCTCCCCCAGTACAGGGTAGCCAACCGGAGATAATCTCTGGTTAACCTCCCTGTCTTTCCTTTGCCTCTCTCTCTTTCAAGAACCTACGAATACTGCCTATTTTTCGCGTTCTGTGATGCAGAATTTGCAAAATGTTTCTCTGTTATTCTTTTTAGAAATGACTACATAATGACAAGTCATTGAAATTCAGAAATATAAATGGCGACGAGATGCGCGAAGTTAGTCATTGGCAAAGGACATGGCGAATCTTTCCTGCTCAGAAGGAATTGACAGCTCATTATTGACGTCGCGCACAGGAAGATAAACCACAACGTGGCTTTTGTCTTCCTGGGTTCCCTCATCCTTGAACCGGTTCCCTTTTCTTCACTAACGTGAGCGATCAATTTTTCCGACCTTCAGGGTCTCCGAGAACGATGTAGCAGTGCATGAAGACACCAATGACCTCCTTAAGCACTACTTAGACCATTCAAACGATGCGCAAAATAGCGGAAGGAATATGAAAAAAGGAAAAAAAACAACTTGCCTTTCTGGTTACGTGACACTGACCTGCAAAGAATCCTTCCACTGCTGATATCCTGCTGACAAAATCCAAGCGTGAAGGTAGTGTGGCTGTGCTGCCGATGTGTGGGCACAGAACTCGAGAGAACAGTGGGTACTTTGATATGCGGCTAGCATGGAGACATCGTCTCTCGATCTCTTTGTCACAGCGCGATCGACAAAGATGTTCAGCCGACTGTGCACGCTCAGCCGACGGTACTGGTAATGGCATGGTAAATAGCAGACAGTTTTGACACAGCGTACGCAAGCAAACGTTATAGGCTCGCGCTCGTAAAAGCGTTCTGCTCACTGCGCGTGCTCCGTACTTTATCGAGTTTCTGTAGCTTATGCACGCATATTATCGTAACGTCATTTGGCGACTTTAACGTGCGATGCGTTTAGGTACGCTAAGAAATATCAGTGTCAAGCACGGCGGCACCCATAGCGCCTGCTTGAGAGTGAATTGTTGGGATGGCTGCGTTCTCGCTACCGTTCACCGCCATTAACTGGTGTAATGAACTTTCTGAAACGCCAGCTATGAAGGGCTACAGCGCGTCCCATCTCTGAGATCTTTCGACTATTCCGGCGTCCGACGAGATGCGTAGCCTGACGAGATGCGTAGTCATGGAAACGACAGGATGAATGCTTGGCGTGGACAGGTACCTGAGGGTGCCCTGGCCGCTTATATTACCTGTGCGTTTGCATACTCTTACGTCACATTAGGCAGTTTTAGATATTGCGTGTAACGCAAACGTGTTTGGATAATCAAAGGGACCTTTGCGTACGCAAAGCGACACGCCCTGCTTGCGTTTTTTTGTACTCCTAAGGGGTATACCTTCCTGCGTTATTTCGTAATTCCGGGCTTTTGCGTCCCCTAACTTTAGGTACGCAATGTTTACAAAATAATGCAGAAATGGTGTGCAAAGGAAATCAAAAGGGGTACAAAAGAACGCAAGCAGGGAGTTTCGCTTTGGGTGCGCAGAGGTCCCTTCGGGTACACAAAGCCGTTTGCGTACTACGAAAAATCTAAAACTCTTTACTAATTGTCTCCAAATGACGCACACCGTAACGTCGCGCAAAGTGCTTGCGCTTAACGTACGTATAGAAGTTTCCTAGGCTATTACAAAACTGTCAAGTGTCTATTGTCGTTGCCTCTAATTCATCTGCTCCGTTAAATCTCATGAAAAAGGCACGTGTCACAGTCCTTATCCGTTATGGGAACAGGAAGGGGAAAAAAGAAGGTCGCCGACGGAAGGAAGAAAAGATGTGGCGTCTCGCAGCAGGCGCATCTCCAGGCTCCTTTTGGACGCCTCTCTTTTCCCAAAAAGAAGAGGCTGGAGACAGGACGCGAGCACGAAACGAGATAGACGGTTTTAGCAAACAATAAACATTTTAATCAAACAACGTGTCGCTCAGTCATTCATTCTATTTGTACACACATACATACACCCCACGTTTAGCGTGGACAAAATAAAGGAAAGGGCTGTACAGAAATGTGACATTGCCTGTGAGTCATGAAAAAAAATAAGAAAAAAGAACTACTGGGCAACATGAGCACATACTCGTATTTTTTTTTTCTTTACAGCTTGCACAGACAATATTCAATATGAACAGAAAGGGGTGTGTACGTTTCCTTCTTTGTTGAAACCAACGTACACAGGCGATTCTCTCCAAAGTACAGACAAAAAAGCGTAGAGACAAACATTGTCGATGTGACAGCCCATGGTCCATATTTTTACGCGAAACACATTTCCAAGCTCGTTCCCAGTGGGAGTACCGAGCTCACTGCCGAGAGCCGACACATCGCTCACCGTGATCAAGAATACCACGGAAGGAACTTGTGGACATCATTTCCTCGCTGGCCTGAGTCGGTTTAATTTCTCTTTTCTTTTTTTCCCCGCCGGCCGCGCCCACCACAGTGGTTACACAGAGCAACGAGACCAGTGGTGTAGCCACGAACATTATTCTTCGTTTACAAAGCGAAGAATCTGGGGCGGGGTGAGGTATACATTTCGTTTCTTTGGGTGGGAGGGCCGTGAAAGATTGGAGAAGAAAAATATGGCCGCACACAGTGTCGGTCTCATCATTTCCGGCCCCACATGGTCCCGCCCCTCGGCTACACCGCCGGTCCAGACACCGAGCGTGTGCCCGACCGCTCCACTCTGCGAACTCGCCCTCGCGAAAGTGAGACACTGCGCGGGTCGAGCTACGTGCCCGCGATCCCGGCCGCACCCGAGCGCAAGCGCACCGCTATCGAGGACCCAGTTCCTGGCAGCGGCGACATGCGCTCGAGTAGCGGCCACGACCCATTGTGCACGCGAATAGCACCGGCGTCCTTGGCGGCATGAGTGGTGGAATAGGAAGGAAGGGCAGCCCCCGGTGAGCGCGCGGAACAGCCCGTCAAGGCACTGGCCGACTGCCATTTCGCATTAAAGTCTTCCGAGCGCCGATGGATTGCACGAAGAAAAGTACGGGGAAGGAAATCGCTCGAGCGAGAGGGACACACACAACGCTCGCGCGCCTACCACATGCACAGACGGCGGCTGCGGCGGCGCGCATTTCCTTCGGAACGAGGACATCGGCGCGGTTTCGAGAGAGGCCGTGAGAAAGAAGAGAAAACGAGCACCGGCCGGTCCCGGAGTCGTGTGGGCGCTCGCTAATGACGCGCCAAATGGTTTTCCCGCCGCGCACACGGCCAGAAGGGAGGATAATAATAAAAGACACGCGCGGGCGAAAAAAAAAAAAAGACAGAAAAGAAAAGTGAGGGAATTATCGGCATGGCTCGGTTGTGTTCGCGCTCTGCGGAGTTGTAGAAAAGCCCGGCGGTGGTGGTATACGGGGCCACACGCTCCCATCGCTGCGGAAAACGCGCCGCTCCTTTTTTCGCTGGCACCCCCCGCACAGCCGCTGTCCAGTGTGGACGGCGAGCTGCGAAGGCCCGAAGCGTCGCGCGACCCGTGCTGGTGTCCAGTGCGTCACTACACCGAATGGCTGCAGCGAGTAACGTGAAAGCCAGGAGCGAAGGGTGAAAAAAAGAAAAAAGAACAGGCTGGTGGCGAGTCCACTTGCACGCACTCTCTCCACGGTGTCCCCTATCAGGCGAACCCTTCCCGACATTCCCTACAGGACAAAATTAGGCGGATCATCGCTCTTTTTTTTTCTCTTTTTCTTTGTGACGAGAGCCGCTCCAATGTGCGTGTGCAGCAGCTCAAGGAACACCTGCACGGTTCCCGTAGCGCGAGAGCACAGTCGAAACAGGACGAAAGACGAGAGACAGAACTCGTCTCGCTCAGAAAACGACTTGTTTACTGAGCGCGATGAGTACCGAGAATACCAGCCCTGGAACGAGTAGACAGACAGCATGGAAAATCGGAAAAAGCCACAAAAAGTAAGCGAGACCAGCAAATGACAGGCCAACAAGAGTTCATGCGGTGGGAGAACCGCAAGTTAACGGCAACCATGTTTTTGGCAGCGTCTTAAGAGACTCAAATGACTACGGGTAGTAGATGCGAAGAATCGCTCTAAAGGAACAGCATAGGTTGCTGTATTCTTGATTACTGGACGTAAAATGACATAATTGCAAAGCAAACTCTTGACTACATACCAAAATTATTTTAACAGGTTTAGGTTGACGGGCTCGTAGGCATGGGGGCTACAGCTGGTTACGGCGTTATTATGATACCATACCAACTAAATAGGCCCTAATAAGCACTGGGAAAGACAGCTCTTAGTTTGTCCCGAACAGAGAGCTGCCATTACACGCACCCACAGCTGCAGCCAGCAAACCATGCGTTACTGGAGAGCAAAACAGGCTTGCTGGAAGCGTCCTGTGGGCATTGCTCACGACTCAAGATGTATCCGTCCATCACATTATCGAGCTACGGCAGGGACCCACCAATTTCACCGAACGCGCAATGGACCACCAGCGGTCTGGCAAACTTTTACAAAAGCGTACGATAACTTTGCAAATGCTCCCGGCGATCACATTTCTTAAACGAGCATGGATTCACACCGAGCAGGATGCCAAAACTTGGAGAATTACGCGGGAGTGACAAAAGGCTGCCATTGGTGAAGGCGCCGACGGGGAGCCTCCACCGCGCGAGCAGCCAAGCGAGGCGCGACACCTGACGGGATGCGAAAGGTGACCCTGAGGTGAGCAGTGCTGCGCGCGCGTCTCTCGGAGGAGGAGAGCTGCGCGCGCGGTCCGGTCTGGTCCGGTTTTCGCTTCGCAGCCAGCACCGCTTACAATGGACCGGGCGCTGCGAGAGGAGCGAAATACGAGCAAGGGAGGGCCTACGGGAGATCCGCCGATAGCATCGCAATGCTGGGAATGAGATTAGACAGGTCTGGAGCGGAGAGGAGGCGGTCGCGCGCACGCCTGGTCTGCGCCTACAGCGGCCCCGCGACCAGGATTGTCTCGTGGAAATAATAATAATAATAAAAAAAGAATAACAAAGCAACAATATTCTGCGACATAACTATAGCGGCACTACTAGTCAATACAAAGGAGGAACTTGTTCGCTACAGCTTTTGGAAATGTAGCCATACAGAAAAAAAAAAAAACCTTCGCGTATGTACAGGCTGCCATAAGAGAGCGGCTTTTGCTCTGCAAAACGTGCCATGATGGTGAGGTGGGTCATCGTGGCATGCTTTGGTTCGGTGTGGTTGGTACCTTGTCGGCGCCGAGTCCGGGTCTTGCGCACGGCGCGAGCACAGCGGCGGGCTGAGAAAAGACAGGCGTCGTCGGGAGTCTGTTCCTGAGATTTGATTGGTCCGGCGCAGGAGCATAGCGCACACTGTCCCAGCAGGGAGGCCACCACACGCTACCGACGGGGTCCACTGTTGGAGATGAGATAGAGCGCAATGTCCTGGTGTCCACCGTAGGCGGCGATGTGAATCGCCGACCAGCCGTCCCTGTTGGCCAGCCGTGTGTCGGCGCCGAACTTGACGAGGAGCTTGACGAGTTCGAGGTTGCCCTCCATGACGCTCTTGTGAAGCGCCGTCTGGCCCTCATGGTCGTAGAGGTTGACGTTGAGCGAACCGCCCTCCCAGCGCTGCAGCAGCCGCTTCAGCTCGCTGGCGTCGCCCTTCTTGACGGCACGCTGGAAGACCTCCTGGGACATAATCTCCGTCTGCGACATGGCTCACACACGCGCGCACACACCACAACACGCACACAAGCGGACCCGACCGCGGAGACTAGATGGGGGCACTAGAGTCTGTGACCGGCGCCAACCGCTCGCCCGATGCCATTAAGTGCCGCGCCAGGGCCCCCTCTCTTTTGGAAGCGGCGCGTCGGCGCCAGGCGGCGCGCGGCGCTTTCCCGCGCTACGTGCGCAGCCAATAAGCGGCCGGGAAAGACCTTCGGGCACGTTACACTGCGCCCCGATTGGCTTGTAACTCCTTTCTCTATTTTCTTTTTAACCGCCAGCGCCATCTCGCGTAACTTCACCGCACTGCAGCCGTTTGCACTGCGGCGGAGCTTAACCGTGGGAATTCAGGGGCTCCGTGGGAATTTCTCTCGGCTAGTGACGGCTCCAGCCCCAACCCGACACTTGCGCATTCAGCAACGGCCGTTTCGTCAGCAGCGTTTCTTCCTTTCTTTTTTTTTTGCTTCTCATGAGCATTGTGCGAGCTCTCTTTAAAGGAAAAAAAAGAAAGAAAGACACATGTTAGACTTTGTAGCACACGTTGCTTCCAGTTACCTCGTTTCTTCTACAGGCAGGAGATAATTACAATGAAAATAATTAAATAAACAGAGGAAGGGGGGCTGAAGAAGCTGGTTACAGTCTTATTGCCTGTAATTGATCCGGAGCATTTATCGATTCGACAGTTTCAGTTTAGCCCATCGCCGGTACCGTAAAATAAGACATCACATCCCGCTAAGGTAGATGAAAGAAAGTCACAAAATGGGTTACAGGCGGCTCCTGTACACGCACGCAGCCCATTCCGCTCCGTCACCGCAGTCATACGGTCTCTCGAGGCCATAGGATTCACTGGGTCGGACTAAGTGTGAGCGTCGTCTGCGCCTGGGCTCTGTCTGCCCCGCTACTCGCAGTCCCGGTTGCGTGCGCTCAGCGGCGAGCTGCTTTCTCGCTGTCAGCCAAGCGAAACGCGTCAGTAGCGCCGCCCTGCGCCGGCGCACTGTACAGTGGTCGCGCCCGCGGTGCGAACGCTTCCGGAGATCGCTGTTTGGGACGGTCGCATCAGAATAAAGATGCAATCGCTGGAGCAGTGACGGGCATTACTAGTAACTCACGAGGAGCCACTGTTGCGACCCTCACACATGTACACAACATGCACCGCGGCCGTGTCTCGGGGTCACCAGAACTGTGCGCAGATGACCGAAAAGCAGCACGCGAGCGCTGTGAACGATGCACTTAGCCTCGGCGATGATTCCAGCAACGTTTAAAAATTATTGAGCACTCATCTAAGTGCGACTAGACGACGGAGCGCATGTTCTCTACACGCATCTCCGCTAGTGCAGAAACAGAAACAACATGCGTTGCTAAGGTGACGGGCCTGCATGTCTCTATTCTCCGCATTTGTGCCGCGAAGCGACGAGCCGAGTTACCTGCACGGACCGCTCCTTAATTATCGAGCGGTTTTTCTTGTTCTTCGTTTACATGCTGCAGCGAATTCGCGCTTGCAATTTCGCTAGCTCAGCGGTTGCATTTTTCGTGTTCCCACGGCTGGAGCACGGCGACAGTGCGACACGGCGACCGCCGACACTCAGCGGCAGGCGAAACAAAAGCAGGCCATCGCGCGCGGAGCGCCGCGCGTGGAGAGGAGGCGTCGATTTGCGTGTGACCTTGAAGACGTCACGAGAGGGAAAGCTTGCCTCCTCGCTTTCTCTCCGCGCCCGTCTCCGCTGCCGCTTTCCCACGAAGGTCCGTTCTCTGCTCTTGGGAACCTCACCGCCGCGCTCTCCGCATTCGGCGTCGAGGCGAGGAGGAGGCCTCGCCTTTTTCTTTTTTTCATTGCTTGTCTACTTGGCCGTTTTCGGGTCCATCTTCCGTTTCTGGCGTCGTCTGAATGAGGAGCATCGTTCCTCTCTGAGTCGACGCGAGCTTTTTCCGTTTGACATATTCGCGTTCTTTTTTTTTTTTTTAATGTCCTTTCCGTTTCGCGGTTTGCCTTTCTTTTTTTTCTTTCCTCCTCCATTCCATCGCCCTCCTTCCTCGCGCGGCTTCCTCGGTCATTTAAATGCACTAGCGCCCAGGGTGGCTGGAATTTTAACCGTTGGACGAGGGCTAGGCCGTTGACGGAGCCTCTATCGTTTACAAAGAGGCGCCCGTTCTTTCTCTTCTACCCCCGTTGACATCCCTCCACCTTTCGCCCATTGCATTTCTTTTTGTGTCAGCCGGTTGAGGCTAAAATTGCTTCTGCGCGTCACCCATGCCGTCAGCGCGCTTAATTAGTTGCCGCTCCTTTGGGCTGCCTGTTTTTTCTGCGTACGTGTGTGGTTCCTGGCCCTCCCTTCGAGCTGCTGAGCGACGCTGCCACTCGGAACTGGTTCGCAGAGCGGCGGCGGTTGGGATTGCACTCGCAGTGTCTCTGGCGCTCTGTTGGTTCAGCGCATTCCCCCTTCGTATTTTCTCTTTTGGTGCTCTCTCCTATGTCATTTATTGTGCACACGTTCCATTGTACAGTTGTAAACTGTGTGCTGCAGTGAGGTTACATATATATATATATATATATATATATATATAAAACTTGAAGGTGGTAGCGATATCATGGGTTGCCGCAAGGTTATCATTGAAGGGGTGATGCACTTCTTAAAATCAATTGGTTATTCTGGCGATGTTTCGGCTCCGGCTGAAACATCGGCATCATAAACAGTTGTTTTTAAGAAGCGGATTATCTCTTCATATATATATATATATATATATATATATATATATATATATATATATATATATGTGCATGTGTACTTGCACGATAAGTTTAATTACATAATTTGCTAATTAGTTTGTAGCATTTCACTGTTCTTCAACGGATAATTTTAGGCCACATACGACAATTTATGAAGTGAAGCCCATGAGCTCAAGGCACTTCCACTTGAAACGAATTTCAAAACTAGCACCAGTTCTGAAGTGAGCGCGGTCAAACGTGCAATAAAATTCACTGTTGTTGCACTTGCTTACCAAAGCGCCTTCTAAGCAGTGCAGAACAAATTGAACTGAAAGACAAATGATTTCAAATTTCCGTTAGCAGGTTTTCCCACCGAACCAACATGCCTTAACCAAGATGGCCGCGTTTCCACTAGTAGCTCTGGTGAGGCTGATACAAGCATTTATGAAAATAATTCCAGGCCCGAGGTACGCCATTTTGGTTAGGTCAAACGTGGTGTGCGGAGAAGCGCACTTGTAGCTTTTGCATATCGTCTAAAACATATCTCAGAACTAATGCCTGGATCGGAATTTCTTGTAAATGTATATGCCTTGCGAACTCACCTCCTTCAATTTGTAAACTGTAGTATTCGCCGTAACTTGATTAGATAAAAGAAAGGTAATTATCGACATTTTGTTAATTGATAAAATATGCCTTTCGATTTCATGGCATTGGGAAGTAATGCCCGCCACTCAGAGGAATTCGCTACGTGCTGTCTACCAAAGTCAATATTTAAGTTATTTTTATTTATGTAGTGTGTCCCAGATAACTTTAGTCAAGCCCTTCAACGAAAAAAAAAAAATGAGAACACGGTGCCACACACGATTTTAAGACCTACGGTTTTCGGTCGTCAGAGGTCTGACGACCCATACCGTAGGTCTTATACGGGTATTTGTATCTTAAACAGCGTTTTATTCAGTCCTATATTTTTTTTTGTTGAACAGCTTGGCTAAAGTTAGCTTGGACAGCCTGTACATGACGCAAAGAGGGGATCAATAGGTCAGCTTGTAGATGAAACAAAGTCAAGGCACAATGAAGCGCTGTAGAAGAGTTACGGTTTAACTTGTAGACAGTTTCGAGCGTGG
This sequence comes from Dermacentor andersoni, assembly GCF_023375885.2. Classification (NCBI taxonomy): domain Eukaryota; kingdom Metazoa; phylum Arthropoda; class Arachnida; order Ixodida; family Ixodidae; genus Dermacentor; species Dermacentor andersoni. The sequence goes on from NC_092814.1 coordinate 297,176,176, forward strand.
AACTCTCTTGGTAACGGAGCACAGTGACAACGAGTGTACATATTACACAAACATCATCATAATCAGCCTATATTTATGTCCACTGCAGCACGAAGGCTTCTCCCTGCAATTTTCAATTACCCCTGTCCGGTGCCAACTGATTCCAACTTGCGCCTGAAAATTTCCTAATTTCATCACCCAATCTAGTTTTCTGTCGTCCTCGACTGTGCTTCCCTTCTCTTGGCACCAATTCTAGGGAAGGGAAGGGCACCAATAAGAATATCGGCTACCCCCATTCGGTTTCTAATCCACACCGCTCTCTTCCTTTCTCTGAACGTTACGCCTAACATTCTTCGTTCCATCGCTCTTTGCGCGGTCCTTAACTTGTTCTCGAGCTTCTTTGTTCACCTCCAAGTTTCTGCCTCGTATGTTAGCACCGGTAGAATGCAGTGATTGTGCACCTTCTTTTTAATGATAGTGGTAAGCTCCCAGTTTGGATCTGGAAATGCCTGCCGTATGCACTCGAACCTATATTTATTCTTTTGTAAATTTCCTTCTCGTGATCAGGGTCCTCTGTGAGTAATTGACCTAGATAAATGTACTCATTTTCAGACTGTAGCGGCTGACTGGCGATCCTGAACTCTTGCTCCTTTGCCAGGCTATTGAACATTATCTTTGGGTTCTGCATATTAATCTTCAAACCCACTCTTACACCTTCTCCGTCAAGGTCCTCAATCATGTGTTGTAATTCGTCCCCAGTGTTGCTGAACAGCACAATGTCATCTGCAAACCGAAGGTTGCTTAAATATTCGCTGTTGATCCTGAGATTTCCCTGTTCAATAGCTTGAATACTCCTTCCAAGCATGCAGTGAATAGCATTGGAGAGATTGTGTCTCCTTGCCTGACCCCTTTCTTGATAGGTAACTTTCTACTTTTTTTTGTGGAGAATCAAGGCAGCTGTGGAAACTTTGTAGATATTTCCCAAGATAATCAGGTATGCCTCCTGTACTCCTTGATAGCGTAATGCCTCCGTGACTGCTGTTATCTCTACTGAATCAAATACCTTTTCATAATCTTTGAAAGGCATATAGAGAGGTTGATTGAACTCTGCATATTTCTCGATTACTTGATTGATGACATGTATGTGATCCATTGTAGAATATCCCTTCCTGAAGCCAGCCTGTTCTCTTGGTTGATTGAAGTCAAGTATTGCCATGATTGTATCGGAATTTATCTTGGTGAATATTTTGTAGAATACTGAAAGCAAGCTAATGGGCCTGTAATTCTTCAATTCTTTAACGTCTCCCTTCTCGTGAATCAGTGAAACGTTTTCATTCTTTCCAGTTCTCTGGTACACTTGAAGCCGTGAGACATTGCGTATAAGGGCCGCAAGCTTCTCACGGATGATATCTCCTCCATCTTTGATTAAATCGGCTGTTATTCCATCTTCTCCTGCCGCTTTTCCCCGGCTCATGCTTTGCAAGGCCCTTCTAACTTCATCGCTAGTTATAGAAGGAGCTTCTGTATCCTGTTCATTGCTACTTCGAATGAAGGTAGCGTGGCTGCTCTGGGTACTGTACAGGTCAGTATAGAATCATTCCGCTGCTTTTTCTATATCTTCGAAATTGGTGATGATATTACCCTGCTTATCTTACAGGGCATACACTTTGCCTTGTCCTACGCCAAGTTTTCTTCTCCCTGATTTCACGCTGCGTACAATTTTTACTGCTTCCTCAGCCTTTCTTACGTCATAATTTCAAATATCCCTTACTTTCTCCTTGTTGATCAATTTTTACAGTTCCGCAAATTCTATCTGATCTCTTCCATGCTTTGTCGTTTCTTTATTAGGTACTTTGTTACTTGGGAGAGCTTATCTACTGGTTGCCTTGGTGCCTTACCTCACACTTCAATTGCTGCTTCTGAAATCAGCCTAATTATGGTTCCATTTATTACCTCTATGTCATCTTCGTCTCTCTGTTCTAAAGCTGCATAGTTGTTTGCGAGCAGCAGCCCGAGTTGGTCTGCTTTTACTCTTACTGCGTCTAGGTTGTCCTGTTCCTTCTTGACTAATTTCATTCTTTCTCTCTTCATATTGACGGACATCATAGACCTCACTAGCCTATGATCACTGCACTTTACCTTACTGAACACTTCTACATCCTGCACTATGCCGGGATACCAGTGTCTCGACACTATACAGTGGTGTGCATTCCACACCCACCTGCAAATGGCAAGGACGAGTCAGCAAGCCCCACAACCAAGCTGCTTCGCATGCGTGCGGTAGAAGACGCCGATGACCTGGGAGCTCCCTTGGAGCGCTACAAGAACGAGAGGAAGGACCTCTGAGTTTGGATACAGCCGTTTGAAATCCTTGCCTGTCAATGAAAAAAAAAAATTTGATCCCAGGTTGTTAGCCTGGTTTGTTACCACGAGAATTATGCCAAGCATGAGCTTGGTTGGCTATTAAAGAAAGTCCACAAGATCTTGATTTGAAAAATAAGAAATGTTTTATTCTTCTTTTCTTGTCTATAAGCACCGCAAACGCTAGTTAAAGAGTTGTGATGCTTGAAAAGAAAGAAGATCTACAGGTTTGTCCGGGTTGGTATCAGTATATAGCAGCATGATGACAAAGTGCCAAAGCACAGTATATCATAGCTCAATTGTATGTTGCCTTTGACGGAGTTTGGGATATATTGCTTATGCGAATGTCTGTGCACAGTGCAGTACTTAAGTAGTTAGTTGCTTTTTTTAACTCAAACACTGCTTATTGAGACAACTTTCTTGTTACATTAAACTGTAGGTCCACAAACACTACAGTCCCCATTCCTTTCCCCCTCTTTGTATACCGCAAGTAAAGCTTCAGTATGTTAGAATTCTTGTACATATTTTTCTATTAGCCTATGTGACATTTCATAAACACGTATACCGAATTACTATAATGTATATGGAAGGCGTTCCAGCAGGGACCAGCAGTGGCAAGTAAAAACCTTGCCCAGTGTTGCCTGAGCCTGAAATACATTTAGAATCCTTACTTAAAGAATTATCAGTGGATGCAGCGCATTATGCACACATAATTAACAAAGTTTAAAAGCGCCCCCCCCCCCTCTAACTTTTGCATAAATCATAATTGGGCAATTTTAAAAATGTGGGATTCAATGTTCGGGGTCGGTATCGGCCGGGCGTATGGAAAGGAAAATGAAAGCAAGGGAAATACAGATGGCGCGAAGCTACACGAGTACACTATTTATAAAGCTCACGCCCGGTTCTGTATCTTCTAAGGAAGTCTTAAGGCGTCGCCGATTTCACTGACGAACGCCAACTGAGGGGGATGGTTGCCCAGCCGCTGCCGTTTCACAGCGGAACTGTTATACATTCTAAGAAAATGGCATGATCGGTGATTCTAAAGATAACGAAAAGAAGGAAAGGGCAGAAAGTGAGCTAACGCCCAATTAAGTGCGGAGTGAGGAGAAGGAGCGAGCTGCAGCAAAATAGCACTCGTGAAGACAAGCGCGCAAGGTCTCCCGCGTGCCCATTACGTAACGCGTTAGCCCGCTGCGCTAACAGCCGCGGTGCGGGGTTTCTCTTTCTTTTTGTGATGGCGTAAACGCCTTGAATGAATAGCATGGGAGCGCGCGTTCGCTTTTTGCTGCTGTGTAGTGCATACATCGCGTGAGTGTTGTGCCTTGAGTCTCGACTCTTGGAGCTGTTCCAGGCGCTCACGCTCTTCCCATGGCTGCAGCCGGTCCGCGTGCGACGATCCTGAGAGCAGCCCTTCCCACTTCTTTTGTTCCGGCTGTTCTTCGGCAGCACGTGTTAGTATGGATGGTTAGCGCTGCTTTTGGCACTGAAGGACAACACCACGTGAAAATTCCCACACATAAAAAAGAAAGATAAGAATGTCAGGCAACGAGGGGAGCAGAAATCGGCGAAAAGAACCGACGTATACCAAGTATTTGTTCAGCGTAGAGGCATGTAGCGAAAATTTTCGTGTAAGTGTTTAGTCATGGCTTAGCTCTATTAAAATTTACTTGCGCAGTAGACAGCCCGTGTTGGGGCGTGGGTAATATATGGGATAAAAGCAAGTTCCCGTGTAAGGAATGACAACTCCGGAACTAGCAAACGAGAGAAACGCGTACAGCAGAACCTAAATCAGGTGACGCCCTGTGAAATTAAATTATGTCGTTATGTAGTGCAATCATTTGGCTGTATATGCTATTAGAGAGAGAAATTGTTTTAAAAAGTCTTATCGGTTTATTCGAAAATTTTAGCAAATTCTGCATTGCTAAATGGAGGTCCAACTGTGGCGAAATTTCTTTCCCCCTTTCGCTTCCTCACCTCTTCATATGCTTCCAATTCCTTCACTGGTCCAAATGACCATATTGTGCCCAAGTGAATAATCTGTAGTTACCTGAGCAGCACTTTAGTACATACAAGGAGCATTTCTTTCGTCAACAAAGCATATCATTGACAGATTCGTTTAACGGAGAAGTCTGTTCTAGGTGGCGTCATTTGTGCAATTAACTTAAGAAACATGGCTTGCACCCGACGATTACAGCCTCTCTTTGCTGCTGAACTGGGTGCGTAGATGCGTTCATGAGACTATAAGTAGCCCATACTTGGGCATAAATTCGAACAAGAGCAAGTGAAAATGCGCTATACTCGGTGACAGCCTAAGAGTTCAGTACAAGCCCCACCCATAAAACCACAGTGCACCTGACATCCGCGCCTCCGGTGACCGAAAGATGGTGCCCGAGAGCGATGAAGCCAGCGATTGCCACGACTTCACCTCTGAAAGAGGCCGCGCCATCTGGAGTGCATACTCACAGCGTAAGTGATGTTGCTCTGATAATGTAAATACAACGCTAATTGGAAAAGAAAAGCTCGTTATTTCTAGCTAAAGTAGTACATTGGCTGAACACTGATATCGTGACACACCAATAAAACTTGCCAACAGGTTCAGGTTTCGCACACAGGTAACACAATAATAGACCTGTACGGTGAAGTGAGCCGTCCTAAACACGCAGGAAAACAGAAGGCGCCTTGCGTGTCACGAAAGTGAGTGAGCGTAATTGGCTGGCGCACCTATGCAAACTCTCTTTCAGTTGGACAGTGATACATAAGGCCACTGCATTCTTAAGTTGTCGCCGGCTATATATATAAAAGCCCGTATCAACGAGTGAGAGCCGTTATCAATGTTTTTTGACCATTCGCACTCGAATTAATTCGCATTTACACTTCAGAACCGACTTACATCTATGTGCTAAGATCGATTGTTTACTTATGTATGACTGGGATACGGGGCTGTAATCAAGGCTACGTGAAGAGAGATATGGCATGGGCGTAAAGCTCGCCGCTAGAATTACGGATGAGCCTTCCATTGTAGTTGCGCGAGGACGCCTGTTTGCGCTCGTTTCGCTCACGGTTGCCAGGTGAGGCACAAACTAACTGGAGGCGCGCCAGGGCCACTTCACTGCACACCACAATTTTATCACTTTGCTTGCACTGAATCTCGCCGAGCTACCCCATCACATGGAATTGGTCACTGGGATTTCGAAAAGAAACAGCAATGATAAAACACGCCTGATTCGCGGAAATGTTGCATTTCGGGGCTGATTAAATGCACGGTGGACCCTCGACTGCGTGAACCTCTCAAAACACATCGTACAAGTAGACGTTCTGTCTGAAGCACGTTCTGGGCCAGTGCCTGGCGTTTGACAGCGTGCTCAGAGTGCGCTGTACAGTACGTTCGGCATACATGCACTAGCGCCGCTTTCTCCACATCCGAGGAGAGGCCACTGCTCACTGGCTCACTGTTGCTCTGTTTCAGGAAGACTCCAGTTTCGAATTGTTTGACACCAGCACAGAGTATAAGATGCCCTCAGCGACCCTGGCTTCCTTTTAGATTTTTTTTCCCTCCGTGATCCCCGAGAAGACGTCCGTGACCCCGGCCAACGAACCACGGGGTCTGGGCGTCTCTTCAAAAGCAGAGCGCGAAGAGAACGGGGGGGCTTCATGCCGCATCGCTGTCGCTTCTGCGAAACTCGGAAGAAGGCAGCGAGGCGGGGTCGAGACCGTGTCGCACCATGAACCGACGGGAAAGGAAGTAGTAGTAACCAAGAGAGCGCGCCAAGGGGGCCACCACCACGACGGATGAAGGCGAAAGAAAGAAGGGCACCCTCCTCTTCCTCCTCGAGGCTGCGAGAAGGAAGAGAAACGAACACCGCCACCGCGGCGAGGGAAAGGGGCCCGACCATGGCGGAATAAAGGGTGGTCCGTGTGTCCCCTGCTCGCATGGATGTAGGGTTCGGTGGCGGCAGTGGCGCAGCTAACACAGTACGAGGGCGCCGCGCCACGTGCCCTAGAGGTGAACCCTACCCAGAGAGGTGCGGCGAGCGGGAAGGAAGGAGGCCAGGGTTCCCCCCCCCCCCCCCACCCCCCATCGCCACCGATGACAAGGCAGCTCGAGGAGTCGTCGTTCTACCGCCGGGGAGCAGTTTTCCCTGGCAGCGTCGCGGTCGCCGACCAAGGGCGCAGAAGGGCACCACGAAGGGCGCATATCCGAGTCTGGGACTCACCGTGCGTTCGCGAACGACGATTTAACGACGGCGCGTCTATTTCGTGATTCGTATCGCGCCTACTCCGAAAATAATATGGTCAGATCGCGGCCGCCTGTTGCTATATTGTAGACGTCTTAATCCTTTCAGCCAAGCTTTGCGAACGATCGCTATAGGACAACATTATAAGTTAGGAGCGCGAAACTTTTCAGTGGCACGGAGTCGTATTTCTGGACGCTCATTATGGACAATCCGGAGCAATCTAGGGAAGGTTTTAGTAGAGCAAGGTCGTATCCGGCGCCCATCGCAGGAGCGGAACGCGGGTCGGAGCTGCCGGCGCGCCTTGGGAAAGCGGAGAAAACCTGAAGCATGCCGGCCCTTGTGGACGCATCGGTAGTGGCGTGAGAAGTAGGGTGAGCAATTCGTTCACCTTCCCTTGACGGTGAGCACTGAAAGACAGAGTTGGTTGCAGTCAGCGTGCAGCCTTTACCCAGCGTTTTTTGAAGTTAGGGCTCGAGCAGCGAAAGACGTTGCCGAGCTCTGAAGCGGGGCCTTTGTAGCACTTGGAAGTCTCTCTAGCGAAGGCTGTTCATCTCAACGGTTATAGAGCTTTAGGGCAAGGAATGCTCCAGAGAAACCCCTTTTCCCCCGACTGGGCTACAGTTTTGATCAAACGTGCGGTGGCTCCGAAAGCATGCGGCCTATTCCTAACGCGCGCGCGCACACGCACGCACGCACGCACGCACGCACACACACGCAGGCACGCACGCATACGCGCATGCACACAAACATGCAAATGCACGCACACGCACACGCACTTTGCGAGTACGTGCTCACTAGTATGGAAGTGCGCCGCGGTTGTGGGTTCTCAGCCGACAGTGTCAGAATATCAGCCTCACCTATCTGATATATGATACTTGCACCGAACGTATATGCATGGGTACGATTCAGCTAAGAATCGATGAATACACCCCCTTTAAGAATCAATCAGCAGAGTGATCCGCTTAGCAAGAACACGATCGGCATTAAATTTCACGTTGCATATTTATCGAGTGCATTGACAAAATGTCTATCGCTGCAGTGAGGCGTTGAGGCGGATGCTACGTCACGCGAAAGTGAAAATGTTCCAGAGAGTGATCGGCCGAAAATATGGTCCTTGTGTATACGTATAATATAGCGGCGTGATGAGTGCAAAGGATCCGCCGTGGTGCCTCGGTGGCTGGGTCGTTCTGCTGTTGAGCTGAGGCATAGCGAGTTCGACTCATGGTCCCCGCGGCCGCTTTTTAGCGGGGCCGGAATGCAAAAATAAATAATAACCAATAACAATATACTGCACTGTTAGGTAGTCACAGCGGGAATATCCTTGCACGCGGGTGGATCCAGTGTTTCTGATGCAAAGCAATATTGTTTGGGCACAGCGCTACCGCTCTACTGTAGCGGCTACCAGCTTCACCCCCTGACAGCTAAGCGGCACCGCCCACGCAATTGGTAGAGGCGACGCGTATTAAGCAGTTCTTGCTTCTGCTATGATAATGTAGGCTTTTCTGAGGAGCACTACCAGTTATCAAATAACTCAATATAAAAACCAGCTTCAGCGTGTGAAAACTTATTAAGCGGTTCGGTTTTAACGCAGCTCTACCTTTTACTGTTGTCGCGCCGGCCTTGTGCCATTCTTCGGTCTAATACGAAATTAAGGCAATAAAAACAGTTGCGTTGAAATACATGTTGTGGGCGGAGTCATTGAATCGGCATTATTCTTCGAAAAGTATGGCTTTCTGTGACAAAATGTTGCTGTGGTTGTATACAGTTCTAGTGCCTTGCAGCACTTTGATTGCATTGTACTTTGCACTGTTCTTGTTATTTTCTTACACTGCTGTGTAAAAAAAAGAAAACTGCAATGATAACCTTTTTATGCAGGGCGTGCTTGCAGTGCACCTTTGTCTAGCTGTGCTGCACTCAATGAGCCGGAACAAGCAGACCTTTGCGTGCGTCTAGAGGAACGACCGCAACTTCGTATACCTGGCCGTTGCTGATTAGGTCTAGCAAGGCATCGCGAGGCAGTGGTAACTGGTACTTGTTTCCTGCTAAACGGCGAAGACAACGCTCTACGTGCAATGCCGCGTTCTGGGTGTGGGCTGCCTTCTGGGACCAGTTCTTGTTCGTGTGCCAAGCCAGTCTTCAAATTTTAATATAAAGATATATTTACCGTTGTATAAAAGCCACGGTACGCAGCGAATACCAGGATGAGCAACGTGGTGCTTTGGTCATGAAATATAGACAATTCCTCCCTCAAGATATCACGGATGAAGCGTTAAGCCGCATTGTTTGAATAGTGGGACCGAGGGGAGCAATTCGCAGGGATAAAACGCTCTCCCAAAAAAGGATCATCAGCTAGTGCACCACCTATTAAACCTCTAAGGATTAAGTGCCTGAGAATAAAAAGTAGCCCACTGTGGTTAGTCCAAAAATGGTTTAAAATCTCTGGCAGCCCACTGGTCGGTCAAAGCACTTGCAGCTATATCCCTCTTAGTTCTTTTCTTTTTAATTATTTGCAGAGTGTGGTCAAATTGTTTCGTGGCGGAGCACAAGAACTTTCAATTTTATTTTTCTACAGATAGAAATGGCTGTGCCTATACAGTCACCCACAAAGCCCTTCAGGACGCTGTCATTCGTGGCAACGACAGTAGCCAGGCCGCTGTCCCAGAAAGGTTGGTCACCTTCGATAACGGAACAATCTTCCTTTTCTTAACCACCTATGGTGTAGCCAGTGAGACAGAGTAATCTGCTCGGCCGTGGCGCAGTTGGATTCTAGCTGCGAGTCAGAGGCAAGAAGCGCAGACACTCGAGCAGTGTATGTAACTGATTTTGTTTTTCTTTTTTCTTTTTCCCCCCGAGATTGCGAGCGTATCTCGTGCTTTTTTGGCAGCCGCCGAGTGCCTTATCGTCACCGGCGGCGGGCCGAGCACATCCATCGAGTGGCTCTCGGAGGCTCGCGCGCGCGTCGAGACCTCGGCGAGGAGAGGCGGGCGTGGGAATCCAGCCGCGCCGAGGCGAGGACGAGTCGCGCGCGCGCGCCGGCCCGATGGGGCCGTTATCAGCGGCCGCCACTGCGCGCGGCCCGGCTTCTGCTGCTGTTGACGGCGCAGCCCCGGCGACCCGGGGTCTTCGAGCCTCCCGTCTGTGGGAACAGGCCGCGGGTAGGGCTTTCATGCGGCAAACGAACTCGCGACGTGTTGCGCAAGCACGGAAGGCTATCGGGTGTCTGGTGGCAGTGGTGGCGGTGATATATGCGCGTGGTGCGGGTCAGTGTAAGGCACTGGTTTCCGCGGGGCTACTCGGTTTAGGGATGTTTTAAGCGTGTTGTGCTTAGGTGCTACGCGAAGCGAAACAATAAGAACGATAGACGTCAGACGCGTAGGGAAAGATAGAGGAGACAAGCGTGGTCTCGCGTGACACTCGCATCCTTTGCGAGTGCGAGAGATTTTTGCAATTCCTAAATGCATCTCTGTCGTGTAACATTTACGAGAAACATTCTTGAAAAGCGTTTCAGTTAACGCTGCCGAATTCATATGTATACATCCAATTCAAAGAGAAGTAAACGTAGTTAGATATGCTCATACGCGTCCATTGTTTATCTTTCTTCCGTAGATTGTTTGCCTTTTACAGAAAATAATGGTTAGGCAATGTGAAGTTAAAATCTATACTCGATAAAAGGGCACCCATAAAACACTCCAAGCACGCGGCGCCGCCATGGCCTGGGCATCTCTGGCTACCCCTCAACGAATACCAAATGTAGAGATGAAAAAAAAAAGCATCGTAGTCATTAAATTAACTCATTTTGGGTCTGAAGAACGTCTAGCTATATTGCCAGTGTCGCAGTCGGAAGCTGTATTTTTAATTACTCGTCGCATCGCTACTAAAAATGCTTTGTCTGACGGCCATCGACAACTGCTCCGCACTTGGGAAACAAATCTCCAGTAAAGAGTAGTTACCGTGGCTGCTTGGAGATACGGCAGCAGGACAGTAGAAGTGAGGCAAAACATGTGTTGCCGTCGAATATATGTCGAATGTTCCAGTGGTTGGACAGGCGAACAACGTTTCTACGCACTATAATATTGGATCTTCCATGAGGCAGTCTAACATTTTGTATTTACAGTACCTCGAAATATTTCAGTTCAATACGACCGGGTTCGACGCTACAGTTTACCTTCGTTAAGAACAAAGGCAGAAAGAGCGCGGAAGAGGTATAGATGGGCGCACGCAGTGCAGTGTGTCATATCAGAATTGCTTTATTGCGCCCTGCTTCGACATTAACACGCACAAAAGAGATCTTCAGGCCCCAGATATTCATCTACCCATAAAAAATTAAAACCTAGTTAGTTGAAGATGTCACATATACGGGTACAGAGGCACGTTCACTGTAGTGCAAAAGCACATTAAATGCAATTAGCCCTTTTTTTCGCAAAGCTACGCTGGCTGAATCCAGACTTGTACAAGTTGCAGAAAAACAGTAACCAATTACAATTACTTCTTTCAAGAAATGTAATTGATTACGGTTAATAATTACTGTCCACGAAAGTAATTGAGCAAGTACTACAAAGTGATCGATTACCTTAACGTTACTATGCGCCCGACATTTCTTAACACGACACAAATACAGTAAGTAGAACAAGCTGACCTGGCTCTTTCAATGCGTCCTCTTAGCCATTCCCATGTTTTTTTTTTTTATTCACTAGGAATTGCTTTTCAAAATTTTATTCGGTTACCTGCCCTCGTTCATTTTTTTTTGCTTTTTGTTAGAGGAGCCCCAGACTGCACAAAGCGAAGAAGGATTGAGCGGCAGCTCTTATTGCCTATGAAGGCCTCCTATAAACGCTTCAAGTAAAGAGGGAGAAGGATGTATCAAAAGAGAAAAGCTCCGCGTTCGGACTTCCGGGGGAAGTGTGCAAATCTGCAAGCCTGCCATGTTCGGGTGATCCAGGCATAGCTGCTGCACGGTGATTGTGGGAAGGACGTAACTCATGCACATGTTTTCATTTCATCCCTTTGGAACGCTAGTTCCCACAAAATTTAAGTGCACAAGACTGTGTCGCCTGTGATAGCTTATTTCCTCAGAAATGTAACGGGTTACATAAAAAAATAATTGAATTACAGTGAGGGTTACCGAGAAAACAAAGTGATCGTTAAATTACGAAATTACTAAAAACGTAATCAATCACAAGAAATTGATTACAAGTAAGATTACGTGCAAGCCTGGCTGGCTCACGAGTGAAAATTTCTCTGTGTAACTCTTTCTTCGATCTTCAAAGAATTATCTTTGCCTTCTTCTTTGCTATCTTAGTCAGCTTTTAAATCGAACTAGTAAATATTGCTAAGCATCATTAGACAGTGTCACTACACAGCTAGTACCCCAAGTGGAAGAATTAAATAACTGCATGCAACATATCTTCCTCGTTAAACACGGGCAGGAAGTATTTCACCACCGTAAATTGTGCACACAGTGCTATTACGATCTCGCGCATCAGCAATACGTTCCTTATTCGCCCCCTGCAGCTTTCACACTGCACTTTACACGCCTAATGCAGCGCGGCTCGCACTTCGGCACTGGTTCACTACCAGCGCCCGTTTCGACCAACGAAGTAAATGGTTCGAGGCGCGCTGTGGGCAACTTTTCTTATGGCTTCCGATTTAATATTGGCAACGGGCTGCCGAATCCACAAAGCTTTTGTTAAGAGCGTTTCCTTCGTATGAGAGTTTCCTCATTCGGCCGTCTTTCGGACCTCATTTACATGCGACAGCCATCGGCTGGATGACACGACGATCGCCGCAGCGATGGCAAATCGTAGGTGGAAGCTAAGTAAAAGCGTGTGGGCTCGAGTTCCTGGCGGCAAAAAAACCGAGGTTGCGAGTTGAATAAAGGCTATCATCGTTAATGCGTGCGAAGGAAAGCAGTGACCATGGTACAGAAGTTGAGTATAAATCGTCGAGGTGCAATATAGTTGTGGGCAAACGATATTGATCAGTTGAACGAGTTTAATGCGTCCTGAAAATTTTAATCAAAGCAGCTTTTTTCGTAAGCCGCCTGGATTGTGACCAGCTCCTTCTTTTAAGCGAACGCCCAACTGTTTCTACAGGTACTGAATTGTGTATAACAGAAATAGGTGTGTTATGCATTCCATTAAAGCGGCAACCAGTGTAGATTAAGTGCATGCTGAGCTCTTTTTGCTAGTACTTTTACGGTGCATAATGCCACCAGCGTACACCCTTTCATTACTTATTTCCGATGACTTCTCTGTGTGTGTACATGCTATACTATAATCGTACATTGACTGCTTCGTGCGTAATAGAAATAGTATACACCTTAACCGAAATGCGAACGACGACGCTACCCGCTGCGGTGGCCCAGTGGCCATGGCCAAGAAGCTAAGGCTAAGCTAAGGCTATTATATATCGTTCTTTCTCAAACCTTTCCTGCACGTGACCCATTTTAGTCGTAACTAAGCTAATAAACTAATATAACACTCTGCATAATAAACATTAGCTCAGGAGTAATATATATATATATATATATATATATATATATATATATATATATATATATATATATATATATATATATATATATATATATATATACATATGTATGTGTTTGTGTGTGTGTGTGAACGTGAGGAAAGGGAACCGAGGTGCTTGATCTTTATTAATCATATCATAAGAAGCCAATAACCGAAGACAACGCGGACAACATAGGGAAAGTTACTTGTACTTACTAATTGAATTAAAGAAATGATAAATTAATGTAAAAGAAAGTTGATGAAAAAATAACTGGCCGCAGCTGGGATACGAGTCTACGTCTTCGCATTACGCGTGAGATGCCCTTACCAATTGACCTACCACAGCTCCGTTTTCCCATCCAGTTTCTGGGGTATTTATCGTTTTAGTAGTAACATATATATATATATATATATATATATATATATATATATATATATATATATATATATATATATATATATATATATATATATATATATATATATATGTGTGTGTGTGTGTGTGTGCGTGTGTGTGTGTGTGTGTGTGTGTGTGTCACTGCTGAATAAACAGTGTTGAAATACTGTTAAAATACATGTGAATGCTTGTTTCAACAAGTATTGATTTAATCATGTATTGTAATGACAAACATGGATTTTCTTTCTTGACACAACCATATCTGCTGAGCCCTAATTCCACAGTTACGGTAGACAAAAGTGGCGGCGGCTGGGCGGTGTTTAAATACTATCGCTACCGAGTCTTAGAGTTCATATCTCTTCCGCCGAGCAGAATACACATATAGTTGGACCCTCGATGACCCATTTGGGGCGCACGAGCCGCACATTCAGAAACGCTGCCATGGATGCAAGTTCTTGCATGTAAGCCCCTAACTAAAAAAAAAACTAAGTGCCAACACCGTCCACAGTAGTTACAGTGCTCGCCACATTCAGCCATTCGCTTTTGCTGGCGACACAGCGCGTTGCTGTATTTCCCGCAGGTCGCTGCTGGTCACATTTTTTATTCTCAAACGGTGTAAGTGTTGTGAAATGCGATGTTTATGTTAGTGGTGTGCATGGTGTTGCTGTTGTGTGTGTGTCGTGTCGGTGTGTGTGTTATGGCCTGCCGAGGTGCGCCGCATGCGCTGGCTGAGAGCACGGAGCAAGAAATATTGCAGGGAGTCCAGCATGTGTCTTGGTGGTGGTATGTGAAGGCGGTACCAGCCTGTATGTTGCCCATCGTGTGGGCGGCGCTCCAGATGCGCCGTGACCCTGTGGCGCGGGTCGAGTGCATGTATCAGGGTTATCGCCATCATCAGGGTTTCAATGCATAAAGTTTCACGCTGCACGTGTACCACATTTATAGGCTTCCTGAGCCGAAGCTTTTGATGGTGCGCTTCCAGAAGATGTGCGCACTGGATCTCCCGTGGTCTCGTGCTACCGCCGACGGCTGCGCGCGCACGCTCACTTTCGCTTGCGCGCACGTGACTGCCGATCACGTCATCCTTTCCCTGCAACTCGCAGCGTTGTGCGCGAAGCACTGCTTCTAAATCAAAGCTTTCTTTAGTGTTCGTGTAGTTGTTGTAATTAGCAGAATGTTCAGTGCAACCGCTAAGGACATTTACCAGCGTCTTGATTGGGAGGTGCAAGTGATTGTGTCTTCGCAAGGGGTATTTACGCGTTAAATATCGAACGTTACGTGACGTACTGCTCAGTACACACCTTTCTAGTTGTAATTCTGCTTGCCCCGCGACGCCAAAACCACCTCGGTATATGCTCGATTATGCATAAGTTACGATCATTTACATCAATGAAAGAAGAAAGAAGTCGGCATAATCCATCCTCTTGTATTGCTGCAATACAAGACTGTCATCATATGCATTACATCAATATAACGTTACATAGCATCTGCATTAATGGGACGTCACACAATGCCAACACATGTATCATTAACACAATCGTCGACACCAACGAAGGCTTGCGTCCGTCGACGTCTATAGTGCAAGGGATTCATATACTTATTTATATATATTACGACACTGTGTAATATGTAAATAGTTAACTTCCCCCTGCACAATCCCCCCCCCCCATTTGACCCCCCCCCCTCCTGCTGATAACCGCTCAGGTGTCAGATGTCGTAGCTAGAGAGAGTGCATTCGGCAGTAACTTCTTTCTTTCATTTTAAAGTCACACACACAACCGCTTACTACTACTCCTGTTACGAGAAATTCGTCCCCGAGCACGAGGTCGCGGGATCGAATCCCGGCCACGGCGGTCGCATTTCGATGGGGGCGAAATGCTAAAACACCCGTGTACTTAGATTTAGGTGCACGTTAAAGAACCCCAGGTGGTCGAAATTTCCGGAGTCCTCCACTACGGCGTGCCTCATAATCAGAAAGTGGTTTTGGCACGTAAAACCCCATAATTTTTAAAAATTCGTCCCCGAAGCGTTCTAAGAAATGCATCGGAGTTCTAGTGGCAGCTTCAGAAAAAGACTTACTTGTGCAGTTCGGAAAAAGCATAACTAGTATGCAAATGGATTTGGCTGGAGATTTCAAACGCGGGTACCTTGAAAGGAACGAGAACTGGAAATAATCTTTTCTTGAGGGCTAGCGCAGTGCGTTTGTGAAAAATGCCTTTCTGTGCCCATGTCGTTCAGCTTGCGCTACCACAAAGTAGAATACGCCATACCAAACGCCCATGTAGCTGCCCTAGCTCATTTTAAAAGACACATTAACCTCGGGATTTCCGCTCAGCGAATATGAATTGAGGACCCCCCCCCCCCCCCCCCCAATCCAATTCCACAATCGCAACACGCAGCCTGAAGCGAATAATTTTAACAAGACCATTAGTGACATGCACTTTGTTAATTACTTACCCGAATTTCGCAACTTGTCTGTAAGTAATGCCCACCTCTTGAAGTAATCTACCTGTAGACGCGGAGCTGCGCTATCTGCCACGGGTGACTTATCAAGTAAAAGGAAAAAAAAAACATATGTGTGGCGGCAGCATATTTCGACGCAATGTTTACGATCTTCAACCAGTGTCACGGTTTCTTGTAGTTCTGGGTCAGCCGAACAACGGGCGGCGACCGAAGTGACACACCGGGCGCTTTCGCCACGATCGGTGTCGCGCTGCCGCTGTTACACGCCGCTAACGTGTTTAAGTAGAAGGAAGCAAAATGAGACCAACGTGCGTGGCGTAGTGCTTCTACACCATACATGGCAAATGTCTCGCCCCGCGGCGCCGAATCCGAGTGCGGAGGGTGCGGGGCTTGCCCTCGGTACTCCGCCCGCGCCAGCTCACATTCGTTTTTCGCGTCGTCTCCTAGCTCGCGGCCCGATGGCCTGCGGCGATGACCGCTAAGTGGGACGGAAGCTGGGCCCTGCACAGGAAGGAAGCCCGCCCGATATTCCCGTATTCCCATGATACCCTCCGCAGGTTCTTGGGTTTCGTCCCGGGGCGTCCGGCCCTCTCGCCTGACCTTGATTCCCGTTCGACGGTTTCCCTCGCTTTTTTTTCCTCGGCGCATTCCCTCGCCTCACCCGAGCGACCACCACCTCTCTCGCTCTCTCTACGCTACACATCACCGCGGTCTGCGTCGTTGCGCGGCCCATAGTCGACAGCGGGGATTTTATTTGCTTGCTTTCAGAGCTCAGCTCATCGCCTTCGTCCTTCTCTCTCGCCACCGACCTCCGCGTTTGTATTCCCCGTTTTTGCGGAAGTTCCTCGCTTACCGCTGTTCAGCGATACTCCCGTAGCTCGTATTCGTGTGTACACGACGCGTCTTTCTGCTTACTTCGCGGAGAACTGAACGAAAAAAAAAAAAGGAAAATGACCTCATTTGGCATCGCTCTATGGTTTTTCCGTTGCGCCGCTCTCAGCGCCTTCCGCTTGCCGTTCTAGCTTTCTTAGCTTGTTTTCGAGCGTAAGAAAAAATACGTTCCGTTTAAAGGGCCTGTGTGCTGCTCCCGAGCGCACTATCGTTACGCGTCAGCGCAGGGAGCCTTTATACACTGATGCATACTGGAGAGTAGTACATGTAGGCGTGTTGCTCTGCGCAGAAAATAAAACGGAAACAGAATAAATAAAATAGAAGGAACGCGAACACAAAAAAACGTGCTACTCTCATTCAAACCAATTCTGATTGACTAATGAATCTTTCCGCATGTCTTGATCCCACGCTTCGCGCGGTGCGCCTCATAAAACCTCCTCGACTCTCAAGAATGGAGTACCACGTAAGGTTGGTTCATCGCGATGAAACAAAAAGTGCATGAACAAATTTCTTTCCTATATTTTCCCCGGTTGAAATGGCGTGAGAGACGTAGGTAATTTCTGAGCAGGTTAACCTTGCGAGGGAAGCACTGTGCGGATGAAATCACGCAAGTGCTGTTCCTGAACATTCCAGTCGCGCCGCCGGCCTGCGCAGACGCGGTTTATTGCTAACTACAGACAGACGCGCGCGCGCACGCACACACAGGATCACACACACACTCGCACAGACATACGCACACACATTCACACAAACTCAAACACACACAGACACAAAAGCTCACACACACGCGCACACAAACACACACATACGCACGCACACATACACACACAAACTCACACACGCACACATATCCACACACGCACACACACACACGCGCGCGCGAAGAAGAATAACTAACGGTAGTTATTTCATTACACGTGGTAACTGCATACAGCGGTAGTATTTACCGTATTGTTGCGGCTCGGGTGGCGTTAGGGCAAGGAATCCACCCAGCCCATCGACAGTTACGTCTGGTTGTATGAATAAAAAATCATGGGGTTTTACGTGCCAAAACCACTTTCTGATTATGAGGCACGTCGTAGTGGGGAACACCGGAAATTTCGACCACCCGGGGTTCTTTAACGTGCACCTAAATCTAAGTACACGGGTGTTTTAGCATTTCGCCCCCATCGAAATCTTGCCGCCGTGGTCGGGATTCCGTAGGTTGTAAGAATGAAGGAAAATGGGTTTATTTAGCTTAGTTGCATGGCTCCATTTGCGGAAGCCCACTCCATGCAGGAGCAAGTTGAACGTCCGAGTTCACATCAGCACCCTCTGTCCCACTGCTCGAAAAGTCTCCGCTTTTAGTACCTTCGTCTTCCCTAGGCGAGTCGACTAGGGAATCTGAAGACTGCCCGGCAGAAAATCGCAATTGTCGGATCCGTTGCGATACCACGCCCATGCTCGCAACACTCCGCAGTAACCAACCTCCGAAGCCAGATGGTTTGGAATATGCGGAACCTGCGAATCCAAGGTCACCGTTGTTGTTCGGTATCATTGGAGCCCCCCCCCCCCCCCCCCCCCTTTAATGCTTAGTTCAGGCTGTCAGGTAATAGTGGGGCTGGTGGAATTTTGTGGACCCGTCAGTGTCGGTGTCCGCGCTGTGTTGACCTCTGAATAGGTACTGATGGAGGGGTGGCTGTTTGCCTCGTGGCGAACGTATCATCATCATCATCATCATCATCAACAACAACAACAACAATAACAACAACCTACTTTAAGTCCACTGCAAGGACGAAGGCCTCTCCCTCCGATCTCCAATTACCCCTGCGCTGCGCCAGCCGATTCCAACTTGCGCCTGCGAATTTCTTAATTTAATCACCCCACCTAGCCTTTTACAGTCCTCGACTGCGTTTCCTTTTTCCTGGCACCCATTCTGTAACTCTAATGGTCCTACGCATTAAGTGGCCTGCCCGGCTCCATTGTTTTTTCTTAATGTCCATTAGAATATCGGCCATCCCCATTTGCTCTATCATCCACACCGCTCTCTTCCTGTCTCTTAACGTTACGCCTATCATACTTGGATCCATCGCTCGTTGAGCGGTCCTTAACTTGTTTTCAAGCTTCGTTGTCAGTCTCCAAGTTTCTGCCCCATATGTTAGTACCAGTAGAATGCACTGATTGTACACCTTTCTTTTTAGTGATAATGGTAAGCTTCCAGTAAGGGATCTGAGTATGGTCTGCCGTGTGCGCTCTAACCCAATTTTATTCTGTAAATTTCCTGCTCATGATCAGGGTACACAGTGAATATTTGACTTAGGTAAACGTGTTCTTTCGCAGACTCAAGAGGCTGACTGGGGATCCTGAACTCTTGTTCCTTTGCCAGGCTATTGGTCATTATCTTTCTTTTCTGCATATTAATCTTCTACCCCACTTTTACACGCTCCCTGTTAAGGCCCTCAAACATTTGTTGCAACTCGCCCCCAGTGTTGCCGAATAGGACAATTTCAACTGCAAACCGAAGGTTGCTGAGATATTCGCCTTGATCCTTACTGCTAAGCCGTGAAAAGTGAATGGCTTGAATACTTCTTCCAAGCATGCAGTGCATAACATTGAAGAGATTGTGTGTCCTTGTCTGACCCCTTTCTTTATAGGTAGCTTCCTACTTTTCTTGTGGAGAATTAAGATAGCTGTGGAATCTTTGTAGATATTTTCCAAGATATTTACGTAAGCATCCTGTGCTCCTTGATTACGCATTGCCTCTATGACTGCTGGTATCTCTACTGAATCAAATGCCTTTTCGTAATCTATGAAAGCCATGTAGAGAGGCTGATTGCACTCTGCATATTTCTCGTTTACCTGATTGATTACATGGATGTCATCCATTGTACAGTATCCCTTCTAGAAGCCAGCCTGTTCTTTTGGCTTACTGAAGTCAAGTGTTGCTCTTATTCTATTGGAAATTATCTTGGTGAATATTTTATGCAATACTGGAAGTAAGCTAATGGGCCTATAATTTTTCAATTCTTTAACGTCTCCCTTTTTGTGGATTTGTATAATGTTGGCATTCTTGCAGTTCTCTGGGACCCTTGAAGTCGTGAGACATTTCGTATAAAGGGCCGCAAGCTTTTCTAGCAATATGTACGACGCCTCCATCTTTGCTTAAATCGACTGTTATTCCATCTTCTCCCGCCGCCTTTCCTCGTTTCATGTCTTCTAAGGCCCTTCAAATTTAATCGTAAGTTATAGAAGGAGCCTCTATAGCCTGTTCATTGCTGCTTTCAATAGAGGTATCCTGGCTGCTCTGGGCATTGTACAGGTCAGTATAGAATTCTTCCGCTGCTTTTACTATATCTTGGAAACTGCTGATCATATTTTCCTGCTTATCTTTCAGTGCATACACCTTGGCTTGTCCTATGCTAAGTTTTCTTCTCACTGATTTCTCACATTTTTTATTAGGCCCTTCGTTGTTTGGGAGAGCTTACCTTCTGGTTAGCTTGGTGTGTTGCCTCCCACTTCAGTTGCTGCTTCTGAAGCCAGCCTAGTTACGGCTTCATTCATTACCTCTATGTCATCTACATCTCGATGTTCTAAGGCTGCATACTTGTTTGCGAGTGCCAACCTGAATTGGTCCGCTTTTATCTTTACTGCGTCTAGGTTGGCCTGTTTCTTCTTGACCAATTTTACTCTTCCTCTCTTCAAATTCAGGTGAATCCTAGACCTCACTAAAATATGATCCCTGCACTTTACCCTTCCTAACACTTCTACGTCCTGCACTATGCTGGGATCAGCAGAAAGTATGAAATCGATTTCATTCCTTGTTTCACCATTAGGGATATTCCAGGTCCACTTTTTGTTGCTGCGCTTTCTGACGAAGGTGTTCATTACTCGCAGCTTATCCCTTTCTGTGAATTCTGCCAACATCTCTCCTCTAGTGTTTCTAGAACCGACGCCGTAGTTGCCAATTGTTTGTTCACCAGCCTGCCTTTTCCCCCCTTTTGCATTGAAGTCACCTATTACTACAGTATACTGATTTTGCACTTTTCTCATCGCTAATTCAACATCTTTATAAAACTGATCTACTTGCTCATCACCGTGACTGGATGTAGAAGCGTAGGCTTGTACTGCCTTTAATCTATACCTCTTAAGTTTTATTACGACTACTGCTACCCTCTCATTAATGCTGTAGAATTCGTCAATGTTGCCCGCTATGTCCTTATGTATTAGGAATCGTAACCCGTATAACTTCATATCTGGGAGTCCTCTATAGCAGAGGACGTGGCCGTTAGTCAGCACTGTTATAAGCCTCACCAGCTCATCTAACCTCACTAAGGCCAATAATATCCCAAACAATGCCTGATACCTCCTCAAAGAGTCCTGCTAAGTTAGCCTCACTCGAAAGAGTTCGGGTGGTAAAGGTTGCAAGGGTCAATTTCCATCGGCGGCCTGTCCGGGTCCAGAGATTCTTAGCACCCTCTGCTGCATTACAGGTCTGACCGCCGCCTTGGTCAAGCGCTCCGCAGATGCTGGAGACTGAGGGCCATGGGTTAATCGTTGGAATCATGAGGGAGGTAGTGGCCGAATACTGCACCAGGGAGGCCATTTCCCGTTCCGGTGAGGGAGTGTCGTTGTTGAAGCTTAATGGGCCTTCCTAATTAGATTAGTATAGCCCCACTGATTCTCGGCGTTCTAACCGGTGTGAGGCGCCACTCCAAGCCTGGAGATGTTTAATTAACTGTGAATCACAGCTCGCCGTCATTGTTTAGTAGCATTGCATGGGGCCCCCCTTTCATCCTTAGCTCAGGCTGCCAGATAATGGTGGGGTTGTGACCTTTTTTTGGGACCCGTCAAGAGTCGATGTTCACGCTACGCTGACGTCTGGATAGGCGCTAATGGATGGGCGGGTGTTTGCCTTGTGGCAGACGTCCATTTAACGCTTTTGCGTTGTTGAAACGTAACAGTATATACTCGACTAAGGCGACACTCATGTAAATGTCGTACCCTCAACTTGGCAGCCCAAAATTTGAAAAAAGAAATGTTGAAATAAACAATTTGAAGACTGGAGAGAGAGAGAGTTGCAGGTGGCGCGCATGTTCTTGGGTTCTGAGCGCGTGGTGTTCGCGGTCTTCGGACATCATTCTAGGAAGCTATGACTTCACGGTCATATCTAACTTCATGGAGGGCACTGAGGACGATTGTATTCATGAGTGTGCTACCGAAGCGAATCTGAGATGCGGTGACAGCGACAGTAATGAGGACTATAGACAGGCACCAGCTGCGTGGCGTGCTTGTGTGAACAAATATGTTCGTTATGAAAACCGGCAACGCTCGTTTTGCACAAAACAAAAATCAAGACTGTTGCTCACGGCCAGAAAAATTAGACTGCAATGGCCCACCCCCGGAAAGTCCCACTCCTCGTCAAGACTGCGAAAAGAAGGTGCGGCCCTTACACGAGTATTTGCGGTAGTCACATTTTCTTTTACGGCGTTTTGTAGACAAAGGCCCGCAAAGAAATAATCACTTAGTTTAAACTGTGTTGGAGACAAAGACACGAGGGTCGGCTTAGATTATGTGGTTCGAGCATTCCGTAAGTCGTAAACATTGGTATTGCCCTTGACAACCGTTTGTGCACCACGATTACGCGTTGTTGCTGACTGAGAAAGTCAGGTTCCAGCCAAAGCCTGAGCGGCCGGCCGCATCATTCGAACATCGGCAAAAGTTGGTAGTAAAACGTATACGGCAGGCCCTTGGAAGTATGCTGCTGCTAAAATCGATTATCGAGCAAACACGACATGGGGTTATGTTTTCGCTCTATAACCTTGCGTATAGTGTTTCGGCTTAGCCATGGTTAGGGTGGCGTGTCACGATGATGTGCGGAGTCGTCATGTGTGGTATATTTAACCCTCGCGTGGTTCCCGCCGGAGCCGCGAACACAGACTCGTCGTCGTTGCGGAAAGAGGAGGCTTCTCTCTCAGCGTGCCCGCACGCAAAGAGAGGGACGAGCACCTGCTGAACGGGCCGCGTATTTATGCGAGACCGTTGATGCTCCGGCGGCGTGAGAGCGAAAGGCGCGGCGGTGTCGTGATCGCTCGGCTGTGTCGGCGTGCGGTCGTACCCGAACATCTTCGGCTTGACTGGCCACGCGTAGGGAATACGTGAGAAGGTGCCGCGGGACTTTATCCGGTCCCTCGGAGGAACCGCGCGCACGCGCGCGTCTCCTTCGTGTACGCAGGCAGCGGCCGTGCGAGCGGCGCCGGCTGCTTCCCATGCATGCGGCGGCAAGGAGGCGCGAGCGCGCTCCTGGGACGCTCGCACCTTCATCATTGAACCCTGTCGCGGGCGCCAGATATCGAAGGCCTCCCACCCCGCCGCGTCGGCTGCGTGGCTGGTGCAGAGCCGACGCTTCTGTTCGTATCTCCGAATAAGCAACACCGGTTCACGTGTTGCGCGGGAAGAAGTAGTGACGTGCTTTATGCGCGGCACTTTCGAACGCGGATCTATTTATTTTTCTTGCTTTTGTATTTTTTACACGCAGAAGCTTGTACTAGCTACGTGCCTAGCGTAGAAGTTACGGCCTGTCTGTTGGTGCCTCTGTGGCCGCATTGCCAATATTGCCAACGAAATCGCAAGTTCCGTCGAGACGTGCGCATGCTTTCTCATTCTGAAGTCGCAGGATAACCGAATTCGCTGGTGCACTTTCGTTAAGCGCTAGATGTGCAATGACGGAGACTCCAAGCAACGGGCTTCAACGTTTACGACGACCAGATGACGGGTAAGGTGGGGGATATACATACCTCCAGGCCAATATATAGGTTTGCGAGTCTTCATCAGGAGATATCTTCAACGTGGGAAGATACATGTAAAAAAAGACGCTGCTGCGTGAGTGCAATCGTGCGTGTGCACGCCGTGATGAGCAGAAGACTCAAGAGCATAGTGTTTATAGCGTTCATAGTATTTCTGCCTCATCCACTGTCACTGAACCCGGAGCTACTTACACGACTTCCAGCGTACGAGACACAGCCGGGTATTGAGTGCGTCCCAACTCGAAGCTCTATCGAAATCAACCTATAACTCCTCTTATACAAAAGCCCTAACGTACAACCACGAACGACAGTGCTCATCCATGAACTATATTCGTGTGAGTTCTTGCGCATATGCTATCACTTCTCGTAAAGAGCCATTGGATGAAAAGTGCAACGGCATTATATGCATATAATGTGCATATATATATATATATATATATATATATAATGTGCATAATATATTATGTGCATATATCATTGTGACAGCTGTATAAGAAAGCATATTTCCACACGCAAATGCAACCATTTACATTTTTACGCACCGTTTAATGGGCCAATCAGAGGCTATGTATAAGCTGCATTGGGTTACGATACGACAGAACGGTTCCTATCGGCTTGTAGGTACAGACCAGTAGATATCAAGTTATAACGCTTGCTCCCTGCATACGCAGAAAACCCTGCCAACGCACTGGAGTCTTCACCGATGCGTCAGCCGCGACAGGAGTGCACAGTGAGCCGTTCTTGCGCGCAAAGTGCCTTGAGCGCTTGGTCGCAAAGTACACAAACTCCACTTCCCACACCGAAGAACGGCTTTAATGAGACAAAATACAGCCTCAATAGCACTTGGCCGGAGCGGGCTACAGAGTGCGCAGTCGAAGAGCGAGAACACTCTCCATGCTTCAACGACTGACCCGGAAAATCAGCGCCCTGTCCACAGTGCTTCATACGCTTCCTAAGCTTCTCTGCGGCAGTCCTGCAGTCCAGAGCACGACCACTCTCGCGCATGTGATTGGGGCTGTGCCGACCGATCAATTCCGTTTCAATCGCGCGCCTCCGCTGAGCACGTCCTCTGCTCCTCAGTAGCTCACTTCCACAGCGACGACCCTGGCTGGCCATGCTCCAGTTCAGGGTCGCCGCGCACGGCACGCCCCGGCCCGACCCGGAATGCATTGTTTACTCCGCACGAGCTACACACCACGGCTGTTCTGAAATTCACAGGCGCACGCGTTATATGGGAAGCGTCGGCAGGCAAGCGAGCCGGGTCCCTGGGCGCTCCGCGAGTCTTCTTCCCACCGGAAAATCGGCCGCCGCGCGGCCAGCGCCGATGTGCTTCGAGCGCGGCTTCGCTAACGAACGGGCGCGATGAATAATGCATGGCCGGACGCAAGGTGCACGGCGCGCGTGTGCGGCTTCGCAGACGGTATGCTAATACAGATAAGAGTGCGTGTGCGTGCAAACGCGTTGGCCATTCGCACGCTGGGCCATGTGAGCGCGACGCTTGACGGTAGCTGTCCGAAAGTGCGGTGCCTATTTCTCGGCAGTTTCTAATTAGCTCGAGGGGCTTTGAGAGTAGAGCACTGAAGAGGTCGGTAAACGGAATTCAAGCGACGTAAATAAGCAAGCGACGGCTCGTCCTGTTGCGTCCTATGCATACATATGAAGAAATTCATCCGGCGTTGCATCAGCCTGACGGCGAGAATTGGGTGGCAAAATCAAAGAAGCTGAAAACGGTGCGTTCGTTTGTGAAGTTCTGGCCTTTTTCTTTATTCTGGAATGGACCTTAATTTACCCCGAGTTAGGCTGCATTTCTCTTATCAGCGTTCACGTTACGACACCCGTGGTCTGTTGGCTCCCTTTGCGGTGAGAAATGGTCAGACAATAGTCAACTCCCATTTAATTGATATTTGTTAATTCAACTTTTCTATTAATTCGAACGCACTGAAAAGTTCCGGCGAGAAACCATGTATTGCCATGGAAGGAAAACTCGTTTAGTTCGAACTTGAAGTCGTCCTGCTTCGGTTTACTTGATTCCCACCCACCCGCACCGGCGACCTCTCAGGCGCGTAGCGGTTGAGCTTGGAAGCACGAGAAATTCAGCAGACGATGCTATTGCTTTACTAGGTATAATGCTGCTTTATATAAATTTGTTTTTATTACTTAGCTGCCGGCACTCCTTCCACGCGTGAACCAATTTGTTGTCGCTTGTGTTGTGTGTGTCAGGCATGTGTCCGGGGCCCAATGGTTAGAACGTCGGGTTTCTGTGCTGGAGCAACCGGGTTCGAAACAACTATCAGATATGTAATTTCGTTTGTACTGGGTTAGCATTACAAGTTTCAAAGTGGAAAGAAGTATATCTGTGTGAAGTGCAGAGATGGGTCATGGAGGTTAGAAGAGCGTATATATATATATATATATATATATATATATATATATGTAGAAACATTGACACCAAGGACAACATATGGCAAACTACTTGTACTTACTAATTGAATAAAAGTAATGCTAAATTAATGGAAATCAAAGTGTATGAAAAAACAACTTGCCGCAGGTGGGGAACAATCCCACGTCTTCGCATTACGCGTGCGACGCTCTACCAATTGAGCTACAACGGCGGCGTTTTCCCATCCACTTTCTTGGGTATTTATGTTTTACTACTAGAACTCACCCTGGGAATGCTAGCCAGCGCCACCACTCAAAAACCTTGGCGGCGGATGTGGAACATCCTTTCTGCCGCAGGCGTCACGAGTACGTGATCTTCTTGAGTGAAGGCAACTGGTCAATAAAACCACACATGCTACCTGAAGGCATGAATGTTGCCGGGTTATAGACCCTCGTTATGTAATAAACGAGAAAAAAGGGTGTTAACCGAGGGGCCCGATTTTTATTAATCATATCATGAGAAGTCAACAAACAGTGACACCAATGACAAATAGGGGAAATTACTTGCACTTACTAATTGAATTAACGAAATAATAAATTAATAAATTAATAAATAAACTTGCCGCAGGTGCGGAACGATCCCACGACTTTGCATTATATATATATATATATATATATATATATATATATATATATATATATATATATATATATATATATTGTTACGGAGCAGTGGGACATATAGTATGACTATGAACAGGACGATTTGGCGAGCAGAGCGTGCGGTTGGTTCAGGCAGCGATCTTGTGCATGTAGTGTTGCTGCAAGACGTCCACCGGCTGCCACGTGTTTATGACGCCTTGGAGTGCCTGCATGGAGAAAAGCACTTCTCGTCCATAGACCTTCGCTTTGGGTATTGGCAGATCTCTGTGGATGACATGGACCGCGAAAAGACCGCCTTCGTAACAACGGACCGGCTTTATGAATCCAAGGTTATGTCATTCTGCCTTTGTAATGCTCCGGCAACCTTCGAGCGAATGATGGACTCACTACTTCGCGGATATAAATGGTCCACTTTATGTTATTTAGACGACGTGATAGTTGATAGTTTGATGGTGAGTCGCCTTACGTGTCTGTCGGCCATTCTTGCTGCTTTCCGACGTGCCGACCTGCAACTCAACTCGTCCAAGTGCCACTTTGGACGTCTACAGATTGCTGTTCTGTGCCACCTTGTCAGTGCCGCAGGAGTTCAACCTGACCCGACCCTGACAAGATTCGCTCCATACAAAACTCTCGCATACCATCATCCACAGCAGATGTCAGAAGCTTTGTTGGACTATGCTCCTATTTCCGTCCCTTCATCAAGAACTTTGCCGACACCGCCCGCCCGCTCACTGACCTATACTCAAAAAAGGTGTTTCCTTCTCATGGGTCCCTACGCAAGCCGAAGCCTTCGCCGCCCTCGTCCGCCGGCCAACGGCTCCCCCTTTGCTGGCTCACTACGGCCCATCTGCTGCTACTGAAGTTTACACAGATGCCAGCGGCCATGCAATAGGAAATGTTCTCGTTCAACAGCAAAACAACGCACAGTGCGTAATTGCATACCCACCTTCTGTCGCACACAGAACGGAAGTTTTCTGTAACAGAGCGCGAGTACCTGGCGTTGGTTTGGGCAGTAGCCAAGCTCCACCCTCACTTATTTGGCCGCACATTTTTCGTTATCCAGGTCCTGTGCTGGCTCTCATCGCTGAAAGACCCGACTAGACGACTGGGTCGGTTGGCGCTGCAGCCACAAAGATGCACTTTTACTGTGGCATACAAATCCGGTCATTTACACAAATACGTCGACTGTCGCTCCCGTCACGTGGTCGACAGTACCGATCATGATGCCCACGACACCGATGCTTGCGTCCTAGCAGTTTCAGACTTACGTGACATTGGTAATGAACAATGCCGTGATGACTCTTTACGTCTCCTCATCGATCGCATAGCTTCTGTGCCTCTTGAACCCTCTGTCAGCGCATTCGTACTCCTCGACGGCGTCCTGTATCGACGCAATTTTCCCCCTGACGGCCCGGAACTTTTGCTCGTCCTACCTCGACATCTTCGGGCAGAAGTTCTTGAGCAGCAACATGACGCACCCACCTCCGGCCATCTCGGTGTCTCCCGTACCTACGACCGCGTAAGACGCTGCTTTTACTGGTCCGGCCTGTATCGCTTACGTTACGTTGCTGCTTGTGCACTCTGTCAACGCCGCAAACGACCTGCTGTATTACCCGCTGGACGCCTACACCCCATCGATGTCCCCTCCGAACCATTCTTTCGCGTCGGCGTCGATCTCCTAGGCCCTTTTCCTACGTCTAATACCGGCAACAAAGGGGTCGCAGTCGCGACTGACTGCGCGACGCGTTACGCCATCACGCGAGCATTGCCGACAAACTGCGCTACGGACGCTGCGGATTTCCTTTTGTATGACGTCACCCCACATCACGGCGCACCCAGGCAGCTGCTCACTGATCGCGACCACTGCTTCTTGTCCCATGTTGTCGAAGATGTTCTTCGTTCCTGTTTGCCGTGCACAAACAATCCACCGCATATCATCCTCAGACAAATGGACTAAGCAGCTCAACCGGACGGGGACGGAGATGCTATCCATGTACGTTTCTCCGGACCGCAGTGACTGGAACCATGCGTTACCGTACATAACCTTCGCATATAATTCGTCCCGTCACGAGAGCGCTGTATTCTCTCCATTTTGTCGGCTGTTCGGCCGCCACCCAACTTTGCACTTCGACACACTCTTTCCAACCGCGGCCAACGTTCCTACTCAGTATGCCCGCGACATCTTCGCCAGGGCTCACACAGCTCGCCAAATTGCCCGCTCACTGCTCGCTGCCTCACAGATTCCACAGAAGACGCTGTGTCCCTAGTTCTTCTGTGGACAACATGCCTCCGCATCGGATTGATCGAAAAACTTCTCCCGCGCTACACATGGACTTACAATATATATATCCTGCACCAGCTCGGCGATGTAAATTGTGAAGTATCCCCGCTGGACTATCGTTCATCGTCTGCACCCGCCGTGGTTGCTCAGTGGCTATGGTGTTAGGCTGCTGAGCACGAGGTCGCGGGATCGAATCCTGGCCAAGGCGGCCGCATTTCGATGGGGGCGAAATGCGAAAACACCCGTGTACTTAGATTTAGGTGCACGTTAAAGAACCCCAGGTGGTCAAAATTTCCGGAGTCCCCCACTACGGCGTGCCTCATAATCAGAAAGTGGTTTTGGCACGTAAAACCCCATATATTATTAAATTATTCATCGTCTGCTCCTGCACCCACTGATGTTGCCCACGTTTCTAGGTTTAAGCCCTACTTCACCGCGACTTCGCCCCCATAAACATTACCACCGAGACGGCGGCTTTCCGACCGGGGCGTGATTAGCGGTGCAGCATAGTGTGACTATGAACAAACACACACACACATATATATATATATACATATATATATATATATATATATATATATATATATATATATATATATATTGACACGTGTACTTATCTTTATCGGGCAACCACGTTTCGCCGCCTAACAAATGTAATCGCACAGCGTGGGACGCGCCTGCATGTATCCGAAGTTTCTGGAAAGTTATCGATGCTTCTATCCGCTGTCTGTTGTCGCCGAACCTTATGTTATCTGATTTCATCGCCTGCCGCGAATGGTGTAGAACTTTGTGGAATGCACGCGGGTCCCAACGATTAGTCTGGAGCATTCGACTACTGTTGTATAAAAGCCGACGCGCATGACCCGCTGATCAGATTTTCGCCGATCGCCGACCGTGTTCGCCGCTATCGTTGTGCAATAAGTGTAGCCTGTTTTTGTGGGCACAGGTTCGCCCAACAAAAGTTAGTTTTGTCTTTCACAGTATTACTACTGTGTTCTTCAACGTCACCACCACGTGACAATATATATATATATAGTTGAGCGGCAGCTTCCACAAGCAAACAGCGACGAAGTGGGCTACACCATAAAAACCTGTCCACCGTCGAGTCCATCGCGTCCTCGCTTCAAATTACACTTTCAAATTGAAACTAAGCATGAAAATTTAGCCAGGAGCTTGCCGTTACTTATTCAGAAACTTCGAGAGCTTGGGTCGAAACGCTCTCTTCCTAAAAGACCATTGATCAGTTGCAACATTCCTTAGCATATATTAGGTCCGTCTGCGTTTTGGTGCGTGCCATTCGTTCTTCGGCAACAAAACATATATCAAACGAATGATGCTGCATGTCACCGTACGTCTGACTGATCGCGCACAACACTAACACGCATATGCGTGTCTTGTACCACAACGCTGAATAGATGATAGTTGTGGATGAACAGCGCGAAATGGATACATGGACGATGGCGATATAATACAGCATTCTTATCATCTTCGTCTGCCTTTTGCACTACTCACTTACAACGATATGGATTCTCAACTATAGCTCAATCAGCCATACATGGACGTACGCCGCCCTACGATACCTACACCATGAAGGACGATAGATCTTGCTGCAGTATTTCAGCGTCTCATGGAGCGACGGTTTGAATGCAAGCGTAACCGTATTGTCCCAATCTTGAAGCAAGGAAAGCCTTCACTCGAACTAACATCATATCGACCTACTGCGCTCCGCATCTGCGTAGGAAAGTTAATGGAAAGGATGATGCTCACGCACCTCCCAATGGTTTCTTGAACATTACAATGTTAATCCAGACGCGATGACAGGCTTTCGACGTGGCCTTTCATCGTTCGGCAACGTTGTGGATCTTGTGTTTTCGATTCAGCAACAGATATTAGCCAAGCGCCTTTACGTAGCACTATTTTTAGGCGGGAAGGGTGCTGATGATAATATTTCTCACGAAGGAATCCTTGACGTACTCGCGGCAACTGACATTGGGGCTGCGCTTTTTTATCGATTCGGAGCTAACTGACCTGAAAAAGCTTCTTTATCTCCGCCGAAGATGGCCAAACTTGGCCACCTCAGGAGCCATGGAGTCCCACAACGCAAGGTGGTGTTTTGAGTCCAGTTTTGTTCAACCAAGCTCGACTTGGGCTAGCGGAATCCCTACCAAATACGGCCATTTCGCCAATTTACGATGATAACATTTACATATTGGCTCCAGGAGTAACTAGTTCGCAGTTAAACCCAAGGTTACAAAACACGCCAACGCTGACTTCTGCCTATCTTCGGAGACATTGCTTCAGCGTCTCAACAGAAAAATAGTGTTAATCTCCTTCACACGAAAATCCACGACTGGATACCCGGTATCCATTAATGGCCAGCCTGTCTTATACGAAGGACCCCATCGATGTGTAGGGATCATTGTCGACCGCGATCTCTCTTGTGGCCAATCTAAGAAGAGACTGGCCTCAATCAATCACCTTCTTAATGTTCTCGCCGGAAAAAACATGGGAGACCATCGGTGCGTTATATACTCCAACTGTTCCATGAGTTTCTAGCTTAACAGCACTCCGGTGCTATCAAGCACCCGAAAGTCAAACCTCAAAGTGCTTGAGAACATGCAAGCTCAGGCTTTAGAACCTGTTTTGGTCTTCTGCGATGTGCCGTCGCAACAATTGCCATCGCGAGGGATCATCCCATCAGTACATGTATATCGCCACTGACACGCTTAGAACTCATCTTCGGCACTTTTTCCCGGTTTCAATCTCAACCCATTGCTTCTGTTACGAAAGCTACACCCCGGACAAAATTGTTTCCTCCTACTGTTCCTCTCTCCTGTGCAATTTCATGCCTGCAACAACGTTCTCTTGGTGTCTCCGGCAACCCCAAGTGCTCCTCTGCATTCCAGGTATTGGGAAGAAATGCGACTTGCCGACTTGCGCCTTGAAGCAAGGCGCTCTGCATCTACTGCATGATACGTACTCCGATCGGGTTCACAGTTCTATAGATTGAACTCTAACCAGCTCCACTGGCGCAGTGATTGTTCTGTCGACGTCAACCTGCAAGAAGTTCAAGATGAGCCATGGCACAACATCGACAGGGTTAGAACGTGTCACCCTACGAAGCATAGCATACTTGACGTACACCAACAGTCACAATATCTGTGGGCCATATTGTGTGATTAAAAGGCAGGTCTGTAATCTCTCCTATCAGCTCTGCGTCACGGCCCACATGAATAATTGATGTCCGAAATCATATTACACTACCATCAAGCGGCTGACAGAGGCCACTACTTAGTATTTAAGTGGCTACATGGGGCACTTCAACGCCACTGGTAATTGAGGTGCCTACTAAACTGCCCGTGAGGCATATGGAGAAAATGAAAGCACCTCGAGTCTGTTGTCGAGAAAGGGTGCAGCGCGGCACCTCAACGATCTTGCCCATACCGTCACACTAAGAAACTGGAATACACCAAAGTTCGCCAACCGACACCTATATGCCATGGACCCAGATATGAAGTTACAACTTTTACCCGTAAGAAACGTTAATGTACTGCCTACGACTAGGAGTTTAAATTACGAGCACCTACTCATTCCTGTTCCTGAGCACCTACTCAACACATGTTCTGAGTGTGCGAACGAGCTGCTTATTATTTGTTGCCAATACTGCATTTGTGCTTTTAATAAACAATGCTTCATGACGTGCGATGTATCGACAGAAATTCGCTAACGTTGCGAATACTGGGATGTGAATGTGAACATTGTTGTGTAATAATGGAGAAAACTGGTGTTTATTATTCGAAAAGTATTCGAAAAGTATTCGTCATTCAACTCCATCAGCTTCTAGCACTATTCGATTCGTATTCGATCTAGTATAAAAATTACTATTCGCACACCTATAATTTGTAATTTCATTTTATACAGTGCTTCCTACACACTTGCACTCTTTCTTTCCTACTCAGGTACTTCATTGACAGATCAGACCCACAATATCCACCTAGGCGCTTCAGTTTACGGTACTACAAGCACTTGCAGGTTGCGTTAACTGAACGGTAGCATTTCAATGAGTTGTTGAACAGGAGAGTCCAGAATGATTATCAGTGGCGAACCTCAAATATTTCTCAATTCACACATTCCTTCTCGAGTCCTTAAGAGGAAGCATTAGCTCGGGTGCTCCTATCTAAATACATGTAAAAGCAGAATTCGTTTTTCTCGGCAACCAATGCACTAAATTTCACGAGGTCTCTTGCATTTAAAAGAAAAATTTTAAATCTAGTGACCATTCGTTCTGAATTTTCTATTTAGTATGTCAATTTTTTATTAAAAATTCGCAAAAATCGCATATTTTCAGGAAACGAAACTATCGAGTTTACAACTCTGTAACTCAGCAATGAAAAACGATATCACCATTTTGGGAATTGCATATAATAACTCATCTAAAGCGGACAAAATTAATTTGTTACACATGAATCTCAAAAAATGTAGTAATACAGAGATACAGTTTCTCCAGAACCCTTGTACACAACGTGACGAATTAACGTAAGATATAAATTGACATAACAAATTTGTTCGCTTTGGATGATCTAATGAAGGCCGTTTACAGAACCGCTATATCTGTTCTTGACGGAGAGCTATTAATTTGTAAACTTCGTGCTTCTATTTTTTTTCAAACTTTCGAATTTTTGAAATTTTTTGTAACAAAATTCATGCCCTAAATCGAAATTTCGCTTCCAACAGTCACTAGAATTTACCTTTATCTCTCAAATGCAAGAAAATTCATTAAAATCTGTGCCGGCGTTACCTCAGAAAAGCGTTTCTGCATTTTACATGTCTTTGAATAGGCCGCGTCGGAGTTGGGCCCGACCTAAAGCTTCCTCTTAAACCTCACCAATGTTGCACACTTACGCTTTTATAAAGCTGAGCGCGCGAAGCTATATTCAGCTTCATTCGCGACGAAGGCCTCTTGCCGTGAAGCTCCGTACGATCCTTCTTGTCCGCAGGCATATATGAACGCACACACAGACAACTTCTAGGCGAGCCATTAGATGAGCAAGCAAAATCTTGTCGTGAATGTTCTCCATCTGGAGCCAGTCACTGTCCCGCCGTGCGTTCCGGTGCACGTTTTTCGCCGAGCTGTTGGTAGGAGGAAACGATTCGTTAACGTCCGTGGCTCATCGTTGGGACCTCCTCGACGCGGTGGTCGGTGCTAATTATGACCAGAAGGGTCCTGCCTCCACCACTCAGTAGCCGTTGACGACCCTCCCGGTAATAGATGCAGTATGTCAAGTGATCGGGAGTCCTCTTTGGCGCATTCCAAGCGTCCCCATTTAGGTAGTACCCGTCGCGTCTTTGGTGGCGCGTTCCAGTTGTTGTCCCGCTGGTGCTGTGCCCTGGCTTACTTTCGTTCTGCGGTTGAAGCCATGCAGTATGCAGCAAATCAACTGGTGATCCCTGTAGCTAGGACACGACGGGACTGGCATACACACGAGGGACTTTATTTATTTAGCCTAATAATTCAGTGTGTGTGTTTTTGAGAGGGGGGAGGGCGGAGAGGAAGGGGGGAAGCCTTAGACTCCTAGTTCTCTGCATACGCCACCGATCTGGCAAAAACCTTGCCATGTCTAGACGCTTTCGGATCTAGTACACGGCTTTATTTTGATTGTATCTGAGGGATAAAGTGGTACGCATGTGAAAAGTCACCATTCGGTTTATCGCACATTGAAGACGACTTACCTAATTCAGCGGCAAAACAAAGAAAAAGCAGGGGCGCAGATCATGAGCCATTCCACTCTCTCCCTATGCTCCTCAACATGTAAAATTGTTAGCCTACAAATCATTTGTCAGGTCAAAACTAGAATGCATCGCCTATTTGGAATCCTCATCAGGCATACCTAATTAATGATCTTGAATCTGTACAAAATCGCGCCGCTCGGGGCCCGAGCCTCCTCCGAAATTTTCCAAGAGGGGGGGGGGGGGGGGGGCAGAGCTACCCCGGCGATGCCAAAGCCTACCTCCCCCTCCCCCTACCCCTTAAGTGTCATTACCAGACTTCCGTGACCCACGTCATTTGAGGTTTCTTTTGAGTTCCCTCTACCTTTTCACTTAAAATTCAAGACTAAGCTTTAGCTCGGGTGCTCCTATAGCTATCTAAATACATGTAAAAGCAGAATTCGTTTTTCTCGGCTACCACTGCACCAAATTTCACGAGGTATGTTGCATTTAAAAGAAAAACTTGAAATCTAGTGCCTGTTGGTTTCGAAATTTTGATTTAGCCGTCTATTTTTTATTAAAAAGTGGCCAACATCGAAAATTATCAGAAAACGGAACTATCAATTTTACAACTCTGTAGCTCAACAATGAAAAATGATATCACAATTACGTGAATTGCATCTAATAGTACATCTAAGGCGGACAAAATTGATATGTTACACATGAATATGAAAAAAATTTAGCAATATGGAAATACAGCTTTTGCAGAACCTTTGTACACAACGCAACAAATTCACGTAAGATATAAAATCACATACCGAATTTGTCCGCTTTCAATGATCTAGTCGATGCCGCTTACAGAACTGCGATATCTGTTTTTGATGCAGAGCTATTAATCTGTAAACTTCTTGCTTATATATTTTTCAAGCTTTCGAATGTTTAAAAGTTCCTTTAACAAACTTCGGTCCCTAAATCGGAATTCCGCTTCCAATAGTCACTAGAATTTAACCTTCTCTCTAAAATGCAACAAATTTGATAAAATCGGTCTAGGGGTTATTTCATAAAAGCGTTTCTGCGTTTTACATGTATTTGAATAGGCCACGTCGGACTTGGGCCCGAGCTAAAGCTTCTTTTTAATGTGGCTAAAGGCTTACTAAACCATTGTTGCAGCGTACGTGCACGGCTTTTAATTCATACTATCGCTTTATTCCTGCAAATCCTCACAATATAGGAGGACAAGTACATTAGAAGAACCAGTAACGGCTACCTCATTCGTATTTTCTCACTTTAATATTCCTTTTTTTTTCACTGTGTACACCATGCACAGATACATTATATTTACATTTATATACAGGACAAAGTCTATTATATCTTTTAAGGAGAAGGAGGTAGCCAACTAACAATTACTTCTAATGGTATGGATAAGCTATGCCTAGAGAATCAATATGTTGATGTTTGTTTACCTAACTTCAAATTGCCTTGCGTGCGTTTTTGACCCTGAAAAAAACTTGCACACTTCAGTGACCCCTTCGGCAGAGTTTTTTACCAACGGTGTGTGAAATGCACGTAAATGATATGTGCCTCAGTAATGCTTCTCTTTTTTTTTCCAGCAAGCAATGCTAAAGACTCATAAAAAAATCTAATCATAGACAAGATTTACTAGGGATGAAAACATCGCCACTTTTATGTAGAAGTCATAAATATTTATAATTCACTCAGTAACCGAAATGATGCCAAGCCAGATTCAATCGAAATCCCAATCACTAGCAGTCATGCGCAGCAGCGCCTGTACTCGGACTCACAGTAAACAACAACAACAAGAAGAAAAAATAATAAGAGAGGCTACACTTTCGCCGAAAAGGCGAAGCAGTACTAGTGATCGTGAACTATAAGACAATTACACGAAGGAAGGTTACACCACCGAGAGACCCCAGATTCATAGTGGGGCGAGAGAACTCAGGCTGTGAAATTGAGCTGTCTCCTACTATGCGGTCTTGTAAATACTAATATAAGGCCGTCACTTCAGTGAACAGTTCTTCGAGGTCACGCGAAGTTTCTTCAAGTGCAACTATTATTAAAGGTAAATTTGTTATTAAAGTTTATTTTTCATCCGCTTTCATTTCCATTAATTTTAGTTCTATAATTATGTACAAGTAATGTCCACTATGCTGTCCTTGGTGTCTTTGTTTGCTGGCTTCTTATGATATTACTAATAAAAATCCGGCCCCTCGTTGTCCTTTCTTCTTGTACATTACATAGTGGTCTCGAATCCGGCAACATTGATGTCTTCAGCTGGCATGTATGGTTTTATTGGCCAGTTGCCTTCACCCATAAAGTTCACGCGCACCTGACGCCTGTGATAGAAAGGATGTTCCACATCCGCCGCCAATGCATGTGATTGGTGGCGCTGGCTAACACTCCCAGGATTAGTTCTTGCAGATAAACATAAATACCAGAGAAAGTAGAAGGGAAAACGGCGCCGAGGTAGCTTGGTTGATAAGAGCATAGCACGCGTAATGCGAAGACGTGGGTTCGTATCCCACCAGCGGCCAGTTTTTTTTTTTCATGCATTTTTCATTGCCCCTATGCTGCCCTTGGTATCTTCGTTTGTTGGCTTCTTACGATATATATATATATATATATATATATATATATATATATATATATATATATATATATATATATATATATATATATATATATATCTGGTGAGACAAGGTTTAGGCAGCCGGTGTCTTTCTTCTCCCGACTGAGAGCTCCACCACCAGGCCCCAAAACGGTGATGATGAGTATGTACAGGTGAGAATATTAAGCGTATGAATAATGCTCACACTAATTTCCCCGCGCGCGCAAGTGGCCAGCCAGGCCGCGACTTAGCCAGGAGGGAAACGCCGAACGAATCGTTTGAGGCATGAAACGTGAATGATCTCCGAACCACGATAACGATGGTCCGAAGAAACGTCTACGGGAGTAACGCGATAGTTCACGGGGGATGTTTGTTCATTAATAATGTAGGGTCCAAGGAAGCGGGATTCAAACTTCTCATACAAACCGGGTGTACGAATGGGTGTCCAAAGGAGCACTTCCTCTCCAGGACGAAAGGAGACGTCGCGACGAGAGATGTCGTAACGTTGCTTGCGATCTAGCTGACTGACTTCTGTGTCAGTTCTGTGACTTCTGTGTCAGAGCACGCGTTGACGGCATTTCTCAAGTCTCGAGACGAACTGTTCGGTATACTGGCCGAGGTGTTGGGTCATTGAAGATAAGCGGCGACGATGGTGAATGTCGGTGAACGGCCGTAAACTAGGTAGAAAGGCGAGTACCCCGTAATTCGTTGGATAGCGGTGTTGTGAGCAAAGTTCACAAAAGGTAAAAGTTTGTCCCAGCTGTCGTGGTTTGGTCCGATATACATTGATATCATATCTGCTAGTGTGTGATGAAATCTCTCTGTTAAGCCATTTGTTTGAGGGTGTTATGCGGATATCGTCTTATCAACTGTGCCACAAGCTCCGAGTACTTCTTCGATCATTGTTTACATGAAAGTCTTGCCGCGGTCACTTAACAGCACACGAGGTGCACCATGACGCAGCACAATGGCATCCAGAAAGAAGGCAACAACGTCGGAGGCAGTCTCTGCGTAACGTGTGAGCTGGTAAACAGCTGTCACGATCCATCGATGACCAGCCGGCGTTATGGGCAGAGGGCCGACTAGGTCTATCCCAACGATGGCAAAGGATGTCTCGGGACATGGGATGGGCTGTGAAAGCCCAGCAGGAGGCGAAGTCGGTCGCTTCCGCCGTTGACACTGGACGCAAGAAGCGACGTACTTGGCCACAAAGGTAGACATGCCTGGCCGAAAGAAACGGCTCCTAACGCGGTAGTATGTTTTGTGGAAACGGAAATGGCCAGCAGATGGGTCGTCGTGAAAGGCTTCAAGGACTTGTGTGCGCATCGAACGTGGAAGAACAGGTACCCAGAGGTGTCCGTCGGAGTTGTAAATGTAGCGGTGTAGCACATCGTTGTCGAGCTTAAATAGTCACAGTTGTCGACGTAATCTGGCATTTGGTGCAGATGTAGTTCCGCACAGGCGTTGGATAATGCTGTTGCAGTAGGGGTCAGAACGTTGACACGAGGCGAGGTGAGTGACGCGATTGGAAGATAACGTGTCAGTAACAGATAGAGGTAATAACGGTAATAACGGGAGTGACGACTTAGTCTCATCATCAAGTGGCGAGCAATGGATAGATGTACTCGAAGCTAATAGTGGCAGCGGGCAGCGAGAGAGAGCGTCGGCATCTTGATGCTTTTTCCCAGACTTGTAGACAACGTCAAAATCGTACTCTTGTAAGCGTACCACCCAGCGACCAAGTCGTCCGGACAAATTTTTGATTGACGACAACCAGCATAAGGCGTGGTGGTCGGTTATGACCGTGAAATGGCGTCCGTAAAGATATGGTCGAAATTTTTGGATCGCCCAATCTACTGCGAGACATTCCTGTTCTGTGATCGAGTAATTCTTTTCGGCAGCTGTTAGTGCGCGACTGGCATAGGCAACAACTCTCTCTCGTAAGGTGGTATCACGCTGTAAAAGTACAGCACCAATCCCATGGCCACTAGCGTCGGTGTGCAAGCAAGTTGGTGCGTTCTCATCGAAGTGACAGAGGACAGGTTCGGTGGTTAATGCCTGCTTGAGGGCTTGAAAAGAAAGTTCGCAGTCATCTGTCCAAGGGAAAGCAGTTCCCGACGTGAGCAACTTGTGTAGCGGCGACGCCACGGCCGCAAAATGACTGATGAAGCGACGGAAGTAGGATGCCAGGCCCAAGAAACTTCTTAATTGCCTTTGATTTTCAGGGCGAGGGAAGCGAAGCACGGCAGCAACCTTTTCGGGATCTGGTCGAACGCCATCTTTGCTGATAAG
The DNA here is from genome assembly GCF_023375885.2 of Dermacentor andersoni. Taxonomy (NCBI): domain Eukaryota; kingdom Metazoa; phylum Arthropoda; class Arachnida; order Ixodida; family Ixodidae; genus Dermacentor; species Dermacentor andersoni. The sequence continues at coordinate 297,215,743 of NC_092814.1, forward strand.
ATGGCCCAACACTTTGATGTTCTTTTTGGCAATATGGCATTTCTTTGTGTTGAGTTGGAGTCCAGCTTTGGAAATGCATGTGAAAACTTCGTCCAAGCGCTCAAGGTGCTGACGAAAAGTTGTAGAAAAAATAACGATGGTCATCTAAATAGCACAGACAGGTCTTCCACTTAAGGCCACGTAAAACTGTGTCGATCATGCGTTCAGATGTTGCAGGGGCATTACATAAACCGAATGGCATGACGTTGAACTCGTAAAGTCCGTCTGGTGTTGCAAAGGCTGTCTTGTCCTTGTCCGCTTCGTGCATGGGAATTTGCCAGTATCCGGATCGGAGGTCTAGACTAGTATGGAATGGAATGGAATGGAAAACTTTATTGACTATTGAAATATTCTGCACCCTGGAGGGAGTCAATGGCATCGTCAATTCTTGGCATCGGATATACGTCTTTGCGCGTGATCTTATTAAGGGCTCGATAATCGACGCAGAATCGTACAGAGCCGTCTTTCTTGCGAACCAGCACGACAGGAGACGACCAAAAACTGGAGGATGGCCGAATGATGTCTCTTTTGAGCATGTCATCAACGTTATCCGCAATGGTTTTCCGGTCTGCGGAAGACGCGCGATACGGGCGGCGGCGTACAACCGAACTGCCTTCGGTTTCGATGCGATGTACTGCGACGGAAGTGCGCCCCAGAAGCTTGGAGTGGACGTCAAATAAGGCTGTGTGTTTGTGCAGGAGTGCCAGAAGGTCTTCTTTCTGCGCAGTGGTCAAATCGGAATTTATCGCGGCCGTTAAAGCAGCGGCAGCAGTGTGATAATCAGTTGTGGTAGACAAAGGTGGTGATTCGGTGTGAAGCGGTACCAGCGAAAGAGGTTCGGTGTCAGTAAAGCATGTCACAGTAGAGCCCTGGGAGAGCACAACTGGCGAAGAAGTACGGTTATGAACAGCGACTAACGCTCTACTGTCCTGAAACCGTACTAGGCTAGGAGTAAGGCTAAGCCCACCAGAAATGCAGTAACCGCTCGGTGCAAGGAACACATCACCATTAATAATAGTGTCGGAAGTCAGTTTCAGAATATGCTCATTGCCCGCGGGAATGAAACAGTCGGTAGACGTGACAAAACGCAGGCTATGAGCATTGACAGCGGACGAAGATTCAGTGTCCGTCATATGAATAGTTCGCTGACGGCAAGAGATGAAAGCTGAGGCGGCCGGAGGACAGGAAGTCCCATCCCAAAATCATCGCGTAAGTGCACGAAGACAGCACGACGAACTGAATGTGGTGGAGGATGCCATCAATGAAAACGCGCGCAGTGCAAACACCGGAGGGCTGAACAAGAACTGCGTTAGCACAACGAAGGGGAGGGCCATTATACGGTGCCTTCACTTTTCGCAATCGAGAACACAAGTCAGTACTAATAACGGAAAGCGATGCACCTGTGTCAACCAAGGCTTAGGTTCGGACACCTTCAACACACACCAAAAGTACATTTGACGGGAGCTCCGGAGGAGTTTAACGTTGTCCAAAGGATTCAGCTTCCCCTCCTGAAGCTGCACCACTTAGTTTTCCTGGCGGTGATCGGAGGACGAAGTAGTCGGTCGAAGAGGAGAAGAGGAGCGCCGCATCGGTGATGGCGAGCGACGACGCGGGAAACGCAATGAACCGGCAGCGTTGAAGTCCTGTGGAGATGGAGAACGTCGTGGATAATAATCGTAGTAAGAACGCCGACGTTGTGGTACAGGACCAGAAAACTTATCCCTTTTAAACACGTCATAACCACGCCTTTCATCTTGCAGACAGCGCCGGCAAAACCTTGAAATGCGACCACGGATGGCGCAGTAGTAGCAAAGCCGTCGAGGTGGGCTCTATGCGTTGTAAGACGGAACAGGTGGTGGTCTTGTAGTGATAGGATTCAGGGAGACGTGCTGTGCAGGTGCCTGTTGTGGTGGCTGCTGGGAGTGTGGCACTATAGAGGCAACCTGAGTGTAAGTTGGCGTAGGGATAGGGTGCGGGCTCGGGACTTGCGGGAAGGTCACGGCAGCTATCTCTTCCCTCACGGTATGGCATAGGCCGCCACCAGGAGGCGTCATATGGACCTCAGTAGGGTTTGACGAAGCTTGGGCGTGCAGTTCCTCACGGATGATGGAGCGAATCAAGGGACGTAGCTCGCTGTCGTTGGACGCCTTAAAATCAGATGTGTCGAGGTGTAAGCGGAGCATATGAAGTTCATCGAGACGCTGGCACGTACTGATGATGTCTGCAACGGTAGTGGGGTTCAGCACTACAAGAGCATTGAATGCCACAGTTCCAATACCCTTGAGCAGGTGGCGTACACGGTCACTCTCTGCCATCGAGGTGTTCACGTGGCGGCAGAGGGCGAGGACGTCCTCTGTGTACGAAGTGTAAGACTCGCCCGAGTGCTGAACACGCTCAGAAAACTTCTTGGCGATACCGGAGCGAACAGACGACTTCGCGAAAATCTGGCGTAGGTGGTGTTTAAAGGTGCACCAGTTGACGAAATCGAGCTCACGATTGTAAAACCAAGTTTTCGCGACGCCGGTTAGGCAGAAGGCGACGTGAGCAAGTTTTGCTGATTCGTTCCAGTAGTTAAAGTCGCTCACGCACTCGTATAGCTCCAACCACTCTGCAACGTCGTCACCTAGAAGTCCAGCAAACACAGGTGGATCCTTCTGAGGGGCGGTGACCTTCCAAGAAGGGGTCCCCGCAGGTGCAGGCAAGGTGGATGTCGTGGTATTGGGGCCCTATAACGTAGAACTATTCCAATATGTTTCTATTCCAATCTCCTGACGCCAAATTTGCGTAACCGCCGACGCAAGCACCGGGTGGTCACCCGCAGGGTTGTCTGAACAGACCAATCAAACGCTCTCCTCGTTCATAGGAGGTCACTTTTGTTTGCTTGAAAAACAAATAACATTGCCTACACTAGCTGAGCGGCTTGTCTTATATAATTGGCTGACAAGAGGCGAGGAGCACGCTCAAGTGGAGAGGCATACAATGGGGCCGAGGCAGTGCACTGAAAGTCAATAACCGGATGAAGAGGGTGGTGCCGGCGTCTGCGATTGGTCCGCTTTCCCTTACTTAGCTTGCGTTGGCTGGTCGAAAATCGCGCCGGCATGCAACGGAAGCTTAAAAATGACGCTAAAACTGATCCTCAGCAAAGAAGAGGTGGCAGAATCAGGTCGTAAACGTGCCGAAAGTGTTCGAAAACGTTACACGGCCACGCAAAATTTGTTTTTATACGCAAATAAACCCATGCTCTCCGGAAGATGCGAGTACCCAGCGCCTGAGCGATCGACGGCAGCCATCTTTTATTCCTTTCGGAACGGGCTGCCTGCGGCTATTCAGAAGAAAATTCAGTTTTATTGGGCAAATTAATGCATCTTTAATGCGTTCACGTCATTTGACGCGGTGAGTTTTTGCGGTTTTGTGACGTCACGTGACAGGCAGGTGAAGTGGGTGCAGCCCGAAAACTTTTGACCAATAGGTCAAAAGTTTCGACGCGAAAAAGCGTCGAATCAAAAATAACTATTTTTCTTTTTTAGGTCAAATCATGCATAATCAGTGTGTACAAGTCATATCAGATGGGAAGCTATCGCGGTTTTCGTGACGTCGCGTCACAGACAGGTGAAGTGGCGGTGGTCCAAAAAAGTTTTTGACCAATCGCGGAGGGCTGATTACAGTATTGGAATAGAAAAGTTTGGAATAGTTTTACGTTATAGCGCCGTTGGTCTGCTGGTCTTGGGACATGGTCGAGTGCAGTTGGTAGAGGCGGCGACCCGAGCGGAGCTCCAGGGATGTAGCGTAGGTGAAGCTGGAGAAAGACCGGGAGCGAGAGGACGAAGAAACCGGACAAACACGCCACCACTTGTGAGACAAGGTCTTGTCTTGTATCCTCAACAATGGCGCGTACCCACTATGGGGGATTGGCCAAGATGCAGGCTGTTTTCCGCATGCTTAGAAGTAAAGCGAAACTATATCTGAATAGTGGAAAGCGGGATGATTGAACTGTAATTTAGAAGTGTAATGAAACATTGTTAAGAATTTAGAAAAATAAGTTAACGTAAGGAAATGAAATAATAGAAATTATTGATAATTTTTTTAGAAATTCAGCAAGGTACTCTTTTTGTCTCTCTAATAAAATTGTAAACTGCAAGAAAAGCATCTCTGTGGCTAGACCCCAGTGAATTCGCCCCAAAAGAAAGAATGGTTGGCGAGGTTAGCGATAGCCTAAGTTTGGTAAATGAGCATTCTAATAGTTTTCTTTGTCTTAGAAAGCGGCGGCACGAGTGAAAATAATGTTGGATAGTTTCAGGTGCACTGGAAAAAGAACATAGAGGGGACGTTGCGAGATCAGACCTGTGTAAGTAAATATTTAGAGGCGGTATACGACATCTCAATTCTGTAAAGGAAACTTCCAATTGCCTTAAAGGACACCAATTATTATTCCATGGGAAGCCAAGATGGTGGAATTCCGAAGACGGTGTTAGCATGGATATTGTAGAGTTTTGAGATACAGCGAAATTTCTGTACCTAGTCACGGTGACATAAGCTGATGTCGGCAAAACAGATAGGATATGGCCGTTGAGGGACGCTCGTGCGAGTGAATCAGCGATTTCATTTAAGTGCAACCCATGATGTCCCGGTACCCAAAGCAAACGTACTTTCCGTAAGTATGGAGGTACCATCGAACGAAATGTTTTTTGAATTCTTGAATTTAAAGATGCAGTTAGGGCTGTACATACAGATAGCGAGTCGGTCACAATAACAGCTAATGGGTCATTTTGGGGGAGTTTTCGTAATGCTAATATAATTGCTAATAATTCTGCTTGAAATATAGGCGTGAAGTCGGGAAGGCGAATGGAGTAAGGCCATTGAAGAGCTCCAGAGAAGATCCCCACTCCTGCCTTCTCATTGCACACAGAAGCGTCAGTAGCTATTACATTGACAGTGGTTAGCTGGTGTATGTGGCCGTGTAAGATATTTATTAAATCTCGCCTTGGTAATAGTTTAGCATGATTTGGAAATATGTCCTCGAGCTCACTTTTGAGGTCTGGTAAGACATCATTTGAATGGCAAACTTGGCATATGGACACATCCAATTTTTGTAACTGTGCTTGCACAAATATCTGAGAACTGTGGAATCTCGACCAAGATACTTGAAAAAACTCAGACGGTTCAGTGATAAATGCATATTGCGTATGTCTTTTTAAAAAGTCATAAATAAAAAAAAGAATGTCTCAACCGTAAGCATGCGGAATCTGCAATCTAGGGTGGGTATATGAGCTTCCTGACATAGAACAGCGTTGGCAACAAATCTAGGTAGCCCGAGGCATGACCGTAGAGCTTCTCTTTCCAAAAGTATGAGAGGTTTAATTTTGTATGCGGGGCCACCGGAAACTATTACGCAGCCGAATTCTAATATGGGCCGAACATACATATTATAAATCATCAGTAAGGTATCCCTGCATAGTCCAGAGAGACGGTGGCTGAGCCGGCGGAGCGTAGCTACGTCTCGCTCTGCCTTTGTTTTAATATGTTCAATGTAACTGCGCCAGGTGTGTTCGCCATCGTAAATAACACCAAGGTACTTGACTTCGTCAACTTGAGGAATGATTTCCTGTCGGTATTGTAAAGATATATGTACCTGTGCAGTTAATGGGAATACTAAGACCGTAATTTTGCTAATATTTAATGACATACATAACCCCTCTAGCCATGTCTCCAGCATTCCTAAGTAATTTTGCAACGACTGTTGTAGTGAATGTATATTATTTGCGGATGTAGAAAATGCGATGTCGTCCGCATAAGCATAAACATGTACTTCCGTAGACAAAGGAATTGTGCTTAGCAAAATGTTATATAGGGGAAAGAACGGAACCCTGTGGTACACCGCTGGTCTGCTTGTGTTTAGACGTCGAAATACCGTGTTGGTAACAATAAAACTCTCTATCCCTTATAAATTCATAGATCCAAGTGGTTATATATTTTGGGAAATTCGTAGACTGAAACTTATCGAATAGAATACAATGTTCTACAGAGTCATATGCTTTTGATACATCTAGCGTCACCAAAGCTGCGTACTCTCGTTTGCGGCGAGCAAGTTTAATGCGGCTCTCTAAACCTACATGGGCGCACGATATGGAGTGGCCGGGACGGAATCCAATCTGACAAGGACTCAGAAGGGTATCATCCTGCATAAAATTTGTTATACGGCCGTGAAGAACCCTTTCTATTAATTTGACGACATTGGAAGCAAGAGAAATTGGTCTCATGTTTTCTAAGTCAAGTCCAGATGATTGTTTCTTTAATGGTGGAATAATTTTAGGTACTCTCCACTCTCTTGGAACCCATGAATTCTTGAGAGAGAAATTTATTATGTTTAGCAGGTCCTGAGGCGCATAATCAAACTTTTAGCGCTCCTGTTGTAATTCCATCTGAACCGGGGGCTGGCGCCGGTAACGAACTAATAATGCCTTCAAGCTCTGTCGCTGTTACTGTTACAAAGCCGTCTCCCAAGGCAGGTTTCTTTAGTCCTATCGGCAATTTGTGTTTGAAACGTCGCGCAAATCCTTGAGCAACTTTCTCAAGTGATTCTGATAATTCGTTTGTTGATAGAACGACAGATTCGACATTCACGGGCGCCGGTATAACTTTACGAGATCGAAGAAATTTAAACAGGGCTTTTTTATTGCTAGACTTCGAAAGGTATGTGTAGGGCTTGGAATCATAATCTTCCTTAGCTTTTGAGACTGTTCGTTTAAATGTGGTAGCTATATATGTATAATCAGCCCAATTAACAGGACATTGGTTGTATAAAAGCTTTTTCCACGCAGCTTGTCTACGTCTAAAATATCACTCGCAGTCAGAATTCCACCAGGGACAATATGATCCGCCCTTAGTAGATTGCAAAGCAAATTGAGCTTTTTTTTGATGACTGTTTTAGAATTGAACATATGCTCATTGCTTTAATATCCCTCTTCATGCCCTCCTGGGCGTGTAAAGCTGATTTTAAGGCACTTTTAAATTTTTTTGTTCTTAACAAAAGTTCGCACATTACTATCTAAACTAGTTAACGGGGTGAGCAGTTCAAAAATTATAGGGAGGTGATCACTGTTAGTTCCGGAATCTACAGCCTTCCAGGAGGTGACAGACATGCTCGAGGTAGCAAACGTAAGATCTAGGGCAGATCGCGACTGACCCCGAACGAAAGTATGTGCTCTCGAATTTAAGCAAGAGAAATGATTCGTTAAGACCCAATCCCACAAGCGTTTGCCACAAGTGTCCGTTCGGAAACCCCACGATACATGATGATAATTAAAATCTCCCACTTGTATAATGTTCTTCTGACTGCGAGCAATAGGGGTATCTAAATAACGGGTATCTTGCACTCCAGCGGGGAAGTACGTGTTAATTATAGAAAAAGGTGTGCAACCAGGTAGTATTATATCCAGTGCTAAGATTTCACAGTCTGGAGACATTATCTGGTAGATTTCTGGCAGATTTTTGATGAGACAAATAAAAGTAAACCACCGCCTCGGGATAGGTGATCCAGTCGAAAACACCGGAAATTTTTTAGATGAAAAGATTGACCAGCAGAAGGCGAAGTTTCCTGTAAAATAATAATATCTGGAGAATATTTAGAAATAATTAAGATATAATAAATCTGTTGCAGCCGAAAGTATGGAACGACAGTTTCACTGAATTACAGTTAAAGTTCCTATGGTGAATAAGTCCGAGCAGCAGAGACTGCTTTGTCTAAAACGTTCTCTTTTAAGAAGTCCCTCTTAGTCGGAATCTCTCTAACGTACTTTTTTGCCTTGGAGTTGGTGGGAGAGCTAGATTCTTTCTCTGTCGGTGACCTTGTTCGTTTAAGAGATCGGGGATCCATATCTACATCTTAATTTTCCAACCCATCTGTGTCGGGGAGACAGATTCGGTCGACTTTCTCAGAAGTTGATGACTTTGGTGAATCGGTACTTGAGAATGGCTGCGGGGTTGATATTTCAATAAGTGGACTCCGCGGTAGACCCGACACCGGATCCTCAATATTGGCTTAATTAGTTAGTTGAAGCCACGGAGTTAGTTGTGAGGACAGCACCTGAACAATGGAGTCGGTGAGATTTGTCATGATGCGCTCCATTGCTTTCTTCAACGCCTTTTCTACGGAAGCTGCCACGGCCTCAGAGACTGAGTTTTCCATACACAGTGTTTGACGGGCCGTTATACCAGCATACCCTTGAGTGCTGCTCTGAATTTCTCCAATGGCCTCACGAGGAGAGCATCGACGTCTATCAATTATTTAGAAGATTTGCACTTATTTTGACCTTGCAGGGCAATTAGGTTCATCTGCGGGGTTGGGACCACTGCAAAGGCAGCAGCAGAACAGTCGTTTGAATGATGGCCTTCTCCACAAATTCGGCATCGTGTTTTAGACCTGCAGCCTTTTATCCTTTTATGGAGTGCCCAAACCGCCAGCACTTTAGACAGTGAAGGACACGAAGTGATAGAGGCTCAACTCGGTATATAAGTGGCCATGCCTTGATATCCGATGGGCGGTTCATTCCAGCAAAAGTAGCTATGACTGTTTCTGCGGGCATGCGCTTATTATCAACGGCATGGCTGCAACAATACACAGAAATCACGCCTGCCGCTGAAAACATTTCCAAAATTCCTGCCGGACATCGACTTATGTCGACACTGCGGACTAGGCCTTTGGTACATGCAAGGTGATGAGGAACGAAACTGCTCACCGGATGTGTCGCAAAAACATCGCACTTCAGTAAATCTTGAACTCAAGCCTGGTCTTACGAGCAGCAAAGAATGCCCCCTCGACCAAACTGTCGAACCTCGGCGATATGTTGAAAACTGGCCGTGGCCATCCCGAGTTCGGTTTGAATTGCCTTGCGATTCTTCATGCGAATCACTCCGCCATCACTCGGAACCAAAGCCACAGGTACGCTGCTCGTCCCACTGCGTAAGAAAAGCTCCACCGGCAAATCAGAGTTTGGAACAGAAGGCGACCAGGAGGAAGCCTCCTGGCCTGGCGATGAGAGTGACATTGCAAAGAAATAGGAAATTACTCTGGCAGGTTAAAAGATATTGAAACAAGAGTTCAAAAACAATTACGTAAAATGTACAGATTAAAAGAAAACCGCCAGCTACTTGACCAGAACCAGTGTTCGGGAGCTCAGGCACCAGGCCTCTTCTTCTTGCTGGCTTCTTCCGCGGCTAGGCTAATCGTGGTTCTTCTTCAAGGTTTAGGGGGCAACCAGTGCCTTCTTGTTATTCGCCCGAGTGAGAGCCCCACCACCAGGCCCCAAAACGGTGATGATGAGTAAGTACAGGTGAGAATATGAAGCGTATGAATAATGATCCCTATATATATATATGGGGTTGGGATAGCTAGTCGTTACCTCCCCCCCCCCCCCCGGGAAATTGAAAGCTTTCCGCCTATAATAGGCGGTTCATTACATAAGCAAACAGTCGGATTTAGAATTCGCTCTTCAAAAGAAAAGGCCCGTTGCAACGCATTCCGAAACCTCATGCCACAAATTCCGCTGACAAGAACTAGCGTATACCGGTTTCTTTGCTCCACCTCCTGAGCGCATGGACAAATGCGCCCTACATCACGACAAACCAGGAGCCCCTTTCGCGTGAGCCCGAGTGCACCGTCATTTAGACAAGGAGGCGCCCCTTCTGCTCGTCTGCCACGATGCTCGTCTGCCACGATGCTCAGCCACTGACATGCTGTGGGCTGCTCATCGTGCTCTCTTACCCTGGTAGCCGTGGTTACTCTAGCGCCGCCTCCGTCAAGCAGAGAGATCTGGGCTCTCGCGAAGGAAGTGACGGGAAAAAGGAACAAAAAGAAAGAAGTAGAAAAACGGGGAGGCGAGCCGTTCGCTGACCCGCGCGAGTTGTTGCGCTTGGAGAGGCGGCCCGAAAGGGGGACGCGGCGCGGTGAGTTTTCCCATGGACGCCTTGTCCGTTGGCCCCACCCGGGGCGGCGGCGCACAACAAGGGAATTCGGGTCGGAAACGAGGGAAAGCCCGACCTTCCCGTTTTTTAAAGAGCGTTTCCGACCCCCTCATCTCACCCTCCTTCCCACCCGTTTTCTCGCAACGGGGGAAAGCGTCGGTCGTTCGGCGGCGCCGCCAGTTTTGCGGCCCTTCTCCTCTTCCTGCTTGTTTGTCGCTCGTCCCCGTTTGCGTGCCCCTCGCGCCTCCTCCTTGTTTCTTTTTTTCCCTGGAGAATGCAGCGAGAAGAAGGGGAGGCCAGTGGGGGGCTGAATGCCGCGGGAAGCGAGTCTGTGTCAAGCCGGTCGTCGGTTTGTGGGTTTCCGAACGCGTTCGCTCGTAGGTTTCGGCCCTGCTGATGCGAGTGCCGATTAGGCTAAGCGAGCCGGCAAGGATGCCGCAGCGGGACGTGGGAAAGAAACACAGGAGGGGCCGGGCACCTGTGGCCACTGGTCAGAGCCACAGGCGTGCCAGCAGCCACATCCTGCGCGAACGGGCGCTACCGGTAATTTCGGGAGGGAAAAGAAGCTGTCTTCATGACTAGAATCTTCCTTCGTCTGTATGTTTCTTTTTTTCAGTCACTGCATCAAACCTGTGAGAGCAGGTTGCGTTGAGACGAAAAGAATGCATTTGTTATTCGCTTCCATTTTTTTCTAAGCGTGTGCTTTACGGTAAGCTGGTAACAAAATAAAACGACGCTACATCTTGACGCTTTCCAGTGAATCGGTAACACTAGCACTACGGCTTGTTTTGAAAACTTGACGCGTCAATGCAAAAAAAAATAAAAATAACAAAAAAACACTGCACTTGAGCGGGAGGCACCGGCAGAACACCGTCAGTCTCCGTCTACAGCGGTGTTTCCTTTAAAGCGCAGCCTTCTTTGCCTGCCCTCCCTGGTTTGGCGTGGCTGCTGCTAGATGTCACGGAAGGTATAGTATTTGTGGATACATACTATACGAAGGTTATGCGTTCGCCGAATGCAAGTTTTAGCAAATGGGCTTATATAACCGCAAAGGTAGTGTCAGTAAGCGAACATCTGTTCTAGGTAATAACTTTAAAAAAAAATCCCACAAGGACACCTGAATATATAATGTCGACTCATAGGTATCTCTAAAACACATTCATCTATGAATGGAATAGCGCATAATGCTGAACGCGGATTATTTTATTACTTGATTTTCTTTGATTCAGACCTTCCAGATCTGCCGCTGGCTGTGTGCGCATTCTTGGCTAATCCTCTAGAATGGCTATGTGCATCCGCAGGGCAAGTGAAACAGAATCCACCCTTAAACGTAGCTAAGTATGTGTCGTACTTCCCGGTGCATGCACCTGTCCTCACCATTCTTTCCTCGACAAGAGAGAGAGAAAGGCAAAGGAAAGACAGGGAGGTTAACCAGATATTATCTCCGGTTGGCTACCCTGTACTGGGGGAGGGACAAGGGGATGCAATAGGTGAGAAAGAAAGAAGGATAAAAAAAAGGAAAAAAAAACCTCGACAAACATCATACATTGCCTTCGTCCTCGCGACATCACTGCGTAGACATCTCACACTGTGCATCCCGGCCTGATTTGGTTTTTGCATTTTGGCACGGCTTGTTAGTGGGGTAGTGCAAAAACGTAAAAAAAAAAATCCATGAGCTTAAATTTGTGACCTTCGTGGTCGGATAAAGATAAACAGCGTGTGACATTACGCTTTGCATTAAGGTGAAAGTAAGCAACTGTAGGCATCGCCGTTAATTGCAAATGATTTAATAAACCACTTGACTAAAGGTTTGCTTCACGTATATTCCAACTTGTACGTTGGACCAGCTTACCAGTGGGCTCGTACACGAAGCCTAGTGGTCATGTCACTGTTCTACGTAAGCAATGTGCGCCAGCTGGAACTTTCTCCATCATGGTGACAGGACTCGGGCTAGGATTCGTGCTTATCGGTTTCGTTTAGGTTCCGATCTGGTGAAAAGCTTATGGGGGTTGAACCGGTTCAGAGCTTTGTGAGCCGGTTCATTCGGATTCAAACGGGCTCGAAGTAAAATATACGAGGGACGTTCCAAAAGTAAGTTTCGCCAGTTATTTTCACACTGAAACTTTATTGCAAAAAGAAAAATGCACTACAGCATCAAAGTATACACCTTGCATTATTTTTACATATAGTCGCAATCGACATTGAGACATTTGTCGTAGCGTGCGATCATTCAAGAAACCACTCTGGTAAAACTCGGTGCCCTGCGATGCAAGGCCTGAGACATGACCTCTTCACCATACGCGATCTGTCGGCGTTCATGGATGACGGCCACAGTACCACGTGCCCATTCATACCGGATAACAGCACGCACTTCCATTGGCGACCACCTTGTCAGCATACGTCTGGCTGCCATCGTTACTTGTACTCGAATAATTTCAGGCATGCCAGTCTGCTGCCACCTACTCTGTCTTCTTCGGCACACCGCGCATGTGTCATTCATCCTCCGCTGACTCTCCTTCCGTCGTTGAACCAGGAACGGGCGTGGATTCTTATGGGGATTGTTTGTTTCACCTGATGTGCCACCTTCTTAATAAAAAAAAAAAAAAAAGAACATGACTAAACTTACTTTAGAACCATCCCTCGTACATTCGCGTATCTCCGATTTCCACAGAAACGCGTGGTACAATTTCACTTGGATTAGAACAATTGCAAGCCGTTTCCTTTTGAACGGGCATTAGATTAAAAAGAAAGCAAGCAAAAAAAAAAGCGCTCATAATTCTCCTGAGCGCTTCCACATGCCACGTAGCGCTTCCACATGCCACATGCCGCGCCACGTAGCTCGACAGAACCAAGGTAATGTTGTTTACCGTCGCTTGGAGTTACTCAGGCTATTTTTTGCATTCCGCCTAATTACATAATTAGTCTGAATTAATTAAGCAACTTCTCAAACATTATAATTAGATAAAAATGTCATTGAGAAAATTGTAGAGCAACATGAAAAGCTCCCGATGCAGCCTTATGTTGCTCAATGCATGCTACATAAAAGTGTTTTTCAGTGCGTGAAAGAAGCCCGCGAATACACACAAAATTGCCGCGCGACTGGCCGCTCGAGGCACTTTGCGTGTATTCGCGGGCTCCTTTCAAGCTCGGAAAAACAGTGTTGTGTAGCACGTATTGAGCAACAGAAAGCTGCATCGGGAGCTTTTCATGTCCCTCTACAATTTTCTCATTGACACTTCATCTAATTACAATATTTGAAAGTTCATTAATTAATTAAGACTAATTGTGATTAGGCGGAAGGCAAAAAAATAGCTTGAGTATCTCCAAACGACGGTTAACAACATTACCTTGGTTCTGTTCAGGTACATGGCATTTGCGTATATTTAAATCTTGGTGCATGATAGTTGGGACACCATGCATGCATGCATGCATGCATGTATGTATGTATGTATGTATGTATGTATGTATGTATGTATGTATGTATGTATGTATGTATGTATGTATGTATGTATGTATGTATGTATGTATGTATGTATGTATGTACCGTTCGTGTCATGGTAATGAATCATGCGTTTTCTGGGCAAAGCATAAGTGATAGCTTCGCCATTTTTTTTTCTCAGAGAAGCTAGAGAGATAAGAAAGGACATTTACTAATTGACCAGAGCAGCTAGGGAAGTTTTCATTCAATGCTAATGTGTCTGCGGAAAGGCGTTAGGGTGTATTTCAGCGCACTTGTTTTTGTTTAGCAGAGGTTTTATCTCTACTAGTTGCTGCCGAGATAAATGTTGATAAGGAAAGCTTTAAGATGGAGCAGTGTAAAAGTATACGACTACGTCTCTTGAGAGGAGTATTTAGCTTGGGGCGAACTCTCATTTCCCTGTTCAAATACGCATGTGAAAGCCAAAAATGCTCGCATTAGAGAGCCACTGACACGATTTAAAATAAAGTTGTTGCATTTGAGAGACAAAGCAAGATGATGTCAAGTGTAGCAATAAAATGTAAGACCATCTTTTTTTTCCACAATTTGCGGAAATATAGGAAATTAAGAAAATTGAATGACAAAGTTTACTTTTTTCGGTGACATCATGCGGCAAGCTATATTCAGGCACCTTTAATAAGATATCCACGAATCGACCTAAATATCTGGGTCATTCCTTTTTTTTTTTTCAGGCAGCGCGAAAGATTACTTTTATTTCGATTAAATTTGTATTGTTCAATTACGGGAAAAGGCACTGTTGCGTTTGTTTGCATATCTCAAGTTTGCTGACCATCGCCTCACGAACGACCTTGTGAATTGTTTTAGCCAAAGCCCACTGCATCATGCCGCAGCACTGTTTCTCGCCGTCCGTTCATTTTCCGAGCTCTCAGTGTTTACACGTTCCTGACAGCGTAGAGCGACAGACAAACCGGATGAATCGCGTTTCTTATTTCTTCTCTCTTGCTCACGTAATATAATTCTGCTCTACTACTGGCGACACTCTCGTGTGAAACCGCGTACGAAAACTGCCTCGCAACTTGACATCGAAAGAGAGAAGGTGTGAGAAGAGGAACGAAGTTGCAGTTTTACTTCGGGGGCGTGGGGAGAAAGAGACAAGAAAGGAAACGGGTAGAAGTTCGGGAGCAGGAAGAGACGAGAGAAAGTACAACCGCGAGAAGGGCAGCGCGGAAACCCCGAGGCGGATACGGCGGCTCGCGAAAGCAGGCTTGGAAGGCCCCGGCTACCTTGTTTGCGCTTCCGAGTGCTCGAAGCTTGGCCGTGGTCCTCCCCACCCCGAGCGATCACGAAGGAGGCGACCCAGTACCGGAAGTCAGCAGCGGCGGGCCCCTTCCTCCAGAGACATGGCGGTGTAGGGAGGGGGTCTCAGCCCGGCCTCTTTTTGGTCGCGCGACCGGCCCCGAGTTTCCGCGACCGGGTCCGGCGCTGGAAGGTTATGACCCCGCAAGGACTCGGGTCACCTTTCCTGTTGACCTGAGAGGCGACCGCGTATTGAGGGCGCCAGCTAGACCGGTCAAAAGTGGCCGCCCCCCGAGTGCGAGTCAACGAGCTGCTCGGCGATTCCTTAATGGCTGGGTAGCGTGGTCGGATATATAGGGACGAATATCGGCGCGAAGGGTTCTATAAAACGACGCCGTTAGCTTGGGTTCACGTGGCTCTCTTGCGTGCTTCCTGCATCCACAAGTGCCGAAACACGTCGCAGTGTAACAACCCTATTTGGTCCGCGCACACTCGACCCCGCTGACACGTTAATCATGCGTACCCGAAGGCCAGTTTCTAACGGCAGTAGTAGTAGTAGTAGTAGTATAGTGATAATAACAGTAGTAGTAGTATAGTGATAATAACAGTAGTAGTAGTTTATTGTATCCATTATGAAGTGAACTGAAACGCCACGAGCATCGTAACTGTATCACTGACCTATCGGTGGTCACTCGGGCACGTAGGAGGCAAATATAACAGAAATATTGGATGGACAAATGAGCCAGGAAAGACACGACAAAGGCATAGGAGAGTAAATCAAACATCAGGATATAAACAAACAGCATAAGTCATAACTCGATTCGATCGTTGTCGAACGAAATGACCGCTCCGAAAGGTACAGGACATCCCACCCATAAGTCACGCTCTTCAGTGGACACAAATCTATTGTGCGCCGAGATATTTTGCTGCGAATAGCAGTAACATATTCGGTCGTTCATCATCATGCTTTTTGTTCGGAACGTAAATATCTACACCCGAGCAGGTATTGAAGAAATTTCCCGGCGGATTCAGGGTCAGCATTCTATCCACTATGCTCGTTGCTGTCTATTTCACTTCCACAATGGCTAAAACGCATAAAAAAGAGCACCCTAAATTTCGCTCCTCAGCCATAGAATACGCTGCCAACGGTTCCCCTTTACGTAATTAGGGCTGAAAAGTTGGCAAGAATAAATGCACCAAAATGAGATACCAGCCTGAACTAAATTCACTCTGACCATATACATCGATAAAGTGGGGCAATAATTTGACTGAAATGCATCGTTTAACTAATCATTGGTTCGACACTTCTGTCGAACATGAGCGTGTGCTTCAGAAGCTGTGTGTTCCTGCAAGTAAAAAAAAGAAAAAGGTAAACGGTGCATTATTCCAACTAGTTGGCGCCATATGTCGCACGGCATGCAGATTTAGATCAAAACTATTTTTTAAGAGTTCGTTGAAGCACATCCCAAAATAAAATGGCACCTCTGCGGCTAATACAATATATGTTCTGTTGTTTACGGCCCGTCACACTGACGACAATTAATGGAAAACAGAGAAAATGTTCCTTGAATGTAGTCACTGTTCTGCTCGAGAACACACACACATACGCGCGTACTCATCACACAAGCGATCCCGAACTTGGAATTGGACAGCGTTGCACATTGAAACAACTATTGTCACCATCTTCACTTCTTTCGCCGTCTGTCATTATTATCGCTTGTTCTATACGTTCATGTGCGAAAGAAGGAACGAAGTAAGGAACTATTTCTTGAACCTATCGTGAGCATTATTGTGAGCACATCTCGCTTATGTTATCATGGTCCATAACATTCATCATGAATGTGAAATTGACGCTCTCCTTAACTGCTAGAAATTTATCAATCAATTAAAACAAATAAATAAATAAATAAATAAATAAATAAATAAATTGCAAACCTGCCTTACGTATCAGGGATGATGGAATGGAAGAGTTCAGTTACAAGTACTTGGGACTGGCAATAGAGGCATGCAGGTGTGGAGTGGGCGTTGTCATATCTAACGACGCGACCACTGGTTCGAGCAGCCGTGCACGAGCTAACCAGCGGTCCAACAAGCCGCGCGGCAAAAAAAAAAAAAAAAAAAGAAAAGAAAAAGCAAGAAAAGTCCGTTGCTGCCCCCTTCGTCCGTGGCTGAGCGCCGGGCACAGCGAAGAGCAGCGACGACAGCCCGCGCGTGCGGTGGACGCGCGCGGATTCCCACGGTGGTTGCAGTCCCTCTTTTCGCAGCGGCCCTTTCACACGCGAGACGCACCCATATTCGGACCAGCGGGGAAAAGAGCCGCGTCGGTATGCGGGCCATCGCCAGCGCGCCCGCTGGGTCGCGACCCCGTCATTAGGGCCGCCGATGGCGCCGCACGCATGGCGCACCAACAATGTGCGCTGACCCAACCTCGGGAACCCCGCCGGTGCCCTCTGCGCGTCGAGGCGACACGCTCGATCCGCATCTTGACCTTGGAGTCGCCGCCGCCGCCGCCGCACTGGGTCACGGATTTCACCGGCACGCGGGACGTCCCCCTTTCCGCGGACGTCGCCGCCGATGGCCCCCGTATGCAGGGCTCTGTCGCAGCCCGAGAGCGACCCAGAGATGATACAGACGATGCACGACACGATCGGTGGTCACATCTCGCATACGATCGTCCGGATAAAACTGACACGCGTTCCCACAAGCAGGCAACCACGTGCTAGATGCCCGAACTGCGAGAGGCAAAGATCGGGTTAGAGCCACGAAACCGAAGCGTTTAGAAAGAGCTTGCTGCCCCGCAGAAACTGAACGGCATAGCGCCTAATAGTAATTTAGACGTTAATGTCGTCCTTTGTGCCAGTGAGGTTTCCAGCTTCGCTCGACCTGGAGATTATAAAGGTCGTCATTCACGACAATTTTTTCTCGACTTATTTATTTATTTACGCATTTATTTATTCTTTCTTCGCCTGTCTTACCTATCAGGAATATGAAGGTTAGGCCGGAAATTGACCATACGGCCTTGATGTTTATCAAGAGTACCATATGTGTCCGCGTTTCGGTAGGCTGCATTGCATTGGTGAGGCCACGCCGCAGTCGGCGGGCATTGAACATTTCAGGAGCGGCAACCGTGCGATCAGGCGCACCTGGGTGTTCTCCGCTCGACAGTACTAGCAGGCGGAAAAGCATCCCTGCGGACCGCTCGGTTGGTCCGCGGCTTTGCCGTCGTACGCACTCACCTTATGATGAAAACGCCGACTCCCGCGCCGGTCACTCGACATAAGGGACGCCGTGAGAATATTTTTCGAGATCAGAAAGTCCCCCCCCCACCCCCCTATTGTTGGAAGTGATATTTTCGAGTCTAGTTGCAAGGCCATTTTCTTACCCCTCCCTTTTTTTTTTTTTTCCGCCGCGCACAGACAGTGGTGTCACCCCGCGAGCCAACGCGCGTGACCTGCTGGCTTGATCAGAAGACGCGCGTTCTCATCGCACGAGTGACACTGGCCGCCCTGTTGCCTTTGTTATTCCTTTGCCGTCTTTCCCGCTCACCGCTTTTTTTTCCCCTGACGCTATTTCCTACATGGACACGCCGAGAAAAGATCCCGCGGACGCGTCTCAAAACTCATCCTGTTTGGCGGACGATAAAGGGTTCGCCGCTGCGCTTCGTTGTCAATACGGGACTTGATCAGGACCCGTTTAATGTGCCGGTCACGCATCTGGAAGTGCCGCGTGCTTTTTTTTTTCTTTTTGATCGCTTCCTATGCTTGCATAGCCGCCGTATTATTTCACACGTGTGACGGCCGAAGGAAGGCGTCTGTGTGAAGATTCACTTTGCCGAGAGTGTGCCGGCCTTGCAGCTGCGCGGGAATGCCGGCCCGCGTGTTGTCTTCGAATCCTAACGAGCTGCGCTGCACGCTCTTGCACGGCGGTTCCGCATGGAATTCGCGTAGTAAATAAATGCATGCAGCTGACAAGGTGCTGCTAGGACGTGGAGCCATTAGCGTCGAGTGAAATAAATGCAATGACGTCCCCTATCTCTTTCATGAGGTGCAAAAGACGTGAGGTGATTTTTTTTTTTTACCAACACAGTAATAATGGGAGTAGTTTTATTTCTCGTTGAACTTCGTGTCATCCGAAAATACTATAACTAAGTTGGTGGTCAGTGTAACGATGCATCTATTTCAATGAATCTATTACAGTGGTGGTTTCATAAACGCGCAGAACTAACAAAATGGCTAATTATGCGTACGTCTGCGTATGCGCTACAGTGAAAAAAAGATGCCGAAAAAGCGAGCGCATCTGAAAATATGCACAGCTATATATATGAGGAACAAAAACTACCCGGGGGAATTAAAGCACAATGTCATTTTTCTTTTTTACAAAGAAGCTGCATATGGCTAGGATTCCATGTACTTTTCCTGTTTGTGTCGCAACAATAAAAAAAGGTGGGCGGGGGCCGATCTCGAAGGTAGTAAAATACCAGGCCGACCCGCGGCGGAGGTGAAGCAGGCTTCAAGTACTCCGTCCCTAGAATAATATTACATAAATAAATAAATAAATCAAGAGACATTGTTTCAAGTCGATGGGTATACTGGAATCGTTCGTGAACAGCACATGGTTTCACCAGCAGGTGACGTTGTCATACAAGCAAAGGACAAAATGCATGTAAAACCATACACCATTACTCCCAAGAGGCCAATGTGACCGACTGTGAGGATGTCTGTACCATACAAACGAAATACGGAATTGTGATATCCACTGTCTACAATCTCCAGGCACAGCCAAGTGTGATATCGAAAAGTTCATGACCATGCGCTTTGCATGGGTCAGCCGCGTTGACACTACCCTGTGATCAACGTTGAAGACTTTAATGTGGACACTTCAAAACCAGACACGAAATGGTTCACTCAGTTTGTGCTAGAAGAGTTTTGTTTGAAGTGCCACACCAGTCCAAGTCACTCAACTGCTCAACAACGGTCGTGTATACGTTGAACTTTGGCCAAGAATATGTCTAAGGTTGTAACCGAACCAATGAGTGCATATCATAGTAATCACAAAGTAATCTTCACTACCATTACTAATTGATGAAAATTAATATGTGTACCCTTGTCCGGCCATATGTGATGTGCTACAGCTTTGCTGGTTGTCCGCCTTCACAGAGTAGAATGTCTACTCAACTTTTTTTAACAAATTTGTATGGATGCTTGTACAATATAAATATAATTGGAAGCTATTTGTGCCGTTACATGTGCGTACTGTTAAGAAAAATGGTCTCTTTACTAGAAGTATTTCGTAATGATGAACGCTAAAGGGTATGAAGACTAACGGAAGATCAGCGACAGAAAAGGTTAAGGTAGTGGTACTGTCCTGAAAAAAAAAAAAAAAGAGAAAGGTGAATAAAAGAGCCACTCAGGCGCTGGTTTGTGCATCTGCAGCTCGATTGAAGCAGCGTTTAGGCGACGGCTGCAACTTCAAAGAACGCTGATCATTCAGAAGGGGAGAGGATGAGCGGGGCGCCACTCTGACACCTGCTTTTTGTTGCAGTGGCGCCGGGCATGGCTTCTGCCTTCTATCAGCTGATATTTTGTGTCTGTGAGTATATACATGTGTTTGTGTGCGAGAGAGAGAGCATGTACATTCGCGGCTCTATACAGTCGCCCAGACCACAGAGACAAAAGGCTCGGCGGGCCGGTTTGCGGGTTCCTGGTTATTTATTGATACTGGCGAGGGGACCGGCCGTGGCAGCAGCGCACAGAAGCTTCCCCCCCACCCCTCCGGTGCGTGCTCGCCGGCGGCGTCAGGTGGAGGAGGCGTCCCTCGCCATTAGGGATCATTTGCTCGTCTCGTCCCTCAAGCTGTGCTGCCTCCTGCAGAGATTGCGGGGAGGAAAGATACCTGTCGCAGGGGTGGAGACGGCTGAGCAGCGGTGCCCCTTGGCTCGTTCCCGACGATCGGCGGAAGACTTCAAAAGGACAACCTGCGGCGCTAGCTTTCTTCGGCAAGCGATTTTCTTTTTTCCCCGACAGAAGCTATTGCACGGCTCTTGAGTGCTCGGTTGGCCCAAGGCAGCCGTCGTAAGGGGGATGGGGAAGAGAG
Source organism: Dermacentor andersoni (assembly GCF_023375885.2). NCBI lineage: Eukaryota > Metazoa > Arthropoda > Arachnida > Ixodida > Ixodidae > Dermacentor > Dermacentor andersoni. Next base: position 297,236,570 of record NC_092814.1, read on the forward strand.
ATGGTCGAGGAGGTGAGTCCGTCAGGCGGTGAAACTGCCTCGTATGATCCAGAGCGACAGCTTTACAAAGCCCTGTACCAGTGCGGCCTCTCTCTCGGAGGTCGACCGCTGGAGCAACTTCCACAGTTCCAAAAGGCCATAGAAGAAAGGCTGGCGAAAATTCACACTCCTGGAGAAAGCCGTTAGCTCGTCGAGAGAAACGACGACCGAACTTAAACGGCACCGAGGCACGTCGATCACAACCTATAGTATAATGTGCTACCACCTTCTAGGCGGGTTCGCCCAGGATCTGACCGCCTGCCACTGCAGCAGTAGATGCTCAGTTTATTTTTTATTTTTTTTAAGCTCGAAAAAGTCCACGTCTCGACTCGGCCCGTCACCGAAAAATCCCATTCCTGTACTAGTATACGGTGCTCGTTATGTTGTCGACCAGTGTGGTTCGCTTTACTGGTTCAAGCATTTCAGAAGAAAATAAAACAACGCTGAAGATAATTTTCAGAAAGAAGGTTTTTGACGGTTAGAAAAATTTCCACAATTCGTCTCTGGGCCGGCCGCCAGAACGCCACTTTGACTGCGCATAAAAGTTTGTAACGTGAGAAACAGATGAAAAAAGAACAAGAAGCACTTCCCATGACGCGCGTGAAATGCTTTGGCGAAGCCAACGGCGGCGCCGCTTAGAAGTTTCGATTCTGGTGACTTTGTGTCATGACCTCCTCTCGCGAGCGCACATAAACATATAGATTCGGCAACTAGCGCAAACGTGAATCACTCGTCTATTAATAGTGGGTGAACATAAAATCGTTTTTCTTTCCTCCAGCTAAACACTACGTAACTACGTGGCATGCGTATGTGCGTATGTCTTTGATAAGAGCTTTAAAGTGTTACTATATAGTGTCACTCCGGACCATGACTAATGATGCCTAATCGTTACACCCACTCGCCTTTTTTCTTTTTTTCAAAAATCATCCCCTTCACTTTCTTCTGGCGCATTAAACGCACGTTAGACGGAAATTCACGCTGCATTAGTGAAACTTTCCGGGGCATTCTAGTTAGCTGTCTAGTGAGAAAGTGGTAAAAAAAAAAAAAACGTCCTTTGTTTTTTGGGGGACACTGACGTCGTTCGTTGTGACCTTGTGTGCCAGCGGAAGAAGAGCTTTGCGCGCACTCGCAGCACATCCGCAACGCGAAGGCAGCCTGCAGTTGCACGCTCCAACTCATGAGAAACCGAGAAGAGAAAAATCTCGGTTCTCTGGAGCGGCCGTGGCCATTTCGCACGCCGCTCGACGTCTCGTGTGACGTAGAAGCCGTGTCGCTGCCCACTGAAACAGAGCCCGCAGAGCGGGGCAAATTGTGGGAGCAGAAAAAAAAAAAAAGAATGTAGGCGCGAGCGCGCGTGAGGCAATTACGACTGCCGCCGCCGCCACAATTGTGGCATTTCGTGGGAGTCGCGCCGCCGCTGCTTAGTTAGCCGCTCGGTGGTTCCGCTGCAGTGTTTCGCGCTCGCATATTCCTGCCGCACGCCTTTGTGGCCCTCCTCTCTCCACCGCCGCCTCTCACAGACGGGAGAACAATGGGGGTAGCGCGTCTATCGATGCACCCGTCGTTCACACAGCGAGGAAAATGGCGTGACGAAAACGGTGACGCGTTTGGGGGAAACGTTGCACGCGGCCTTGGCTGCGTGAGCCGCCGCCGCGGAGATGACTCCTTTTCACACGCGGCGCCCGATTCCCATCCCAGATACGCGCTCTCCAACAGTTAGAGGAGACCCCCCTCCTCCTTTACGCCATCCTTCCTCGGCGCCGAGGTGACAGCCGACACTTTCGTCTAGCCGCACCGTCGTCGCCGGTGTCGGAAACCTCGTGGTCCGACGACGAACGGGAAGCGAAGCGGATGTTCTGGTAATGTCGTCAAGGGTGGGGGCGCGGGTAGGAGAGCACGGAAACGAAGAGCGCGGTAGACTGACGGAGCCGCGTCAGCTTTGCTTCCTTGTAAATCACTCGTAAGCACCATATCTGGCTTCTCTGGCCAACGAGACAGTCAGGCTGCAAGGAGGTGCACCGCTGATTCTCAGTTCTTTAGCGACGCGGCGATCGAGCTGTAAACGTGCCGGACCTTTGATGCGGGCAGACCTTTTGATCCATGGCTTCGTGGAACGACGGCCACGGCGGCCTTCCTCCAGCCGATAGACCGGTTCCCAACACGCGGGATACCTGCGGAAGCGCCAACCAGCACGACAGGTTGTACAGCGCAAAACAAGATAAGAATGAACTAGACTGAAAGGGGCGTTAATTACGAATTTTATTAAAGGAAGCGAGCGCTTATGGCCCAATGCCCTTCGTGACCGTCAGTGAACCAAACCCGATAAAGGGTTGACAGTCTGAACACCGGAGTAATTCGCACAGGGCAACAAGTGTCCTCGCCCGAACTGCTTGCGGCGAGCGTTCGAGTAATGTTGAGCAAGGGCCCGAACATGAATACTGCGAATCGATTCTGTGATCAGAAATCTCAAAGCTTGACGTTGATATCAGGGTGGCCTGTCATCGGCCGACGCCGTCGCTACAGTCTCATCATCAAGCACGATTGCCCGTTGGCCATTCTTAAAAATATGAGAAGCGCTCTTGCATGCGAATAAGCTTGTGAACTAACGCAATATCCGACGAGACAGTAGCGAAGCGAGGGCGCAGGCTAACGACAAACCGCACTTGTGCGAAGGGATCTCGCGATTCCGGATCCCGAGGCGACCTATACCGCTGGACCACCGGGGCACACGCATCCGCAGTGTATAGCTGAGCCAAGGCCGCAGCTTCTTCTCCGCGCCAATCCGCATGTGGCGGCAAGCCGTGGGCCGAGCAGCGCTGTTGCCCCCTCCTCGGCAGGGAGGCACGGAATGCTGGTCGTCAGTGCAAGTGTGTGCCCCAGTGCGGCTACCGCCCCCGTGACGCGCGCGCGGCCGGCCGCTAATTTGCTGGGAACTCGGCGCGGTCTCCCATGCGTCGCACGCCGAGACCGGGGCTTCCGTCCCGTTCCCCGGCGAAAAGTCTCACCGACTCTCTCGTGGGAAAAGCGCGGGGGGAGCCGGTAGCGCGAGCGACGCAGAGAAGCCGTGCGGTTCCCTTCAAAAAGCTGGCCTCGCGGTCTCGGCTGCCCGAGGAAGGCTGCCGGCCGCAAAACGCTCATCCCGGATGGTCTATCTCACGCCGGCTACTCGTCTTCCCAGTGACACTGGCCGCCTATTTTGGGCGCCCTCCTGCGGGACGGTTGAGTTGCAATTTCAAAATTCTTGCAGGAAACGCCTTAATTAAAGAAATTGTGTGTGTGTGGGGGGGGGAGATAGATTGCTTTCAAAGAGATACAAAAGTGAAGCAGTGAATCAGTTTAGACTGATATAGTATCTTTTTAAAACTACCTTTGCATTAATTTCCTCGACCCTCGTATCATTGTAATACAGAATTTGTGGTACCGTATAAGCATCATTTATTTATACAGCTCAAGGTATCTTTCTCCTTAGTGTCTCTTTAAGAGCATATGATTCTGCCTTGCATATGTACCAGCTTTGTCGAATGCGAGATCAATTGTGCGCGCAATCTGGAGCATAAGAGGAAGAGATAGCGTTCGAGAACTGGGAACTCACAGCTGTGCATAAAGAGTAGCGTACAGCTACGTCCCAATAAAACACTTTTGGAGCATTCAATTTGACATACGCGATTGGCCAACATGTCTACGGAAATGCGACTGAACAGCAATAAACTGTCTTTGTTACATACACAATACGCAAAGATGAACACGGCAACTAATAGAAAAGCGGCGCGTGACCCGCTTCTTCGCTCGTGTCTGTACTATCTCTATATATCTATACCACCTGCTAGCCAAACTAACAATAAACTAAACTTCGCCCATCAGAAGGAGGTCAAACGGAGCGGTGATCAAAAAGCGTGTTAGCGCCTCCTGATACGAGATGTATTGCGTCCAAATTTTAAAAAATAAATAATAACAAACGTGAAATTTTTTATTATATATGTACGTTTGTTACACACAAACTTAAACATTTAAAATATATCAAACCGCGTGCATCTGGTTAGACTTCCTTTCTTTCTTTTTTTCTTGCTCACTCTCTAAATTCGCTATTCTTCTTTACTTCTTTGCTTCTAATGTGGACCACGAATGCGAGTCAAACAGAAGACGACATATAGAAACGGATACAGCCTTTTTAGAAGCACACTCTCTCCTTTAATATTATCACCTTTTCTTCCTGCCGAAAAAAAGAAAGTTCACGAAAGCCTGGGAAACGTTTAGTCAAATGTTATTGGTACCATCGGTGCGCGTTTCGGTTTGTTGCATGGATGCATACCTGCATCCCACGCAACGTATGCAGGTAACAGTCCCGCGTGCTATAGCGTGTGGGAAGGAATGAGGGAGGGCCATTGTTCAGGGCCTGTCGCGCATGGCCCTAACAGGTGCGGTATACGGTTGGCGAGCACCGCTAAAGAGTGAGAGAGAGAAAGAAATAAGGGGGGAAGCGACTCCCGCTCTTTCACGTGGCTTAACGAGTCAGTGACTCCTTAAACGCATAAAAAGACAATCGCGTCTGCCTCCCGCCGTTTAGTACGTACGCGTCTGCGCGTACGGGATCAAGTGTGGCCGTTGTCGGCTGCGGGTTGCCCGAGCGGTGGCGTACTGCCCGCACCGCAAGTGGAGCGCAGCGGCGTGCCCTTGGAGTCGCGCGCGCGCTGGCCGAGACACCCGCTGCCTGCCGGACTTTTCTCTCCCCCACATCGCAACCGTGCGCCCCCAGTTGCCGCAAGTGCAGGCGCGATGCCGAAAGTGCAAAGTGGTAAAGCCACGACGCGCACGTGCGTGGAGACCGTTCATTCAGTCGGGTCGACGAGTCGGAAATATTCTTGCTCTGACTCTTGGAAAGTCGTTGGAAGCTTGTTGGATGTTTAGTTGGTGCAACCTGTCGTATACCAGCTAACGTTAGCCAAACTAGAAACTTAAAAAGAAAGAACATATGGTACACTATTTGACTATGAGACCTATACGGTGTTCGGGTCATCTGTCATCTTCTGTCACCAAGATAATATTTGTGTACTAATTACAAGGCTAACTATATAAAAGAATAATTAGACAAGCAACAGCTTGGTTAAGGTTAGCTGGAACACGCAGTATATGACGGCGGATCAGAGGATTCCTGTGCACAAGCGTTGCGACAAGCACATGCGACGCATTTTTGGCGTGGCTTCGGGGCGTCGTCGATTAGGCGCTACACGTCGGCTGTGCTGCAATAATAGCGGCGGCCGAAATGTGCTCCACGCGACTAACGCTTAAGGTGAATAGCGCACAGTGCATACTTTCTGCCACGACAATGGCGCGTTTATCGCCCAGCTTAAAATGCGCGCATAGTGAGACCGGGCGACGCCATGTTTGAAGTATATATCGAAATTACATGTTGCCGAAATTGGCCAGCCACATGCAAAGCATTTTCAATTAACCTTCGGCGTGACGTCTCCCGGAGTCGAGGCGCACGTCTTGCGCGGCCTAATGATCGTGCCCTGATACCTGACTAAGTGGCCTTCCACGGTAAATGTTTTCTGCATCCGACGGCGCGACGTCGACGAGCCGGCGACATGTACCCTCGAAATGTATTCCCAGTGCCTCCCAGAGTGGCAGTTTGAGCATGTCGGTATTCAATAAGGATCACTAAAGGAACACACACACACACACACACACACACACACACACACACACACACACACACACACACACACACACACACACACACACACACACACTCACACTCACACACACACACACACACACACACACACACACACACGCACGCACGCACGCACACACACACACACACACGCACACACACACGCACATACACACACACACACACACACACACACACACACACACACACACACACACACACACACGCACGCACGCACGCACGCACACAAGCTTATTTCAGTTTACTTAATTTAAGTTTATTCGCGCGACCTGGTTAGTACGTTTATAACACATGTATATGGACACCAGCTTAATCCAAACACATCGGTGCGCAGTGCCCGAAAAAAAAACAGTAATAAAGAATTGGCAACCTGCCAAATCTAAGTTTTCCCGTGCTGGCACTTCAAGAAAATTAATTCCTTTTGGTGCCAGCGCGATAGCTGACATGCTTACACAATTTCACCGAGCATTTCTTGCTGCGACAGCAGTCACGTGCTCGAAATTGCGTTTGCCTTGTCAATCTGTCCGTCCATCCTGTTACGCTTACGACGACTATGTGTCGTCATCGAGGACACACAACGACGATTTTTGTCATCGTTAGGTCCCGTCGTCATCCCCAGAAGAAAACTCCGCCATAACCGGCTCTACCGGGATTTCAACCCATGTCAGTGAAGCAATGTGCATTGAGTCAAGCGTGCTAACCGGTGAGCCAGAGCGAAACATTGCGCTCCACACAGGCTAGAAAAAAAATTACATTCTGCGGTTTTACGTTCTAAAACCAGGATACGATTATCAGGGGTACTCTTACGATTATTATTAGGGGTACTCTTGAGTAATTTTGATCACATGGGGTTTCTTTAATGTGCAGCCAATGTACAATATATGAGTGTTTTTGTATATCACCCCAATCAAGACCTATAGCCGCCACGGCCGTGAATCGCCCCCGCGACCTCGTGCTTGGCCCCGCAGTGCCATGGCCTTGCTAAGCCACCGCGACGGCTTCCACATAGACTCCGAGAGCCGTGGCGCCTGTGCATGTATTTCGGTGCCGACAAGGAGGAATACTGTGGTGGACGGAGACTACATTATGTGCATCGCGTAGAAATAGTGCTTGAAAAGATGGCAGTGTGTTTTGCGTGCCATTTTTCGTTGTCATGCTCACGAAACCAGTGTATGAAAACACACACCATCACAAAGTAGGTGCACATGACTATGATGATGACAAGCCTCAGACATGGCAAAATACCCACAATGAGGATGAGCCGAGAATAAGGTGGTTGATGGAAAATAATGTCGGAAGCATGCATCGACACCGTCGATGCCAACAGCGACTTTGAAGCGACAACTCCTAGTAGTTTTGCACAGTAGCCTACAGAATTCAAAGCGGCCAAGTTGCCCTACGTATACTGTAAAGGGAAGGTGAAAGCGCTCAAATCTCGTAGGGGGCACTGTGTCATTTCGCTCGTGACATCAGCGGTAAAGTAGAAGTTTTGGCCTCAGAGAGAGTGAAATTAATGCAGTGAAAGGCAGGGAGGTTAACCAGAGGTAGTTCCGGTTGGCTACCCTGCGCAGGGGGAAGGGTTAAGGGGGATAAAAAGAGAAACAGAGTGGAAGGGGGGAGATAGAAAGAAAGGGAGACAAGCACGAACAAAGCGCGTACACTACAGAGCGGTAGGGGGTGGCATTCTTAGAGTCTGTCGTGAAGCCCCGTAGATCGCAAGAACCTTAATAGCGCGAGTAAGGCCTTCAACGCGGATGTTCTTTCGGAGCATTGGCCTAACGCTTTTAGTTTTGAAAGTGGATGATTGTCCAACTGGTCCAGTACTCTGCACATCACTTGTCTCTGAGCACTGTATCACGGGCAGACACACATAATGTGTGCGAGCGTCTCGTCGATGTTACATGTGTCGCACGTGGGGCTGCTGGCCATTCCTATGAGGAAAGCATAGGAGTTTGTAAAGGCAACGCCTAGCCACAGACGGTAGAGCATGGTCTGTTCACGTCGTGGTAATCCAGGCGGGAGGTGGATCCGTATGTCCGGAGACAACGAACGCAACCGACACATGATGAAAACATTTGAGTCCCACAGGGGCAAAGTACACTCACGGGACATCAATCGCAGCTCAGCCGCAGCGTCTGTTCGCGAAAGCGGAATGAAGACTCGTTGACCACTTTCATGTGCAGATCGGGCGGCTTCGTCGGCGTGGTCATTCCCGCTGATGTTACAATGTCCTGGGAGCCACTGAAAGATTATGTTGTGTCCCTTGTCATGGCTTTGATGATATATGTGCCGAATTTCTGAGGCCAGTTGTTCACTGGGTCCGTGGCGCATTGGGCTTCGTATGCACTGAAGGGCTGCCTTGGGGTCACTAAAGACTGTCCATTGTTGCGGTGGCTTCTGCTTAATGAAATCAAGTGCAGCATGGAGCGCCGAGAGTTCTGCACCCTTCGATGTGGTCACACATGAAGTTCTTAAATTTGATTTCCTCAGATTGTGCCGGGATGATGACTGCAGCAGCAGAGCTGTTGAGTATTACTGAACCATCTGTGTATACATGTTGCCGGAATCTGTGCGCGTTGTGAATGTGCTCCAATGTTGCTTCTTTCAAAGCTTGCAATGTCGCTCCAGCTTTCTTTCTGATTCCTGGAATTGTCAGTTGCACTTGCGGCCGGTGCAGACACCACAATGGGTTTCATTAATCTCCATGGGCAGAACCTTCAAAGCGAGTCATCGAGCCTGGAAAGCAAGATGCCTTTAACGTAGCAAAAGCGTCCTCACCTGCGGCCTAAGTAATTGTTGACTAACGAAGTGAATTAAAAAAAAAAAGTGGTCTAAGAAAATTTGAAGGCCATCTCAAATGCCAAGCTGCACTCACGTCAGGCAGGTAAGTGCTTAGATGTTTTCCTACTGAACGATGGAAGCATGAAAAGGTTTCAACAAATTTTCGAGACTTGTTACACTGACCACAACGCCACTTCACCATAACGCACAAAAGAAGCGAAAATAAACACGACGCATTATCACTATATCAGTCAAATATATTCAAACAGTACAATGCTGAAGCACCTCGAAAAAATAAGAGAGATTAGCATAAAGCAGTTCGCCAAAACAGCAGTGAATAAAATGTTCCATAAAGCTGTACCTTTTAACTAAATAAATCTAGCCTACTTAGACAGGGAGAGTCTGACAGTTCTGAAAGCTGTTGATGTACGTAGTTCTTATTTCCCACTATGCATTACTGTGTCATACAGAAAAGAAGTTGCGCACATGCAAACAATAAAAACTCAGCACTTATTTATCTAATCCCCACCGAGTCCGGCACGGGCTCGCGGCTTCAAGCCCAGGTTTGGCCCAGACCGGCGCTTTCAAGCCCGGGCCCAGCCCGGGCACGCCGAAAATGCTTCGGACGGCCCGGCCCGCGGGCTGGGACCGTGCAGTGCTCTAATCCCCACTATTATTTCTGCACGTGCTATCAAACTATTACAATTACCTTTTAAACAGTATATATATATATATATATATATATATATATATATATATATATATATATGAGATTCTGAATGTGTATAGGACGGCACCCCTAACAAATTGACCTATAACCGCTGGGTTGCCCAGTTCTCCGTACGGTGCCTCCGTGCGTGTGCGGCATGTGTATGTGGTGTGTGTGTGTGTACACGCGCGCGGGTGTGGACTTGTGTGTTTGTGTGTGTGTGTGTGTGCACGCGCGCGGGTGTGGACTTGTGTGTGTGTGTGCGTGCGTGCGTGCGTGCGTGTGCGTGCGTGCGTGCGTGCGTGTGTGCGTGCGTGTGTGTGTGTGTGTGCGTGTGCGTGCGTGCGTGTGTGTGTGTGTGCGTGTGTTTGTGCGTTAGTCACCCAAGAGCTACCGCTTAAAGGGATACAAAAGAATAACACTGCCATTTTAGACTGGAAAAGTATAATTTTGAAGCTTCATTTTCTTATTGGGCTGAAAACAGGAATTTCCAGTCCTAATTGACTTGGGAATTATCAATCGTAAATGCGAGAATACACGTTACAGCTAAGGCAATTGCATAAACATAATAATGACAATGCGCGGGCGTTAGAAACATGTACAGTCCAACCTCGACATAACGAACCTCGACTTCCAGGGCCCCTCCCCAGGCCCCATAGCAAATTTTGGTTGTACGCTGGAAGTTGTTACGCGTCCTCTAGGGAGCGCTCTGCCACAAAAATTTTTCAAATCGGCTCATTAATAGCCGAGATAGAAATAATTGAGTGCCGCGAACCGATGATTTCAGCAGGCGGGCTTCACTGCATAGGAAGGCTCCTTCTCTACTCGCCCCTCTAGCCTTCGCAAGCGAAATTCCTTCCCTGCGTTCTCCCATACCGGACCTCGAGGATCGCGTGACGCATATGTCACAGACCCCGCCTTCATTTTTTTTTTTGCTCCTCGCTTTCTTTTTCGACGCTTCGCACTTCCGCCGAAGGTGTCGCGTGCGAGCTGTTGTCTCGTTCGCGCAGCGCACGTTGCGCGCTGTGCACACGGAAACATGGCTAGCGGTATAATTCAGTGCTACACGAATGCTGAGGCAGAACAAGCGGATCGCAGAGCGTGATCACGCGCTGGAACACGGTAGAAAATTTCATAGTTTCGGTACATGTGCACGTGACCGCACGACCGCGGAAACAATCAGACGAAGCGGAAGTACATCTCTCTTGCTTCGGTGTGAAGTAAAACAAAAAAAAACATGCAGACATTCCGTTTGTGTGCTTTATTATTTTTCTAAACTTCAGTTCGGCAAGTCAAGCAACAGATCGCGCAGATAACAGACGTTGTCTTAAATAATTATCGAAGTCACGTGTCACAACGAGCGACGTCACACTGCGGACACGATTACGTAGGCGCAGGGTCACGATTACGTCACCGTCCGGCTTGGAGCGCGGCGGCGGTGAGTGAAGAGGGAAACGGCGTTCGGATTGAAATTTCAGATCTTTCTGCAGCGCGTAGCGATGTAATACTTTGTAGACACAATCGTTATCGCGCAATGTGTGCTCTGCGCTTGTCAGCTGAATGTGGCCAGACCTGGTGAGGGGCCCTTCAATGAAATTCGCGATGTAACGAGCTATTTTCATTTCCCGATCGTAGTTGCTTTAACACTCTTGTATTTCTTTTCGCGATTTAACGAAATAATTTCGTGACGTGCTTTCGATTAAACGAAATTTTCGGACATTTCAAGCATGTACTTGGGAGCATGTAGGCTAGTAAATCTACCAAAACACTATAAAAATGTCGACCGAGCCAAAAGTTATTTCAAGTGTCATTTCGCATGAAACGTTGGAGCGGCGAAAACGCCGTCAAAGCGCCCGCGCAGACATGCGGTAGGCAGGAATCACCGCTGCGCCAGTTGTAGCGTTGGTAAACAACCTGCGGAGGCCGCCGAGCGCTTGGAGGAAGATGAGAGCTGCCGATTATATCTGTACAGGGGGATGGAGAGGGAGTGAACCCGCGGTAACGTGATCAAGCACCCCTATGGAGGGCGGGGGGCGGAGGTGGGGGGGGCGACAAAAACGCGGCGCCTATGCTTTCTGCTCGTAGCGCGCGCGTCTCCTCCTTGCGCGCGGTCATGCGCGGGCCACGCGCCTTATGTTGGAAGCAATCTCACCGCGGCAAACGCAAAGGCCGAGCCAAGATGTTTGGTACCTTGATGCGCCTTGGGTTCCCGCGCGTCTAGCGGTTGGCGGTCGCGTAATCTCAAGTTTCCCAGACACGGTGCGAAGCGTTCACTTGCGTTGGGACAGTGACTTGTGGGCATCGAGTGAGATCTGTTAATGTTGGCCTGAGCGCGCGTGACACCGATAAATCGTCGAACCTTACTTCGTGTAGCTGTCTTTTTCTTGCTTCCATACTTTCTTTCTTTTATTTTTTTTTCTTTGCTAAGGGCGAATATTCGTAGCTCCGTACGCTTTTGTCTTTAATTTGTGGGCGCCGGCTGCGGGCACTAAGCGCAGTCAGCCATGGCATCTGAGATGTACATACGGCGCCGCGCGCCGCGACACACGCACATCTCGGACGCCATGAGCCACGTGATGCACTGGTCTCGGCGCGATTCGCACCGCACACGCTGGCCCTCATAACCACGCTATTATTGCCCGACCTTCTTGCGATTCGTTTATAAGTGCTTACTGACAAGATACTATCCACCGGGAATGCCCATGAATTTGTGAAGTTGTTTTCAATGCTGAAAACGTAGAACCTCGAATTAACGAAATTCGCGATTTAACGAAGTTTTCCGCTGCAAGTACAACTTCGTTATATCGAGGTTCGGCTGTACTAGCACACGGGGCAGGATATTGCTACGGCACAATATGCGCGATCACGAAAGGCCAGCAGTGTGAAGACGACGACGACGATTAGAAGCTAGCGCGGGCTGTTGCCTCTTGGCCAAGCGCAGCGTATTTTCCTTGTAAATATATTTGTACATAGCTTTTCGTCTGCGTCTTCCTACGTAACATATCTGGTGGAGGTGGACGTTCCCTGTACCTCGTCACGGAGCTTCGCAGTGGACGGTACGTCGAGCCTTCCTTCATGGCTCCCGGCGACGACAACCCGACTCCGCCGGCTCCGACACCTGCTGCCACTTCGACGACCTACATCACTCTCCCCGCTCCCCGTGATCCTGGCGTATTCTCGGGCCAAGATGGGGAAGACGTCGATGACTGGATCAGCCTGTATGAACACGTCAGCCGCAATAACCGGTGGGACCCTACTATTATGCTCGCCAACGTAGTCTTTTACCTCGGTGGCACACCTCGAGTTTGGTATCGCACGCACGAAGATGAGCTCACCAGTTGGGATTCACTTAAGACACAGCTTCGAGACTTGTTCGGCAACCCCTACGGTCAACAACTTGCCGCGCAGAAGGCGCTTTCCGGCCGTGTGCAGACGTCAACAGAGCCCTATGTCACGTACATTCAGGACGTCTTGGCTCTGTGCCGCAAAGTTGACACCCACATGACTGAGTCAGACAAGGTTTCCCACATCCTCAAAGGCATTGCCGATGACGCCTTCAACTTGCTCGTTTGCAACAACGTAGCGACGGTGGATGCTGTTATAAGAGAGTGCCGCCGCCTGGAACTCGCCAAAAGCCGACGTATTGACCAGCAGTTTGCCCGTCTGCCCAACACCCCAGCGACATCTTCCTGTGCCGACGCTCCTCGTCCCAACAACACTGCCGATGTTACCAGGATCGTCCGGCGTGAGATCGAGGCCGCCTATCCGGCTGCCTTCGACTCCAGTCCCACCAACACATCTGCAGTCACGGTCTCACTGATCCAGGCAGTTGTCCGCCAGGAGTTTGAAAACATGGGTCTTCACACCATCTGCTCGGCCCATCGCCCTAATACCCGCCCGGCTTCTTCGATTTCGCCCCGTCCCGCATCTTCTTACCCACCACGTTTCCGCAACCCATCTGAATGGCGCACTGCTGACGACAAGCCTATTTGTTTCCACTGCCATCGAATCGGGCACATTTCTCGGCACTGTCGTAGTCGCTGGAGTTCCCCGAGCCGGCCTACTTATACTGCCTACTCTCGCCCCTCAGGTGGCCCTTCTCGTCCCTATGCCGCACGCTCCGATAATGCCGCCACTGATTCTCCTGCAACGAACCGCCCCTATTCTCGTTCGCCTTCGCCCCAACGACGACAATCTCGCTCTCCCCAGCCCCGTCGCTCCTATTCGCCGACTCCCTTCGGACGCCGCTCCCAGCCGGAAAACTAGACGATGCAGCGCCTCGAGGTGACGCTGCATTGCTCCCTACGCCGCCAAATCCTCTACTGACTTTGCCCACTCATCTGAACCTTCTTGACGTGCAAGTCGACGGTGTTTCTGTGTCTGCTCTCATAGACACTGGGGCGCATTTGTCCGTAATGAGCGCTGACCTTCGTAACCGGCTCAAGAAAATTATCACGCCCGCCACGACGCCTGTTGTCCGTGTCGCCGATGGCGGAACAGCCCCCGTAATTGGTATGTGTACCGCCCGCGTCTCCTTCGCCGATCGCTCAACAATCGTGCTATTCACAGTCATCGCCCACTGTCCCCACGACATCATCCTCGGCTTAGACTTCCTTTCCGCACATTCTGCTCTCATCGATTGTTCCGCCAGTACTCTCCGCCTTGACCTGCCTGTTCTGGATCCTGCTGAACCACACCCCAGTCGCCTCAGTTCCGCCGACTTCGTTCGCTTGCCACCTTCGGCACTGACCTACGTTGACCTAGTGTCATCCCCACCAGTCCCCGACGGTCACTACATCGCGGCTCCTATGCAAGACGTCCTCCTTACACATGGGATCACAGTACCCCATACAGTTTTATCTATTACGGCGAATTGCGTCTGCCTGCCAGTGGTCAACTTTGGCTTGACGACACAAGTGCTGCCACGTGGGATGTCTTTGGCCCAGCTTTGTTCATTCGAGGATCACTCAGTAGCATCCATTGCAGTAGACGACACTTCATCCGATACTCCTCTACCATCGCAGTCGGCAAATTGTACCATCGCTGACTTACGGAAAATGATTGCCCCCGACTTGCCCTCCGAGCACGCTCGTGAACTCTACCGCGTTCTGTTTTCCTACCACGATATTTTTGACTTTAACGATCGTCCTTTAGCCCAAACTACAGCTGTCAAACATCGCATTAATACCGGCGATGCCCCTCCTATTCATCGCCGCCCGTATCGAGTGTCACCAGCTGAGCGTCAAGTTATTCACGCAGAAGTTCGCAAAATGCTTGCCAAGAACATTATTGAACCATCATATAGTCCATGGGCGTCACCTGTAGTACTGGTCAAAAAGAAGGATGGCTCATGGCGCTTTTGCGTGGATTATCGGCACCTTAACAGGGTTACCAAAAAGGACGTGTATCCCCTACCTCGGATTGATGACGCCCTTGACTGCCTCCACGGTGCTCGCTATTTCTCTTCTATTGACCTTCGCTCCGGCTACTGGCAGATTGCCGTGGACGATCTCGACCGCGAGAAGACTGCTTTTGTCACACCCGACGGTCTTTATCAATTCAAAGTGATGCCGTTTGGTCTATGTAACGCCCCTGCCACTTTTGAACGCATGATGGACTCCCTTCTTCACGGTTTCAAATGGTCCATGTGCCTGTGCTACTTGGACGACGTTATCGTATTCTCCCCAACGTTCGCTACGCACCTCGAGCGCCTCTCAGCAGTCCTGGACGTTTTTCGGCGAGCCGGTCTGCAACTCAACGCATCGAAGTGCCAATTCGGCCGTCGCCAGATTACCGTCCTTGGACATCTCGTTGACGCGAACGGCGTGCAACCGGACCCAGGCAAGATCCATGCTGTTACGCACTTCCCTGTTCCGAAGTGTGTCAAGGATGTGCGCAGCTTCATCGGCCTTTGTTCGTACTTCCGCCGTTTCGTGAGAAATTTCGCCGCCATAGCACGACCACTAACCGACCTTTTGAAAAAAGACGCTCCTTTCCAGTGGGGCGATAACGAGGCCTCTGCATTCTCTCATCTAATCGACATTCTCACAACGCCTCCCGTTTTGGCCCATTTCGATCCTTCTGCGCCTACCGAAGTCCGTACTGATGCCAGCGGTCACGGAATTGGAGCAGTACTGGCACAACGCCAGCGTGGCCACGACCGTGTTATCGCTTACGCCAGCAGGCTCCTCTCACCCGCGGAGCGCAACTATTCCATCACTGAGCGTGAGTGTCTGGCCCTAGTTTGGGCGGTTGCGAAATTCCGCCCATACTTATATGGCCGATCCTTTTCCGTTGTCACAGACCATCACGCGCTTTGCTGGTTATGCTCACTGAAAGATCCTACAGGAAGACTTGGTCGCTGGGCCTTACGCCTCCAAGAATATTCGTATACTGTCACCTATAAATCTGGCCGACTGCACAAGGACGCTGACTGCCTGTCTCGCTACCCGGTCGACGAGCCTGACGACGCCGACAGTAGTAGCGCCAACGGCATTTTCTCTGTCTCTGCCTTCGGTAACATCGCCGATGAGCAGTACCGAGACCTATCGCTGCGAGCACTTATCGAGCGTCTGCGCTCTACACCTACCGACGCATCCGTTCGCCGATATGTCCTCCAGGGTGGCATTCTGTATCGAAGGAACTTCCTCCCTGACGGCTCTGACCTTCTTCTTGTCGTGCCAAAACAGCTACGACAGACTGTGCTCTTTGAGATGCATGACGCACCCACTTCAGGACATCTTGGGGTAACCCGCACGTACGACCGCGTCCGCCGCCGCTTCTATTGGCCTGGTCTCGCTCGCTCCGTTCGACGCTATGTTGCTGCCTGTGATCCCTGCCAGCGTCGGAAGACACCTCAGGTGCTACCTGCCGGTCATCTCCAGCCGATCACCGTCCCTGTGGAACCGTTCTTTCGTGTTGGATTAGACCTGCTCGGTCCCTTTCCCACGTCATCTTCTGGGAACAAATGGGTAGCCGTCGCGACTGATTACGCCACCCGATACGCTATCACTCGGGCTCTCCCTACCAGCTGCGCCACTGACGTCGCGGACTTTCTCTTGCGTGACATTATCTTGCTTCATGGCGCCCCGCGACAGCTGCTTACTGACCGTGGTCGAAACTTCCTCTCGAAAGTTATCGCTGACATTGTGCGTTCCTGCTCCATTCAACACAAACTGACTACTTCATACCATCCTCAAACCAATGGCCTGACAGAGCGGTTAAACCGTACTCTTACCGATATGCTGGCCAAGTACGTTTCCAAGGACCACCACGACTGGGACATTGCCCTTCCTTACGTAACATTTGCGTACAATTCTTCCCGGCACGACACCGCCGGATTTTCTCCCTTTTATCTACTGTACGGTCGCGAACCTACCTTGCCCCTAGACACGGCACTTCCTCCTGCTGCGGTCTCAACAAGCGAGTATGCGCGCGACGCCATCGCCCTCGCTGACCATGCACGCCAGCTTGCCCGTGCTCGACTGACGGCCTCACAGACCACTCAGCAGTGTCAGTACAACGCCCGCCATCGTGACGTACAGTTTTCACCTGGTGCGCTCGTGCTCCTGTGGTCGCCCTCTCGTCACGTCGGACTTTCAGAGAAGCTCCTTTCGCGATACACAGGGCCCTACCGCGTGCTGCGCCAGGTGACGCCTGTGACTTACGAAATTGCTCCTGTGGCCTCAACCTCGTCCTCTCCTGTGGCATCTAGTGATGTCGTACACGTCAGTAGGCTCAAGGCCTACTACACTGCTTCCGAGTCCGATCTTTAGTCGCTCCGGGACGGCGCTTTTGCAGCCGGGGGTAGTGCTACGGCACAATATGCGCGATCACGAAAGGCCAGCAGTGTGAAGACGACGACGACGATTAGAAGCTAGCGCGGGCTGTTGCCTCTTGGCCAAGCGCAGCGTATTTTCCTTGTAAATATATTTGTACATAGCTTTTCGTCTGCGTCTTCCTACGTAACAATATCGTGGTTCGCGCCGCGATACACATGACCATTGCAGACCGGTAACAATGTAAGTTAAGCGGTGGTAGCAGCTGTTCGCTTTCCATGATGGTAATGATGATGAAAAAAACTTTACGCTAGAAGAAAGTAAGAGAGAGCAAGCAAATGAAAAAAACAACGAACTTGGCCTTCTAGCTTCACTGACGTAAACGTAGATACCCCCGAAGATCCGCCGCTTGTACATAGCGAAGAACCAGCGCACATGCTCTGGGAGTGCGGGTCGACATACCCCAGGTTCATCAAGGAGGAGTGGGACTCGCTTCTGCGTAGCCCCGCTCTAGAAAAGCAAATCCTGGCCGTCCGGCGTGGGACTAGCCGGGTGCGCGACGAGTTCGCGTCCTCGCCGGACCTGCAATAGTCTCTTCACTCACTCACTCACTCACTCACTCACTCACTCACTCACTCACTCACTCACTCACTCACTCACTCACTCACTCACTCACTCACTCACTCACTCACTCACTCACTCACTCACTCACTCACTCACTCACACGTGAAACGCGCATCAACTACTCGTATGCGCAGACTCGTGGATCTAGATATTGTCGATAGATGGCTTGCAGTCCTGGACAACTAAACAGGTGGTGTCGCAGCGTTGGCAGGAGGCGGTCGACAAGTGCGACAGTGCCGCTTGATCGTGTGCTGAATGATGCGCGGGCCTGCTCGACCAATGTATTCTTCGAATAAATTAAATAAATTATTGCAGTCTTCAACGTCCCGACGCTGCAGAGTGGGCTACGAGGAACGCCGTAGGGGAGAGCTCCATGTTAATTTTGACCAGCAGAGGATCTTTAACGTGCGCTCAAATCACAGTACACGAGATTTTTGCGTATCCACCCTCATCGGAATGTGGCATTCGAGCCCCCGACCTCGCGCTCAGCAGCAGAACGCCACATCCAACTGTTTCTCGAACGGCGACTGCGGTTTATGAAGGGTCCAACTGTACAGGTTGTCCCAGCTAACGTTAGCCGAGCTGTTCAACGAAAAAAAAAAGAATAAAAGAATTAAAAGAACACGATGCAATATACAATTATAAGTCCTGCGGTGTTCGGTCGTCGGACCTCGAACGACCGAACATTACAGGTTTTAAAACCGTGTCTGGCACAAGGTTCTTTCAGCTATTTTTCCCCCGTTGAGCAGATTGGCTAAAGTTAGCCGGGACACCTTAAATGTACATACATCGTTCTGCTTGTCGGAACAGAGATTAATGTCCAGTCTCGGTTCCCATGTTCATTCAACGCCGTTTTCTTTAAAAACGATATATGTATATATATAGATATATATATTGATACAAGGCAGAAACATAGTTAAACAACGCGCGCAGGTTCGTGCGCCCCCCCCCCCCCCCCCCCCTCAAGAGGACAACGGCGTATTGTAGGAAAAGACGAAATAATGGCACGTGTTTTCGCCGCACGCACTCGCATCGCAGGTGGCCGTTGTCGGCGTCTACAAGAAGAAGACGAGGTGACGCGACGCTCGAGAGAGAGGAAGGCCTTCCTGATCTCCCGTTGAGAACGTGGCAGTGCTTTTTATTTACCCCCAGGGCACAAGTTAGCCCACAATAAATAGGTGTATCTGGACACCCTCAACTGTCCGTTACAATTCTGGTGGAGGCGCTGGGTCATGATTTCCAGCCCAATTCAAGTTGGAGAAAGCAGCCCGGAACCACGCCATCTCAGACCCAACAAGCTTACGCCTGTCCACCAGCGCACGAGCCGTCGCCTACGTGGCGAGCCGCCCGAGTTTCCTCTTTGGCGGAGCAGACTATAATAGCAGCAGCGGACAATACTGAAATGACATCACAGACAGTCTCAACCCGCATCGTTGTTGATTAGCCGCGAACGCCCGAGCCTTTTCACGGCGACACCTTCGAAGACGGCGAGGACTGGTTGGAAGGCTTCGAGCGCGTCGCTGACTACAAAGGATGGGACGAAAACCATAAGCTCCGTAACGTTTACTTCGCGTTGCAAGACTGTGCGCGAACGTGGTTTGAAAACCACGAAGCTGTCCTCCCGTCGTGGGATGACTTCCGACGGGAGCTGTTGGCCCCGTATCCGAGCACAGACCACCGGGAAAGAGCTGAATCCGCTTTGCAAGCAAGAAGCCAGCGAAACAACGAAAGCGTGGCAATGTATCTCGAAGATATGTCCCGCTTATTCCGCCGGGCCGACCCGAGCATGAGCGAGGACAAGAAGCTTCGGCACCTGATGCGCGGTGTGAAGCAGGAGCTTTTTGCTAGTTTGGTTCGCAGCCCTCCGCGCACCGTTGCCGAATTCCGCTCCGAGGCGACAACTATGGAAAGGACTCTTCAACAGCGTGCGAGACTCTACAACCGCGATATGAACGTCGCCTCTATGGATGCAATGTCGGGAATGTTCGGGAACAGCGTCGAGGTCTTACGAGAACTCATAAGATCTGTGGTTCGAGAAGAGCTCCAGAGTCAACAGCTGAACAACGGCCCCACAGCGGTCTCTTCGTTAGCAGAAGTGGTTCGCGAAGAAGTGAGACAAGCAGTCTGCGAACAGCACCCGCCAGCACAGCCGCAAGCGTCGTCACCGGTACGGCCGACGGTATCGTACGCCGAGGTACTCAGAGGATCTCCAGGACGTACTTCCGTCGCGGCAACTGCGCATGTACCCGAACCTCGATTCTTGCCGTCTCCGCCGGAGACGAGATTCCGGAAGGCTGACATATGGCGCACTCCTGATAAAATCCCGCTGTGCTACCACTGCGGCGAAGCTGGTCATCTCTACAGGATGTGCGAATGCCGCAGAGCGGGACTTCGGGGGTTTTCCGTAAACGCTTCTTGCCCAAGAAACGGTGAAACCCCTTTCGAGATCCAGGAGTATTTGTCAACGCGCCAAAGCCCGCAGATTTCACAGCAACACCAACCTCGGTCAACAGTGCCGCTGAGGTATAGATCACCGAGCCCGCGTCCATCTTCAAGCTCCCCAAGGCGACGCCCTCAAAGCCCAAGTCGGGAAAACTAATACCGGCGACCTGTGGAGGTGAAGCCGCTGTCGACGCAATATAACGACGGACGCGAGAGCAGTTGCGAAAAGAGCGACGTAGCTCCCGATTTATGTGTGTTAACAGACGGCTGCGAAATTACTGCTTTAGTAGACACAGGCGCAGACCATTCCGTTATGAGTAAAGTACTTGCCAGAAGACTGAAAGAAGTGCTGGCTCCTTGGAGAGGACCGCAAATTCGAACCGCCGGTGGACACTTTATCAGCCCGGTGGGCAGGTGCACTTCTGGAATTGGAATACGCGGCTTTACATACGTCGCCAGTTTCATTGTCCTATCAGAAAGCTCAAGGGATTTAATTATTGGAATATACTTTTTCCAGGCGAACGGTGCAGTTATCAACTTGCAGGAATCATGTGTGTCGTTCTCAACGAAGCACGCCATCGCGACGTTCGAGTGTGAAGAACAATTCGATGCGCTTCAGATTATAGACGATGACGTCACGATACCCCCCAAGATCCAGCATAGCTGTCGCCGTAAGAAGCACCGTATTCAGCGACTATGAAGGAACAGCAGACAGTAACACTGGGCTATTACTCGAAAAAGGGATCTGTATGGCAAGGGGTCTTGTTCGGCTGCGTGACGGATGTTCAAATGTCTTCCTGACTAATTTTGGAAATGAAGTCCAGCATGTTGCGAAGGAAACCGTCATTGCCCGCCTTAACGATTATGAGCAGATTACGGATTTGAGCCCTTCCGATGCTGCACTACTGGAGTCTGACAACGTAGACTCCATACTCGCAGCCGTCAACATCGAAGCAGCACTATCACCGAGCCAGAAGCAGCAAATAGAGAACCTTGTACGAGAATTCGCCTCGTGTTTCTCAACGACATCGAAAGTCCAGAGAACATCCATCGCCAAACACCGTATCATTGTCGACGAAGTTGTGAGGCCTATTTGCCAGCATCCCTACCGAGTGTCACCGAAGGAGAGAGAGATCATCAGCAAACAAGTCGAAGAAATGCTTAGAGACGACGTAATTCAACCATCGACCAGCCCGTGGGCTTCGCCTGTGGTGCTGGTAAAAAAAAAAGGATCAGACCTTGCGCTTCTGCGTTGATTATCGGAAGCTAAACGTCGTCACAAAGCGGAATGTCTATCCACTTCCGAGGATCGATGACACCCTCGCTAGACTACGGGATGCGAATTTTGTTTTCCTCTCTGCAGCTCAAAAGCGGATACTGGCAAATAGAAGTGGACGAACGGGATCGTGAGAAGACAGCATTCGTCACACCAGACTGACTATACGAATTCAAGGTACTTCCGTTCGGCCTCTGTTCCGCACCTGCCACCTTTCAGCGGATGTGGCAAGTGGCAATCCTGTCTGGTTTATCTTGACGATGTCGTGATTTTTTCTACCACCTTTGCTCAGCATCTGGAACGACTAAGGACTGTGCTCAAAGCATTCGTCACTATTATTAGCTATTAGCTATTAGTTCAGCAGGGCTGACGATAAAGCCACAATAATGTCACCTCGGCTTCCATGAGCTCCTTTTCCTCGGCCATGTCATTAGCTCCGAAGGCATCCGTCCTGACCCTGAGAAGACCGCAGCAGTAGAAAAGTTTCCTAGACCAACTGATAAAAAGGCCGTTAGGCGATTCCTAGGACTTTGTGCCTACTACAGGCGTTTTGTCAAAAATTTTTCAAAGATTGCCGAACCGTTAACGCGATTAACGAAAGAAGATATGCCTTTCGTCTGGCAAAGTGAACAAGAAGATGCATTCAATGAGCTGCGACGGCGACTTCAAAACCACCCGGTCCTTGCGCACTTTGATGAGGAATCGGAAAAAGACATCCACACAGACGCCAGCAATTTAAGACTCGGTGCCGTCCTCGTTCAATGGCAAAACGGAGAGGAAAGAGTGATTGCATACGCTTGCCGCACTCTTTGGAGGGCTGAAACCAACTATTCAGCCACAGAAAAAGAATGCCTCGCAGTAATATGGGCCATAGGAAGAGAGAGAGAGAGAATGAAGAGGAAAGGCAGGGAGGTTAACCAGATATGAATCTCCGGTTTGCTACCCTACACTGGGGATGGGGGATAGGGGTTAGAAAGATGACAGAGAGGAAAACGCAAAAAAAAAGGAAAAAGAACACGCACACATGGAGGCACACATACACAAAAGGCGTTCCAGTTAAAGTCGTTCACACAGGCCGGTCGATCGCAAAAAGCGCAATAGCGCTTGCACGGCCTTCTTCTGTGACGGTAGGTCCTTTCGATGTTGTAGAATTCTTTTTTCGGATAGCGCTTGGTCGTCCAGTTGGTCAAGTTCATGGCGAAGGCGTGCCCTCTGTGTACTGTACTGTGGGCAGGCACACAAAATATGGCCAATTGATTCTTCATGGCCGCAGTGGTCACAGGTTGGGCTGTCGGTCATCCCTATGCGGAATGCATAGGCTTTAGTAAAGGCAACGCCCAACCAAAGTCGATATAAAAGCGTGGCGTCTCTACGGCGAAGCTGTGATGGCGCTCGAAGACTTAGTGTTGGATCAAGTGAGTACAGTCGCGTGTTTCTTAAATGTGGCTCATTCCATTGCGACGCGGTGCACTGCCGAGCAAGTAGGCGGAGCTTCCGTGCTGCGTCAGTTCTAGAATGAGGAATTGGGACGTGGCGCTCCTCAGTATGGGCTGAGCGGGCAGCGTGATCCGCCCGTTCATTGCCGATAATCCCGCAGTGACTTGGAAGCCACTGAAAGGTTATCTCATGGCCTGCTTCACTTATATGTTGCAACGTCTCTGTAATATGGAATATTAGTTGTTCGTGTGGTCCGCGTTGTAAAGGTGACAGTAGAGACTGCAGTGCCGCCTTCGAATCGCAGAATATTGTCCATTTATGCGGTGGTTCATCACCAATGTGATGAAGGGCAGTAAAGAGCGCTGCGAGCTCTGCTGCCGTCGATGTTGTCGCGTGGGTCGTCTTAAATTTGATTGTTGTAGCTTTCGCTGGTATGACGATTGCCGCCGCGGAGCTACTTGGAAGAACAGATCCATCAGTGTAAATATGCGTAGAATCACGGTAATTCTCGTACAAATGTAGTAGCGTGAGCTGTCTAAGGGCTGGCGATGATAGATCAGCTTTTTTCGAGATACCAGGTATTGTGAGGTTGATTTTTGGCTGAGCGAGGCACCATGGAGGAATCGAAGGTCTCGCAGCCGGGGTGAAACAAGCTGGCAATGATTCATCATGTGTGGTTATCGTCCGGCTGAAAGATGTGTGTGGTCTGTCCGCTGTTAGGGAGGCCAAGTGGTGACGAGGAGTCCTGGTCAGATGCCTTATATGGGTCCTGAGTACTTCAATTTCAATGTGGGTCCTGACAAGGTGATCTCCAGCGATTCCTATCGTAGCCACTGTTGAAGCACTCTGAGGCAGGCCTAGACAGATCCGGAGCACTTGACCCTGAAGACTTTGTATTGTGCGTAGATTTGTTTTACCTGTGTTGTTTATTGCTGGCAAGCTGTATCGCAGAAATCCTAGGAAAAGCACCCTGTATAGTTGCAACATCGCACTTGGCGACATTCCCCAGGTCTTGCCAGCGAAAAACTTGAAGAGGTGACAGATGCCTGTCAACCGTTTTTTCACGTATGATACGTGTGGGCTCCATGACAAGTCCCTGTCGATTATGACACCTAGGAACTTATACGATCGGACCCGTCGTATTATTTGGCCATTTATCATTACATTGTAGTTGGCCATGGGTTTGCGCGTAAATGGCACTAGTGCGCATTTCTCTGAGGAAATTTCCAGGCCTCGATTACGAAGGTAGAGAACAGTTTGTGTGGCGGCTCTCTGAATTCTCGCTCGCAACTGTAGGCGTGTTACTGCAGACGTCCATATGCAGATGTCATCCGCGTACATTGATAGCCTGACTGTAGTTGGCACGTGCTCAAGGAGAGCAATTAGTGTTAGATTAAATAACACAGGGCTAAGTACACCGCCCTGGGGGACGCCGCGGTAGCTATAATGTAGACAAGTATGGCCTTCTTCGGTGCTTACAAAAAAGGATCGCATGGATAAATAACTCCGTATCCATTTAAACATCCGACCACCCACTCCTACCTCTGCGAGAGCAGAGAGGATGGCTTCATGCGTAACGTTGTCATACGCCCCTTTAACGTCGAGGAATAAGGAAGCGCAGAGACGCTTACGGCATTTCTCATGTTGAATGTAGGTGACCAGGTCGACGACGTTATCGATCGATGATCGACCACGTCGGAAGCCCGCCATGGCATCTGGGTAGGTGTTGTGGTACTCCAAGTACCACTCCAGGCGTCCTAGGACCATCCTCTCCATTACTTTGCCGACACAGCTCGCCAACGCGATCGGGCGATATGATGAGAGTTCCAACGGCGACTTGCCAGGCTTCAGCAGCGGAACAAGGCGACTTGTCTTCCAGGTTGTTGGTAGTGTGCCATCTCTCCAAGATTCATTGTACACCTCAAGGAGAACTCCTCTCGCTCGCTCACCCAGGTGGCACAGAGCTCGGTAGGAAATTCCGTCAGGTCCTGGCGCTGATGTGCGGCTACACAAAGCTAATGCTGCCTTAAGTTCGTGGATTGAGAATGGTAGATCCATCCGGTGATCACGTGGTGGCGGACAGTTACTCGAAGGCGATAATATGTTGGTAACTGTGAGTTGGCCAGATAATCTGGCGCAGAAATCCTCTGCCACGTCAATCTCCGATCTCTTTTGAGAGAGGGCAAGCGCCTTGAATGGGAATCGCTGTACGGGGAGTGTCCGGAGACCACGCACCGTTCTCCATAGTTGCGATAAAGGCTTGCGCGGATCTAGCGACTCGCAGAAGGCAGTCCAACGTTGCGATTCGAGCTTGTCTAACCGGCGCTGTATCTTCTTTTGCGTGCGCCTAGCGGTCCGTAAATCGTCCATTGTTTTCGTACGTCGGTATCTTCGTTCAGCACGTCGTCGGATTGCTCGAAGTCGTTCTAGTTCCACATCAAATTCGTTCAGTTTCGAAAAGCATGTGAGAGTGCGCATAGTGTCTTGTACCGCGCCCTTGATTGCCTCTTCCAAGTCGAAAGATGGATTGGCGTCGCAGTGTTCTTCCATAATAGACTGAAATTTAGGCCAGTCCACTCTTTGGATCGTATCCCGTATTTTGGAAGGGGACAATCCTCTGATCTTGATGTACGTGGGGATATGGTCGCTTCCGTGCGTCTCTATGTCCGCAAACCACCCTGCACGTCTGACAAGGCTTCGTGAGACGAAAGCCAAGTCAAGACAGCTGCTGTAGGTGGAGCCACGTAAGAAGGTAGGACTTCCATCATTCAGCAGCCAAAGTTCATTACTGGAGGCGAAAGATACCAGAGCTCTCCCTCTTGCGTTGATCATCGGACTTCCCCAGAGTGTATGATGGGCGTTGAAATCCCCAGTGATGACCCAGGGATTGGAGGTTGAGGAAAAGATGTCTTGCAGTCTTTTGTAATCAAATCGACTTGACGGAGATAGGTAGGCGCCGACAAAAGTAAAGGCCAAATTCTTTTTTCTTACGTTTAGGCATATATATTGGTTATTGTCATTAGGTGGTACAGGCTGATGAGTGTAGGTGAGGTCACGGCGAATACACACCAAAACCTTACTGTTTTCATAAACAGTTGACGACATAAATAATTCATATCCAGAAAGCCTGATTGTATTCGATAAGTTCGGCTCGCAAATGACGATAATGGGAAACATATTGGCGTACACGAAGCGACGGAAATCCGAAAGGCGCGCTCTGAGTCCGCGCGCATTCCACTGAAAAATAGCTGCTTGTCGGACCTCTTCCCTAAAAGACCGTGGCTGTGGAGCCATGATCTACTCAAGGGTTGCAAGCACCGGACTCAGAGCGTCCAGTACTTGAAGCGCACTTCTGGCAGACGGTGTGTGCATGTTGCTTAGCAACACGCGAATGGCATTCATTAAAGGCCTAATAAGTGCTATCACTTGCTCATCTGTTTTCCGTGACTCCTCGGATACAGCACCTTGCTGTACTGGGGGCGGCTTCTTCTGCGGCTCTTCTGGCGGTCGTGTACGTGGAAGTGGCGGCCATTCCTTTGTGGAGAGAGATCTGGCAGTTTTCTCCCTTCCAACATCGGTGTTCGGAGGGCTGGGAACTTCCGCTGGTGATGCTGCTTGACGAGTTGACTGTTCCGGAAAACTTGATGTTTTCCGTCGCGAAGACCTTCGACGGTGACGTCGTCTTCGCCGTACTTTCACAGCAGCCTCTTTGTGGGTAGAGTTGTCTCTCACCATTTGTTTAAGAATGGTGATCTCTTTCTTGATCTGGGGACAGTCTTTGGAAGAGGCGCAGTGATCGCCCTGACAGTTAGGACACTTCAACTTGATTGCGCTGCAGTTGTCTTCTGAGTGGGGTTCGGCACATCGAGGGCACACGGCCGAATTTCTGCAGACACCCTTCACATGGCCAATCTTCTGACAATTGAAGCATTGCATTGGTCTTGGAATAAATGGTCGAACCTGGTGGCGAAAGTGGCCGACCTTCACGTAGGGTGGAAGGCAGTCGCCTTTGAACGTTATTCTCACACAACGTGTGTTGCCGAGGCGACAAACATGCACAATGACGTTGCGTTCACTTGCTGGTTTTATAAGAACTGGGAGGTCTGCATTAGGAATTTCATTGTCAATGTCATAGATGACTCCTGTTATTGTGGCACCATTCGTTGGCATGATGGATCGGACCTTGATGTTTCCCAGCTGCGTTACATGTTGTAGTATGGTCAGCGCGCTCGGGTTCATCACATCGATTGCCAGGATGTTTCGCCTAGTGTTTATCCTGACATCCTTGATCTCGTTTGGCACAGTGTTTTCGAGATACACGGAGAGTGCTTGCCTGTTGAGGACGCGCAGGTTGTCGGTAGCGTTCTGTGGCACAAACAGGATGGAGTGAGGCCATCGCTGAGGAGCTGTTTTCACAGTGTTCGAGCTGGACGCCGAAGATGAGTTGATCATTCTTCGTTTGGCCTTGCGGTACTGGACAAGTCGAAAGCCGTCTTCCGAGGACTCGTCACCTGATGCGGAGTACAGCTCTGTGTCCTCGCTACCACTCGATGTATTTCCTCGCTTCCTCGAACCGATGTCCGCGGGTGAACGGGAACCGGGAGGGTCCTCGGGGTGTTGCACATCCATCACCGCGATGGAGGGGGCGGTAGACCCCACAGGTGCAGTGAGAAGTCCAGAAAAGCACGGAGACGGGCGAGATGTGTTCCGCAAGAGAAGCACTTCGTCTTCCTTTTTCGGCCATAGGAAAATTCCGACCATACTTATACGGTAGACCGTTCAGAGCAATCAGCGACCATCACTCATTGTGCTGGCTTGCAAACCTGAAAGATCCTTCTGGATGACTTGCTAGATGGAGTCTGAGGCTGCAGGAATACGACATATCGGTCGTGTACAAGTCAGGTCGCAAGCACAGTGACGCTGATTGTTTGTCACGTGCGCCGGTCGAATCTGCTCCTGTGAAAGATGGACACGAATTTCCGTTTCTTGGAGCCGCAACCACATCTGAGATGACCAAACACCAGCAGTTTGACGCCGAGTTGCTTCTACTAATCAGGCACCTCGAGGAACACCCAGTCCATGTTCCGCGAGTTTTCTGCCGGGGATTGTCATCATATGTGATGAGAAATGGCGTCCTGTACAAAAGAAATTTTGAGCACAGCACAGAGAAATTTCTACTCGTCGTTCCTTCAGCTTTGCGATCCGAAATCTTAGAAGCCTGTCACGATGACCCATCAGCAGGACACCTCGGAGTGAGCAGAACGTTCGCCTGAATTCATGCTATAAGTACTACTGGCCAAGGCTATTGAATTCAGTACAGCATTATGTACGAACATGTCGGGATTGCCAAGACGCAAAACACCTCCATTAAAACGCGCAGGCCTCCTTCAACCAATAGAACCCCCAGGAGCCCCGTTCAAACAAGTAGGAATGGACTTGCTCGGTCCCTTTCCGACATCGTCATCAGGGAAACGATGGATTGTAGTAGCGACGGATTACCAAACCCGATTTGCCGGGACATCCTCTCTAATCGGTGCAACGGCCGTTGAAGTGGCTGAATTCTTTGTCACCAAGATAGTATTACGACACGGTGGCCCTGCAATTATTATCACGGACCGAGGAACTTCGTTCACAGCCGATTTGACGCAATCCATCATGAAACTGACTCATACCAACCACAGGAAAACAACTGCCTATCACCCTCAAACAAATGGGCTAACCGAGCGATTGCACAGGACGCTGACCGATATGTCCTAAATTTACGTAGACTTAGAGCACCGTACATGGGACAAGATCCTACCCTATGCGACATTCGCCTACAATACCGCATTGCAAGAGACCACTCAAGTAACGCCATTCCAACTTGTTTTTGGACGAACAGTTACCACACCTTTGGATGCAATGCTGCCTGTCAGCGACAGTACAGAACAGAACCCTGACATCAGTGACTTTACACAGAGGGACGAAGAAGCACGTCAGCTGGCGCGACATCGCATTCAACAAAGGCAGCGCATCGACGCGGACCGATACAACCTGCGGCGAAGGGAAGTCGAGTATGCACCAGGCGACAGAGTATGGGTGTGGACTCCCGTGCGGACGCGCGGCCTGTCCGAACAGCTTTTGCGCCGTTATTTCGGCCCTTACCGAGTACTTCGCCGCACCAGTCCCCTGAACTACGAAGTTAAGCCAGAAGGACAAGTGAGCTCATCACGGTGCCGGCGTCGCACAGAAACTGTACATGTGGTCAGACTGAAGCCATATTATGACAGGCAGTGAATATTCGACCAAACATTTATTCTGTGCCATATACCACTTTAGTATGGACAACAGTTTGTGAACAATTTCGTCGCTTTACGCATCGGGACGATGCGTTTTGGAGGGGGGATAATGATACAAGGCAGAAACATAGTTAAACAACGCGCGCAGGTTCGTGCGCCCCCCACCTCAAGAGGACAACGGCGTATTGGAGAAGACGAGGTGACGCGACGCTCGAGAGAGTAGAAGAAGGCATTCCTGATCTTCCGTTTAGAACGCAGCAGTGCTTTTTATTTACCCCCAGGGCACACGTTAGCCCACAATAAATAGTTGTACCTGGACTCCCTTAGCTGTCCGTTACAATATATATATATATATATATATATATGTGTGTGTGTAAGTAATGTTTCAGAAGGTTTATGAAGGGGGGTCGGGGGTGAGGTAAGGGTAGATTTGGTAATACCGGAAAGGGTCACGTGCTGGAAAAGCTTGAGAAGCACTGCCATAGCCGCTAAGCCTCCGCGGCCGGTCTTCTTCTGCTTGTCTTTCTTACATTCTAGTGACGCCAGAAGGTTACGAGTTCGAATCACACCCGGTTCACCAATTGTAGGCGGCCGGTACGTGCGGGCCGTCTAACTTTCACTGTAAGCGGCGGCGATCTCGAGTGGTGGCTGGCCAGAGAAGCATGCAGCATGCCGTCATGCTGGCACAGGCAGCGGGAACGTTCTGCTGTCGCTCGCACCCAGTCGTTTTCCTTTGCGTACTGTATGAGCCTCGTGAGCGGCCGCTAGTGCCCCCCCCCCCCACCCCCCATTACGCTAGGAGCCTTCTCAGTACACATTCCCGTGTAGTAGTCAATGAAATGAACACAGCCGCGAGGGTGTCTCGTCGAATACCGTCAGCGCCTCGCGTGGCGGTCTCTTTCCCGCGTCGACGAACGAAGACGAAGCCGGCCCGCTGATGTGTGTCTCTAAGGCCGCCGTGCTCGCACGCGCGTGGCCTGATTGCGATGCGTGGCTCGCGCATGAATGGGAAGGGAAGCGAGGGGGATGTGATGGTGTCGTGTAGAGCAGCGCCCCGGAGCAGGGCACAAAAAAGGGCGCCAAGGTCATGGGGGGGGGGGGGGGGGGGGGGGAGTGCGCTCGCAGCGATTCTCCTGGGCGACGATTAAGCGCCGCGGCCTCCCCTGTCGGCACTCGCTTAGCTCGCGGCACTGGTGTTTTTTTCTTCTACTCGCAAAGTGAGCCACGCACCAGGACGAATCTGCTCCTCCGCCGGGTTGGTGTCTTACCCACCTTGCCCTGGATGCTGTGCGTAGTTTAGGGAAACCGCAAAGTGATGAGAAAAAGAGAGCGAGGAAGGAGGCAACTGCGCATCCGCCTTCGTGCAAGAATTCTTACATGCTTCTATGACCACGAGTCGTGCGCCCATATTTAGGGGGGTGGAGGATAAAAAAAAAGCAATTGAACAAATTAAAAAAGCACAAAGGTGCCTTTTGTTTTCATTGTACCCTGGTATAATCCGCGCCCTCCAGCATTAGGACGTCAAGAGCGCCACGTTCTCGTGAAGCGTGTGTTACTGCCAAATTGGCACCGTAAATGCGTATCGATAGTCTGCACTTGCCGGTGTTTTAAAAGATGAAATCCGTCGTAAACTTCCCGCGCGCCACAAAACACAGCAGTCGCTAACTTTCGCAGAGATTGCTTCGCTTATTCAGTGTTCTTCCTTGGTATTTCTCGGGGAGAGATAAAATTCGAATTGCGAAGTGTCACCCTTTGAACGGGGGTTTTGTTCTCTCGCCGCCCTAGCCGCACTATTTCCTTCTCATTGTTGAAGCTTCCGCACGCTGTCGTTTATATAAAAAAATATCACAGGGCACCAGTGGAAGAAACTCCGACAAGATGGATGGGCCAACAGAGGTGCACTCATTTTTTAAGGAAGCTTGGCAAAGCAAACCTCTGGCAAAAAAAGACGGCGTGAGAAGGCGTGCAAACGCTACTACTAGACACGACAGCGGTTGCAAACACGCTGAATAAACTTAAGAGGAAGCTTTAGCTCGCGTATTTCTATCTAAGTACATCTAAAAGGAGAATTCATTTTTCTCGGCAACTGCTGCACCAAAATTGACGAGGTTTGTTGCATTTAAAAAAAAGAAGTGACATCTAGTGACTGCTGGTTTCGAATTTTTGATTTAGGCAGGCTATTTTTTATTCCAAAGTGGCAAAAATAGAAAATTTTCACAAAACAAAACCATCAATTTTACAACTGTAACTCAGCAATGAACAATGATATCACCATTACGTGAATTGCCTCTAATAGTACATCTCAAGCGGCAAAACTGATATGTTGCACTTGAGTCTAAAAAAATTTAGCAATATGAAAATACAGTTTTTGCAGACCCTTTGTACACAACGTAACAAATTCACGTAAGATATAAAATCACAAACCGAATTTGTCCGCTTTCAATGATCTGGTCGATGGCGCTTACAGAACTGCGCTATCTGTTTTTCTTGCAGAGCTATTAATTTGTAAACTTCGTGCTTCTATATTTTTCAAACTTCCGAATATTCGAAAACTTTTAAAACAGAATTCAGGCTTTAGATCGAAATCCCAATTCCAACAGTCACCAGAATTTAACTTTCTCTTTCAAATACAACAAATTTCATTAATATCGGTCCAGGGGTTATCTCAGAAAAAAGTTTTTGCGTTTTACGTGTATTTGAATAGGCCGTGTCAGAGTTGGGCCCGAGCTAAAGCTTCCTCTTAAGTTCAAGTGGTACGTTCCGGCTATTTCTGAGAAGTAAACACCATGCAAATTTCTCAAGTGGACAACTAACACACGGCGTGCAAAAGCAAATCAGCATTAAACCACCATAAGGAGACACTACAGAAGCGGTCGCATGTCAAATCGACACTTCTGTGCCCGCGGCGCAAGCTTCGCGGCTATAACATTTATCGAGGTTGCGGGTTCGATCCCGACCACGGCAGCCGCATTTCGACGAAGGTGAAATACAAGAACGCTCGTGTACTTATATTTAGGTTCACGTAAAGAACCCCAGGGGGTCAAAATTAATCCGGAGTTCGCCACTGCGGCGTGCCTCATAATCGGATTGTGATTTTGGCATGTACAGCCCCCCCATAATAGAATTAAAGTTTAACACTTATCGCACGATGCGATGTGTCGTGTGAGGCAATGACAACGCTAACCATTATTGCGGTTGGCTTGTAACAAAAGAACGCTCGAAAGACCCTGCTCAACAGAAACAGAGGATGGATTCCTAATTTGCCATGGTAGTCTCGTGTGGTTGCCGGTCTGGTAAGACACAGCTGTTATAAACTTTTCTCTTGAGGGATAATGGCAACTTGCTGTTCATGATCTGAGAATGCCTGCCAAACGCTGGTACTGGTAAGACACAGCTGTTATAAACTTTTCTCTTGAGGGATAATGGCAACCTGCTGTTCATGATCTGAGAATGCCTGCCAAACGCACCCCAGCCCATTCTTATTCTTCTGATTATTTCAGTCTCATGATCCGGATCCGCAGTCACTACCTGTCCTAAGTATATCTATTCCCTTACCACTTCCAGTGCCTCACTACCTATTGTAAACTGCTGTTCCCTTTTGAGACTGCTAAACATTACTTTAGTTTTCTGCAGATTAATTTTTAGACCCACCCGTCGGTTTTGCCTCTCCAGGTCAGTGAGCATGCATTGTAGTTGGTCCCCTGAGTTACTAAGCAAGGCAATATCATCAGCGAATCGTAAGTTACTAAGGTATTCTCCATTAACTCTTATCCCCAATTTTTCCCAATCCAGGTCTCTGAATACCTCCTGTAAACACGCTGTGAATAGCATTGGCGAGATCGTATCTCCCTGCCTGACGCGTTTCTTTATTGGGATTTTGTGGCTTTCTTTATGGAGGACTACGGTGGCTGTGGAGCCGCTATAGATATCTTTCAGTATTTTTACATACGGCTCGTCTACACCCTGATTCCGCAATGCCTCCATGACTGCTGAGGTTATGACTGAATCAAACGCTTTCTCGTAATCAACGAAAGCTATATATAAAGGTTGGTTATATTCCGCACATTTTTCTATCACCTGATTGATCGTGTGAATATGGTCTATTGTTGAGTAGCCTTTACGGAATCCTGCCTGGTCCTTTGGTGGACGGAAGTCTAAGGTGTTCCTGATTCTATTTGCAATTACCTTAGTAAATACTTTGTAGGCAACCGAAAGTAAACTGATCGGTCTATAATTTTTCAAGTCTCTGGCGTCCCCTTTCTTATGGATTAGGATTATGTTAGCGTTCTTCCAAGATTCCGGTACGTTCGAGGTCATGAGGCATTGTGTATATAGGGCGGCCAACCTTTCTAGGACAGTGTTCCCACCATCCTTCAACAAATCTGCTGTTACCTGATCCTCCCCAGCTGCCTTCCCCCTTTGCATAGCTCCCAAGGCGTTCTTTACCTCTTCCGGTGTTACTTGTGGGATTTCAAGTTCCTCTAGACTATTCTCTCTCACCTTATCGTCGTGGGTGTTACTGGTACTGTATAAATCTCTATAAAACTCTTCAGCCACTTGAACTATCTCATCCATATTAGTAACGATATTTCCGGCTTTGTCTCTTAACACACACATCTGATTCTTGCCTATTCCTAGTTTCTTCTTTACTGCTTTTAGGCTTCCTCCGTTCCTGAGAGCCTGTTCAATTCTATCCATATTATAGTTCCTTATGTCCGCTGTCTTACGCTTGTTGATTAACTTAGAAAGTTCTGCCAGTTCTATTCTAGCTGTAGGGTTAGAGGCTTTCATACATTGGCGTTTCTTGATCAGATCTTTCGTCTCCTGCGATAGCTTACTGGTATCCTGTCTAACGGAGTTACCA
Source organism: Dermacentor andersoni (assembly GCF_023375885.2). NCBI lineage: Eukaryota > Metazoa > Arthropoda > Arachnida > Ixodida > Ixodidae > Dermacentor > Dermacentor andersoni. The sequence continues at coordinate 297,270,493 of NC_092814.1, forward strand.
CCAACTTCTATTGCACACTCCTTAATGATGCCCACAAGATTGTCGTTCATTGCTTCAACACTAAGGTCCTCTTCCTGAGTTAAAGCCGAATACCTGTTCTGTAGCTTGATCTGGAATTCCTCTATTTTCCCCCTTAGCGCTAACTCATTGATCGACTTCTTACGTACCAGTTGCTTCCGTTCCCTCCTCAGGTCTAGGCTAATTCGAGTTCTTACCATCCTATGGTCACTGCAGCGCATCTTGCTGAGCACGTCCACATCTTGTATGATGCCAGGGTTAGCGCAGAGTATGAGGTCTATTTCATTTCTAGTCTCACCGTTCGGGCTCCTCCACGTCCACTTTCGGCTATCTCGCTTGCGGAAGAAGGTATTCATTATCCGCATATTATTCTGTTCCGCAAACTCTACTAATAACTCTCCCCTGCTATTCCTAGTGCCTATGCCATATTCCCCCACTGCCTTGTCTCCAGCCTGCTTCTTGCCTACCTTGGCATTGAAGTCGCCCATCAGTATACTGTATTTTGTTTTGACTTTACCCATCGCCGATTCCACGTCTTCATAGAAGCTTTCGACTTCCTGGTCATCATGACTGGATGTAGGGGCGTAGACCTGTACAACCTTCATTTTGTACCTCTTAAGTTTCACAACAAGACCTGCCACCCTCTCGTTAATGCTATAGAATTCCTGTATGTTACCAGCTACGTTCTTATTAATCAGGAATCCGACTCCTAGTTCTCGTCTCTCCGCTAAGGCCCGGTAGCACAGGACGTGCCCGCTTTTTAGCACTGTATATGCTTCTTTTGGCCTCCTAACCTCACTGAGCCCTATTATATCCCATTTACTGCCCTCTAATTCCTCCAATAGCACTGCTAGACTCGCCTCACTAGATAACGTTCTAGCGTTAAACGTTGCCAGGTTCACATTCCAATGGTGGCCTGTCTGTACATTTCAATTCATTTATTTTCTTCTTTTCATCTTTCACCAACCATTGAATAAACAGTGCAAGTTTCGTACTAGAAATCGTTTCATCCCTACCTGGTCGCCATGCTCTACAGGACGCCTGCAGCCCGCCGACAACGCCACGCTACCCAATAGTAACGCCCGTCGAGGTTCGAGAAACAGGCGTCGCATCACCTTCTAGAAGTTTATGAACAATGGCACACAACAACGCTTCAAGAAAACACTTCTCGCGGTGTGTTGCGCGTACTACGCAGACAAACAGGAGTGGTGCCCCTAAGTTAACGTGTAACATCAACTCACCGCTCTCGTATTGGACTAAAAGCTGAAGAAATTAAACATTTGCTCTCAACGTCACCGGTAATTATCGTCAATGAAAGCAAACAGCCCAGAAAGCTTCGCTTACGTCTATTCTCACAGTGCGTGTGATCCGTATAATTTTAACTCCCTCCCCTCCATACACCACGATATGATCCCGAAAACACGTTCTGCTTAAACCGCAATGTGCTGCACAGAGTCTTTTACGGCTGGTCGCCGTATCTTGGAAGTCCGCCACGAAATATTATTGGTGATTACGCTGGGCTACGAGTGTATATGAGCTGGATTTCCGATGAGCGAAGGTAAAAAGTTGGCATAACGTTATTACTTAGGCTTAATTTCAATGCTGCCAGTCTTACTTCGAGCTCAAAGGCGGATAATACATGATTGTTTAAGACATACATAGAAATAAGAATACAGAAGGCTCGAAGCACGCAAATATGTTGAAAAGTGACCGTATCCAATACAATGAACATAGAAATGCCAAATATGGCGTATTAATAATATGTCCGGTGCACTTCAGGCTCGGTTTACATAAATCTGCACAAGTAATAATTTTGCCTGCTTTTCTAGTCCTTGGTGCTTTTCTGTTATGTACCTACGACCCTGATGCACAGCAGGCACTATCAATACATTTTTTGCGCCAAATTCAACAGTGTTAAGCAAAATAAGTGTATAGTATAACAATATACAATAAATTTGGCTATACAAATATAAACTGAAAGTCGGGCTCAATACAGATGACCAACTATATTTGTCTAATGAGTTCTTACACTTTCTAATAACGTAACTAGAGAAGGTTACGACACTGTGTTAGTTATTACGGCTTCCAGATGGTTACACTCTCGAACTACACAAGAGAATAAAGAAAATTTTAAGGTACTTTGTTTTTTGAAAACTCGTTCAATGCATACGAGTATCTATGGCGTGCCATGATGTATGTTAAGGAGGCAATTTATACTGATGCATTGATTTTACACCCTGTTGTGCAGTATTTTCAGTCCTGTGTTGTGAAGTTCCTATTTGGCAGGAATTTTAGGCAAGCTTCTTTTTCTTGAAGTGCTAAGTCCTGAGTGTGTTAGATGATGAAGACAAGTGAATATTTACTGCCGCTATACATTTTGTGAATAAACCTAACGGCCTTTCCTTGAATGGTTTGCAGTTTTGCTATGTTACACTGTAAAAAATTTCCGTCATTACACGGAGGATTTCCGTCAATATACAGAAGAATCGCAGGTAAAAATACGGAAAGTATGTCGTATTTCAAAAATACGGCAAAAGCTGTCGTTAATATACGGAAATGCTCCGCGTTTTAATTTTTACGGACATTTTACTGTAATAATACAATGGCTACACTGTTTTGCACGAAACAGACAGAATTCCGTATTTTTGTTATGCGAACATCCATATTTTTGCGAGGAAAACTATACACGCTGTCTGAATGAGCGCTTGTACTCACAAAGTTTCATCTAACAAGATTTTATTAAACACGCAAACTGTACGCATTACGAAGATACGTACAAAGTATGATAATAGATCGTACAAATATATATGCGCATCCTCTATGCCAGTCGCAGTTTGCCGCGCATACGGGCCCTGTAACTCTGATCATATGCGCAAATATATGCGCGTGTTTCCAATGTTCTCAAATTAAGCGCTTTGTAGTTAATAATTCAGCCTATATGTTTAAGTGAACGAAGAGCAGTGGGCATACGTGCGAATTAATGTAAACAAACTTGCGGCACCCAGATGCTGGTGCACTGGGAATGACATTTGTGCTCTACGCCAAAAATTGTGTGCACTATAAGTCAGTACCGAAATGCAGGGAGTGGTATAATGACGGTAACTGAGTTTACATTTAGCAACAAACGGTCTCGAAGGGAACTGGTGGCCTATAGATCCAAGTACAACGGCTGGATGAAATTTTCGAATGCGGGAAGCAATTAACCCAATAGTGAAAGGTATTTGCTGAAGTGTAATGTAGTTGGTTTAACTCATTCGCATAATGATTCCAGAATATCTCGTCTCTGTCAATAACTATCCATTCATTGACACACAACGATTACGCATAATCTTCCCTTTTCATGTGTTGTCAATTCTTGCGGTAAGATGCAATCGAAACATTTAGCGCTTCATCTTGAAACAAGACCGGTGTGCGCGCACGTTCTTGTACGGCAGAATAAAGATCGCGAACATGCACCGACATATGTGGAAACTACGGGAAGGTGACTGAAGATGAAGGACCTAGTAGCGTGCTAGTACTGTGTGTACTGTCAAAAATAAAAAATAAAAATAAAAGGAATGAAAGAACGCCCAGTGCCGACTTTGCGTAATCATTCGAGCTTTATTTCTTTTTGACCCAGCATGCAACACCATTTGCACCATGTGCTTTATCCATGGGTAAATGTTATGACATAACTCATTATTTACCCGTTCGTTACATGCACCAATCAGCCCAAATTAGCACTATACTAGAACTTATTGACGCATCGCAGTGCACTGCTTTGCACTACATTGCAACACTGGGGTTCGCTATCCCAAGTAGCAAACCGTCTGGCTGACCTCCCTGCCTTTCTTGTTCTTGCATTCTTTATCCCATTGTATAAAATGCACTACCTTGTGGGAGAGAAAACTCTGTCCTCTTTCCGAATTCAGTTATTCGTCAAGCAATTATTTTTCTGTTCCAACAACTAGAGCACAAATGCGAAACCGAAATCTATTCTGTTCTGTTCTCCGCGCTCACAGAGTGCGGAACTAGGGGGCAGCGCGCGCTGCGCTTGCGTAGTGTCCCTGTACATGTTCCTGCAGGGAGCAGAGTTGCTCATAGGTCCGAAATTATGTTCCAGCTATGTGGTAAAGCCGCTCCTCGCGCGCGCAGGAGGCAAATGCCGCGCGGGGTTCCTTTTGCATTTTTTTTTTCTTCTGGTCGTGAGCTACATGCGGAAATTGTTCACAAGCGCTGAGCAAGATGACAGTGTTTAATGCAGGCTACATTCGAGAGAGAGAGAGAGAGAAAGGCAAAGGAAAGACAGGGAGGTTAACCAGAGATTATCTCCCGTTGGCTACCCTGTACTGGGGGAGGGGCAAGGAGATTCGATAGGTGAGAGAGAGGGAAGGATTTAAAGAAAGAAGAAAGAAAAAAAAGACTACACACATACGCACGTGCACAGAAAGTGCTTCTATGGGCACTGTCACGCAGCCCGCAAAGGCGTTCCTATAGTGTTATGCAGTGTCACCGTACAACCCTGCGTCACACAGTGAAGTCACAATCTGTCAGAGAGTCCAGTGTCTTTTAATACCGCAGCAGCGCCTTCATAGCCGATCGCGCTGATGTTCGCGTAAGCCAGTTTCCAAGTATCTTGTTTTCTGTCATTGGGCGCTTGTCCAGTTTGTCTAGGGTGGCTGAGAGGACTGTTCTTTGCGGGTTGAAACGAGAGCACTGACAAAGAAGGTGCGCGATTGTTTCATTGCACCCGCAGAAGTCACAAAGTGGGCTGTTGGACATTCCGATAAGAAAGGAGTACGCATTTGAATAGGCTACACCAAGCCATAGACGAACTAGAAGGGTGCAGTCGCGTCGTGGAAGCTCGGGTGGAATACGGAGTTGTAAATTAGGGTCCAGTGTATGAAGGTGTGCACTTGTGAAATCGGATGGATTCCACTGAGCTAATGTCAGGTCGTGTGCAAGTACGGCAAGTTTTTTTGCTGCGTCGGCTCTCGAAAGAGGAATGGCAACGCAGTTGACGCCATCATGGGCAGATCGGGCAGCTGCGTCTGCTCGATCATTGCCATGTATGCCACAGTGACTAGGCAACCACTGATATATGATATCGTGTCCTTCGTCAAATATGCGATGGCGTACTTCTCTGATCTCTGCGACCGGCTGTTCATGTGATCCATGGCTCAGTGCTGAGAGTACACTCTGTAGGGCTGCCTTGGAATCACAGAAGACTGACCATGCATGGGGTGGTTCCTCCTGAATGAAATGAAGAGCCGCACGCAAGGCTACCAGTTCAGCAGCTGTCGTTGATGATACATGTGACGTCTTTAGCTGTATTTTGACGGATCTTGTTGGTATCACCACAGCAGCAGCTGAACTTGCAGGTGTGAGTGAGCCATCGATGTAAACGTGTACGCGGCCACTGTGCACCTCATGTAAAAGTTCTAATGTGGCCTGCTCCAGGGCAAACGACGGCATGTTAGCCTTCTTCGTGATTCCTGGGATGGTGAGACGTATTTCAGGTCTGTGCAGGCACCATAAAAATGAGGATGGTCTTGCTGCAGGCATGTAGTTCGATGGCAGTGAGGTACGATGGGCAACAATTATACAACTGATAGTTGCGTGTGGCCTTTCTGCGGGTAGAGCGGCAAGATGGTGATAAGGTACTCGGGCAACGTGCCGATTATGCGCCCTGAGAGCGTCGGTTACCAAGTACGTTGATATTTGGTGATCTCGAGCTATGACAATCGTTGCTGGAGTACACGCAGGTTTGTTTTGCAGGTGTTACCAAGCACAGGGAAGCTGTATCTTGCGAAACCGAGGGACAAGGCGTTATAAAGCTGCAGCATTGACCGCACCGATGTGCCCGAAGACTTTCCGCCGAGAAATTTCTGGAGATGTATTATTGTCATCAACCTCTTCTTTAGGTATCAAACGTGTGGGCTCCATGATAGGTCGCGGTCGATAAATACCCCTAAAAAGCGGTGTTTCCGTGCATTTGCAACTGCTTGTCCGTTGAGACTTACAGAGTAACGCTTCATTGCCTTCCGAGTAAAAGTAACAAGGCAGCATTTCTCTGAAGACAGCTCTAAGTTCTGTTTTCGCAAGTACAGTGATGTTAAGGTAGCTGCCTTTTGTAGCCGTGCTCGTACCTGCAGTCGTGCTACAGCAGACGCCCAAATGCAGATGTCGGCATGGATTGATACTTGAACTGTGTTAGGCAAGCATCTGACTAGGCCAACGATCACTAGGTTGAATAGCGTCGGGCTCAACACTCCGCCTTGCGGTACTCCACGGAACGTTTGGTGTTGAGTCGTGGCGCCATCCTCGGTCATCACGAAGAAATGCCTGTCGGTCAAATAACTTCACAGCCACTGAAAAGTGCGGCCACCGATTCCAGCTTCAATCAGAGCCTTTATAATGGCATAATGTGCTATATTATCATAGGCGCCTTTTATGTCAAGGAATAATGCCGCAGTGAGTCGTTTCAAACGTTTTTGATGTTGAACAAACGTGACCAAATCGATAACATTATGTATGGATCAGCGCCCACGCCGGAAGCCAGCCATAGCATCTGGGTACACGTTGTAATTTTCCAGGTACCATTCCAGGGGAGTCAAAATCATTCATTCCATTATTTTCCCTATGCAACTGGCCAGAGCGGTGGGGCGGTACGATGACAAATCTAACGGTGATTTACCAGGCTTGAGATGTTTAACTAAGCGGCTGCATTTCCAGTCGCGTGGAACCAAACCGTTGCGCCAAGACTCGTTGTAAAGGCTTAGCAGCATGAGTCGTGTTTTCTGCCCAAGATTGTCGAGCGCCGCATAGGTAACGCCGCCCGGCCCAGCTGACGAAGAGCGCCTGCAAGTCGCCAGTGCCGCTTCAAGCTCTTCCACCGAAAACATTACACCCATGCGGGAATCCCATGGCACAGGAGTGGCACATGGTGTAAGTGCGCGTTGGAGCTGCGAGCTGGCAAGTCTTGAGCAAAATTCTTCAGCAATGTTTATTTCACTGCGACCTTGGTGCAAAGCGAGGAATTAGAAAGGAACACGCTGTTGCGGTGATACGCGAAGTCCCCGCAGAGTTCTCCATATCTGAGATAATCGCTTACGTGGATCCAACGACTCACAGAAACGTTTCCATCTTTGAGATTGTAGTGCATCAATGCGGCGTTGAATCTTCTTTTGCATCCGCCTTGCCAGTCTGAGATCATGGATGGATTTGGTTCTCCTGTATCTTCTTTCAGCCCACCGGCGAATTGCTCGTAGTCGCTGCAGTTCAGCTTCAAATTCTTCGTATTTTGGGAAAGGCTGAGAAGCACACGTAGCATCTTGCATGGCTTTTTGAATTTCGTGTTCCAGACTTGAATGGTTCCCTTGCTGACATACTTCCTCCATGTGCGACCGAAACGCCGACCAGTCAATTCTCCGGAGGGTCGTGGAAGGGCATTTAGATAGTCCCTTGATCTTCAAGTACGTCGGAATGTGGTCGCTTCCATGTGATTCGATATCTGGAAACCATTGCACGTTTCTTTCAAGACGCCGAGAAACCAGAGTCAAGTCTAGGCAGCTTCTGTATGTAAGCACACGTAAATATGTTGGACTACCATCGTTCAGGCAGTAAAGGTCGTGCTGTGTGGCAAAAGATGCTAGTCTCCTTCCCCTGGAGTCCATCTTCAAACTCCCCCAAAACGGATGGTGAGCATTAATATCTCCGGTGAGAATCGTAGGGCCGGGTGTCGCTGATAGCACGTCGTGCAGTCGTTTAGAGTCGAAGCCACTTGAAGGAGCAATGTAAACAGCGACGAGTGTGAACGTAAGCTTATTCGTTTTCACAATTAAACAAACGTACTGGTTGTCGTCGTGAGGCGGGACTTGGTGCAACACGTATGTGAGATCACATCTAATATATACAATTACCTTGCTCACATCACCACAGGTAGAAGACCTGAATGATTCATAGCCAGAAATGCGTATAACATTCTGCACGTTCGGTTCCCAAATTACGAGGATGGTAAATCAGTTTTCGAAGACATAGTGTCTAAAATCTGAAATTATCAATTTGAGTCCACGGGTATTCCACTGCAATAGAGATGCTTTCTTGACTTCCTTGTGGAATGGCAGCGAGGGGCGGGCCATGGTGCTATGCGATGCTTTCAAGTACTGGAGTCAGCGCTTCCAGCACTTGCAGTGTGCTACGAACAGGCGGAGTGTCCATGTTTGTCAGTAGTAGACGCATGACATTCGTGAGCGATTTGAGCATAGCAATCACTTATGAATCCTTGTCTCGCATTTTGTCGACTGAAGTGACAATTGACGTTAAGTGGCGAGTCATGTGCTGTGGCTCTGGCGCGTGGCATGTCTTCGGCAGTGCTGGCCACACTTCACTTGATGAAGCAGGAATAGCAGGGCCGCTTTTATCGTTGACATTCGTGCTCTTACTGGAGACAGATGGAGCAGGGGGCGGCGTTGCCGGACGAGACTTTTCCCTTGAACCGCAAAAGGATTTCGCAGACTTTCGTTTCCGGGAGCGATGTCGCCTTATCGCTGCAGAACCATCTCTGTGTGATGATCCGTCTCTGGCTATTTTTCGCAAGATTTTCTGCTCTTTCTTTAGGCGTGGACAGTCTTTTGAGGATGCGGCGTGCGAGCCTTGACAATTTGGGCACTTGAGCTCTGTTGCACGGCAAGTGTCAGTGTCGTGTTTTTCGGAACATCGTGGGCATGTCGCTGTATTTCGGCAGACAGCACTCACATGTACAATTCTTTGACACCTTCTGCACTGAAGTGGCTTGGGTACGAAAGGTCGTACCACATGCCGAAAGTGGCCAACCATTACATGTGATGGTAGGCAGTCACATTTAAACACGAGCCTTACACAAGTCGACTTGCCAAGGCGCCGAGCTTGTAGTAAGGCAACACCATCTGTGGCAGGTTTGATTAAAATTGGCAGGTCGCTGTCGCTAATCGATGTGTCAATATCATAAACGACACCAGCCGCGGTTTCGTTGTCCTGCGGAATGAGGTAGTGGACATTGATGTTGCCCAGGAGATTTACTGCCATCAAAGCATTGATTGCGCTTTGGTTGTGGACATCAATAGCCAGGACGTTCTTTCGAGTATTAATTCTGATATCCTTGATTTCTCCTGGGACAAGAGCCTCCATAGAAACGGAAATCGCTTGCCTATTAAGGCGGTTGAGGTTGTCGGCAGGTGTGTCCGGCACAAAAATAATTGTGTGCGCCGATGGCCTTCGCTGTGGCATGACGGTAGACTTACTTGACGAAGACCGTCCGCTGATGTTTCGTCTCTTGGCCTTGCGATGTACCACTCTTTCGAAGCCTTCGTCATCTAAGGCGTCATCGCTTGAGCAAGAGTACAGCACAGTGTCCTCGTTGTCAGCTTGACTAGGAGGGCAATTTCTGTTCGGCTACGCTCGAACAATTTGCGTAGCCGAATGGGGGTAGGGGGCAGGGTTCCAACCCTCAGAAATTTTTAGTTTGTATGTGCATATCTACACGCACATATACAAACACACGCAGGAACGTACGTATAGGGGTGTCCTCCCCCGAAATAAAATCCTGACTACACCCGTGGCTCGAATACCTTAAATGTTTGCGTGCAAACGCGCAGTACCTTGCAACAAAAAGCAGTGCAATGTTTTTCAGCATGCAATGAAGTTTTCTCGCCGAGACTGGAAGGCAAAAAATGTTTTAAAGGGTGCTTAAAGAAAACTTCACAGGCGTAAGGTGGACAATTATGTGAGGGAATTTTGGCTGTCAAAACCAGCCGATTTATGATTAAGGCTATCGTGCCTGCAGTTATGTCAGTAACGGTTAACAGAGCGTCGTTTATGACTAACCGTCGTTCACAGCAGCTGCACGTTTTCGATATATGCGGTGCACACACGCAGGTTTAAACGCACTTTATATGTTCACATGCGCACATTATACGCAAAGTTTATTTTATGATTCTTTCATACCGCAGACTAAACAGCTGCTGCGTACCAGCAAATCTGCAAGTAGAAAAATATTCAAGACGCAGGAGCTCCTAGTTCAAATTTATTTCGTACAAGGGAATGGATGACCGATGCGTTCTGGCAGCAGGGCGAGAGTGTAGGTTATTGGAGCCTCGGGGGGCAGAATTCAAAGCAACTGGAAAGGCAACAAGCTATTATGAGTAACAACAAGTTATTTTTGTTGCACTAATCACATCAAGATGGCAAACTTGCAGACATTAATATTAAAACGCATTTTTCTTGTTCTCTTCATACTACTCAGAGCTGGAGAACCAGTAGTTGAAGACACTGTATCAAGTCAATAAAATCATTAAAGCAGGCTTTGGCCACAAAGTTAGCTTACAGAGCTTTGTGACCTATCGCATCAGAGGCAAGGGAAATTTACGCCATTCAACAGTGCATTCAGTACATTCCCGCCCACAGAAAACAATATTTACCAAAGCAAAACGTACATTTACAGCTAGTTTGATTGAACGACAAGTTTTTGTTCCACTGGCTGATACTTGCAGCTCACAAGCTAGCATACATACAATTCATGCAGCGGGCAAATTGTATCTGCTAGTACTTATTCTGTTTTGAACACACTGTTCTAGACCCGCATAGTCAGAACAATCATACAAGCAAAACAACGAATTGGGCGAGTTGGTAACTTAACATTCTTGGCGTATATGTGCAGCGCGACGCAGACGCGTCGTTCATTCATTGTACCGCGTCTTTGTCGCGCTGCACATATACGCCAAAGATCGTACAAGTGGACAACCTCTCTTACCAGGCGTACCCATCTCAGCATTAACACGGGTGTCACTCGAAATAAATGTTGCTTGACGCGTAAACAAGGCGAACTCGCCTCGCATATCCTTGTCCCCTCTCGTAGCCTGCCGGTCTCGGCCCATGCGCAATAGCCATACCAGTGACCGGCGCACGTCTGTGCGTCCACACGCCACCGTGTAAAAACCTTTGCCACCTTAAGCGGGAGACACATGGTGCGATTTTCCGTGCGATCTGTCGTACGGCGCGTCGTGTGCGACTTGCCGCATGCGGCGATCCGGGACACATGGTACGAATGACCGAGCGGCGGGTCGCTCCGCCCAGAACCGGCGCCCCTGCGTGGAAGCTCGGAATGCTGCGTAACTTCGAACGGAAAGTGAAAGCAAACGTATTTGCACAGCTCTCTTGTTTGAAACAAACGATGACAATATAAACACGCCTATGCAAGCACTGTAGACGTGTTTCCGCAAGGCCGCGTCAGCAGTAACGGCTGCTTTGACAGCCGCCGATGGCTATAGGAGCCGGCAGGCACAGCTCGCTCGGCCATCGAATCCGACACCGGTGGCGCTTGTGACACGATCGCTTGCAGTTCGTATAACGAAGCGCCTATGTTAGTCGGCACAACGTGTACACAGTTATCGTACGCTTAATTTGCAGCACATCTGATTTCATTGGCGCCGACGGAAGCGAACGAGCATGCCAGGCGAGCTTGCGATCGCTGGGAGACTGTGTAGGCCTAGCTCGCCGGCCGGCTATCCGAGGACGAGGGCCCATGCCGATGCGTCCGCAGCTCGTAATAAAGCGCCTAAATTCATCAGCACAATCAATGCCTGAACATTTATGTTTCTCTTAAGTGAAAATACGGTTAGTTTTCTCGGTGCCGTTAGTAGCGATGAGTAAACACGCCAGTCAGGCGAGCCGCTTCGTATAGACGATTGCTGGCGCATCTGCGCTGACCGCGTCCGATTGCAAATCGCGCTAACTATGTACTATATCGCACAACGTTTTATAACATGCACTCTTTCGAGGCCACTTTATTCTATCAGTTATTTCGTGTCAGAAACAAATTGCAGCTTATTTATGTGCCGCCGTCACCGGCGAAAAAGGCCTTCGTTTCAACCAGGGAGAAAAAAAAAACAGACATGATCGGAGCGGCGAGGCGCTTGCTCGCCGGCCCCGCCCCGTCGGGTCTACGTGGCCGTGACGTTCGCGCTACCGGCGCTGTCATTGGCTGCGGCCGCCCGACCGATGCGGCAGTCGCACGACAATATTCAGCGAGTTGGTCGCATGCGGGGCGTGCGATTCGGCGCCGCGTGCGGCGGATTTGGTTGAAAACCTGTTGAGTGCGGCTGCCGATGCGAATGGTCGTACGACCGATCGCACCCAAAATCGCACCATGTGTCTCCCGCTTTACGTGCCGTTTCGTGCGCTGCACCCAGTCATACTGGAATGCATGTGTCAATATGATGCGTTTCGTATCACTTCACCAAGGTCCTTGATTTAATAGCATCGAATACGTATCTGTAATCAGGAGTCCATGAATGAAACGCACGCTCGATGGTCCGCTGATTGCAATATCGATGGCACTGACGGAAACGACGAGTCGGCGTCGTGCTCTTAAAGTTGGCTTCTCAGCAGTGCAGTTGAACATTTGACTTCATTTTGCACCACGTGATAGCGCTAGGCGCATAGCGGTGCGAGCGGCGCCGGAAAAGTTATGCACAACTCTGCTCCTTGCAGGAGCATATAGAGGAACACTACGTTTCTGATCTAAGAACCTGTAGGCAAAGCTGCAGATGTTTAGTCAGCCGGCTTTTATCGTTTCATGTTGAAAAAATTGTTAGTTTACCGTAAATATGTCTTCATTTGTACTCAAGAGTGGAGCAAGGCCCAAAGGAAGAGAGATTGATGCATCGGGAGCGAATAACAGAAGCGATGGATAGTTACGCTGCTTGAGTCTCGGCAGGTTCGAATTGGCAAAGTTCCGGATTTGTCGCTGTGTGGTGCACGCTTGTGTGCTCTTCATGGGCCGTCATAGCGCGAGGATATTTGCGCTGAATGTGTTTCACTTTGTCTTCAAAACTGCACGCATCGCAGAAGTTGTCTTGTGTTCGGGTACCACGTATGCGCATGGACACGCGATAGCCTGCTCTCGAACTGATGTTCAACAGTCTACGCGCGCTCGTAACTTGCTCATGAGGTAAGCCCATTTTAATTTTATTTCGTTTGCCTTACGTGGGTGTTAAAATGATGCGTGGTAAGCCGTCGTTGCGAACAGAAATGTTGTTTCAAAAGGCCACTAAGAAGAAGCGTCTTAGGGCAAAAATAATACATGAATGGGGAAAAAGATCACCTATCTTTTCAGATCGATTTCAATAGTAGCGCGATGGGCTCGATCGCGATCGAAATTTTCCGTGTGACACTTCTAACCTCTTGCTCACTTGCGTTAAAGGCGTAGAATAAAACTGCATTCAATTGCGCACTTGTATTGACGCTTGTACCGGCTTGAGGAAATACTGTATCCGATACGGCAAGAACTTCTGTTAGAATAAGGAACTAAGCGTTCGAGATAATAGCAGTGGCTCACTTCGTGTGATCTTTACTTTCTTGCTTGCATGCACGTTTTTATTGTAGTGACCAAAAAAAAAGTTATTCGCTCTGGCTGCTCCTCTGTGTGTTTCCTTGGTGCAACTGCTTGCAGTGCAGCAAGACGTTTTGCTTCGAATGATGTCTCGGCAGTCAATGCATTCGTGTCAGTAAGCAAGCTGTAAATGTTGTATCAGTTCCCAAAAAAATACTTGGACATACAAGAGAAGCAGATGCAATCATAATAGACTGTATTTTACGAATAATTCAGTTGTATTACTAAATCGGAGAGTAAATATGCAGGGAAATCAGATTGTATTGATACTCGGCAGGAACAAGGTAACTTATCATTACTAATGAATCATTTTTTTTAATTAAAGACTAGTTGCTGTTGTCCTGCTGGAGCTGAGAAAAGGTCTGCTGCCTGCAATGGGTCCACCTCTCTCATATTATCACAGTATTATCAAAGTGTGTGGATTTTTTTTTCTCTCAGCATTTTGCTACCTGAATCATGACCATCTACTTAGCTGTGTAGGTGATCACTATTAGTGACATTGGAGTGCTGGTGGACAAGCACCCCTTCGTCATTGCAACACATATGACAAAGTGCAGCTGTGGCAGTATGCGAAGGTGTTAATATATAAGCCCAATTAGGTTCTCTGAGTTGATATTGTCACGATATGTTAATATATTGATGCCATTCGATTGTGGTCTAGCAGGCATGAATGCTAAACAAGGAGAAGTAATGTTAATTTGCGCTTGTTAAGTTGTGCAAGCAAATCAATTAAGCTGGTACACATGAAATGGGACATTTCTAGATGTGGTCTACAATGGTGCAGTCCTGAATAGATTTACAGTTAAGTAATACCACTATAAGTTCACTGTAAAGCATGCAGCAAGGTTCAGCATTGTAGGAGGCTGCCATAAACAGAGGTGTATTTGCGGTGAAGTTCATATGAAGTGTTCCTGTTAGGGTGACTACATAAAATTTGTGCTTTAGTTCTACTCTTGTATGAGGCAGACATAGATGGGAAAATTTAGTTCTTTTGGACAATGGCAGAAATGCATGGGTAATACTTCTATACATAGACATTATATCGCTATTGTTTAACCAAGTGGTGCCCCTGTGTGCTAAGGTTTACAGGGCTCTGATTGAATAATGTGAACTTTTGTTGTAACATTAAGGCAGCGCCTTTCATGTTGCATTGCATACCATCATTGCATACATTGCATACCATCATAGTGGGGTATTTGTGCTAAATGTATTTGAATTCGTCTATAAAACCCTGCACACTGGTGCATCATGAAAATTTATCATGTGAAACATGTCATGCAGCTTACCAATTTGCATGAATATAATGCAAGATTTTTTTTCGATAGTTTCTGTCCTCGGAATGCACTTCACGTTATCTTCTTGTTCGCGACAAGTCTACAATGCAGTTTTCTCTCTATATTTTCTGGTACTTCAAACTGCGGCGAGCTAAACAACTGGGCAGCAATACTGGAATCGCTACCGCGTGTGGAGCTGTATTCAAACACACACGAGAAAACACGGCTTTGCCTTGTTTGACTGTGTCATGGGCACTTCTGAAGTACTGTCTGTCCAATAACCTTGGTGGAATGGAAGCGCCGTCCATTTCTATGCGTTGCTTTCTGTTTCTTCGTGGCATCACACCGCATTATAAACGTAATATATATGTTCTTTTTCTAAGAGGTCCATAGTCCGCCTCTTGTGTTATATTTGCAGTCATTATTTATGTGCAGATGACCAGTGCTCCAGGTTCCACTTTATCGCAAAGTAAGCTACTAGTACCTAAACAATTCTGCATAGCAGAAAACCAAAGCCGAATTGCCGAACATTACCAAGCAGCAGCCTCAGAGCAGTCTCCCGTAGATAGATTGCATTGGTCATGCAAAGGTGCACAGCGTAGCTCTTTATTACTTGCTGAACAATTAAGCTGTGTGAAAACTGTATATTTATGTAGCTTCCACCGCATGCTATTGACCATTGCTCCTGCCCTCAGCAAATGTGGAAGATTATCACGGCATTTCTTTTTCTAACTCATTTTTATTATAGCAGTGGGAATACTGCATGTGTAAGTAGGAAACGAATCACATAGGCAATCAAAAGCCAACAATGTGTAAACTTGGAACATTGATTGTGCAGTTTGATGACTAAGAATAGGTAGAAATACACCATAAACAATTGACAATTAACTTTTACTTGACACAGGGCTAAAGCATACAGTAACCATACTGTATACTCATACAGTGTCACGTAAATTTAAATTGTAGTGTAGCTTTACAGTGTATGCTTCTATTGTTGCAATCTGTCAGAGCGTTGGTAGCATGTTTTACACGTCTAGCAACAGTAGTAAAAATGCGCCAACTGTATCTTTTAATGATTTGATAGAATATGTAGGCAGTCGCTTAGAAAAAATAAAGCCACAGAATCAACGCAGTGATGTGACTTTCTCTGCATGTGTTGCACGTTCAAAAAAAGTAAGGTGTAAGCTGTTGCCAAGGTTCCGACCAGAAAGGAAAGCCAGTATAAAGAGTCCACACCACTGTTCTCTACTACAGGGGGTGGATAGCACGTCGAGGGCCCTCAACTGAAGCCAACTTTGTCCCGGAAGTTGGCGCTTCATGACTGCAGCAGCACTTCGTCTGCATGGGTGTGTGGCATTCCTTCCCCTAAACTGCCTTCCTGTTGTGCCATAACCTACCCAAGCAGGCCAGAGTAGTGTTTCGAGAAGATGTCCAGAATTTTTCCATTGCAGCGCCCACAGCGTCGCTAACATAAGTGGCGCGCACTGGGAACACTGGTAATTGAGAAAACACTATGTAAGAAAACACTATCGTACACGGTTTCAGATTGTCATAAAAGCGCTTACCAGACATGTAGAGACAACATCTAAAATGTGGAAAACCACGAAGAAAAATTTTTACGGTAGCAATATTATCTGATCACACGCAATAGTTAGTGCACCCTACGCCCTGCTTCAAGGACAATCCGGTGCACGATACGGCATTTCCACTGGCTTCACCTGCATCTGGCGCAGCGTGCTGCATCCAGCAAAACATATTAGAAATCAGTGGTGCACAGTGTTTTGTGTCCTCGTTCTCGACGCCAACTGAACACATGGTAAACTGTTTCCAAAGAAGAAAAACACAGGGCAAAGGCTCTGAACACATTGCATTTTAATGTGGCTGGTACTGGGCAAAGCAAGTACTGTGGCACAGTAGATTTGCATGAGGCAAGCTAGGAGCCAAAAAGACGGCTGGTTTCTTGCAAATGGCCAACGTATTGTTAGCATGTTGAAGTTCTTTTTTTATTCTTATCCCTTATTTGTGTAGTGGAGACAGCTTTCACAACTGGAGAAGAAGCCTTGGAAGCATGAAACACTTCACGATCCCAGCTTCAATATATAATGTGTCTGCATCACATAATTTCATGGCTGCGTGAGTGACCTCACCGGTTAACATGTAAAAGTGTTTATGATGTTTGCCATGTATTATCCACTTTATCTGCAGGTCAACCCTATCTTGAGACTTAAGCTGGTGTTGCCTTTAGAGAAATTGTGGCTGCGAGCTTGATTTCTGAGAGCCGGCTTTTGAGAATACAGAATGAGCTCAACACATTAAACGCGAGAAAAAGTTGTTGAGGATTTCAGATCGAGAATCTTCAAAGCCTAATTCATTTAGTGGTGTTAATATTCTGCTGAAAGTTGCTGATATTTAGGTTCATATAGTGCCCAAACATTGCGGTGACAACTACTTCACTGGCAAATTTCTGCTGCATTTTCCAAAAGTAGTTTCTTTTTCAGCTGAGATTTTCAAATTTTGCATTGTTCATTAGGTGTTGTGTCCTGTTTTCTTTTTCTACAGCTTCTTAGTTAAACATCTTAATAGTGAACACAACCTGACTTTTTACTTGATTTTCTAGATTTCATGGCCTTGCTGCAAAACAGTTTAACTTGAAAACTGCTTGCACCTCACTGGAAGAATAATTTTGAAGCAGCCATAGCCACCAATAACACGCACAACATGATTATGAAAATTGTAATATTGTTTTTTGATCTACAGGCTATAAGGTGGCCCAACTATCATGCACCAAGACTTAGAAATATGTAAATGCCATTAACTAGACAGAACCAGGTCAATGTTGTTTGCCGTCACTTGGAGATATTCAGATTATTTTTTGCATTCTGACTAAATACATAATTTCTCCTAATTAGTTAATAAACTTCTCAAATAATTAGATGGAAAGTGTCAATGAGAAAATTGTAGAGCAATATGAAATCCTCCTGATACAGCTTTCTGTTGCTCACTGTGTGCTACATAAAAGTGTTTTTCCAAGAAGCCCGCGAATACACGTATAATGTGCCTTGAGTGGCCAGTCACACGGCAATTTTGTGCCGCAAAGCTACGAATACAACTTAAATCAGTTCTTTTAAGAAAAAGACGTAGCTCAGAAAATTATCCTTTTTTATGCAGCCTGTAAAGACAAGGTTTCTTAGACATGGCCATGGCCCTCAAGAAAGATACCGAGGCCACAGCAGTTTACTGCAGAAGCCAAGGCCAAGCAGTTCCTCCAATGACCGTGAAAAGGTCCCCTGGGGTACAAGTCTAATTCGGCGCCACCACCTTTCTCCTGCAGCTTTTCTACCTACTTAGCTAACCAGGTGGGTCAAAGATGGCGAAGGGAAAAAGAATCAACAGCTTCAAACACAGAATTTGCTCAAGCTCAATGCAGCTTAAGCGTGAAATTCTTCCCTTATCATTTATCAAAAAATGGGAAATAAGTAGATGGTACGGTCTTCATATGGACACCTCTTTCCCGCAGAGAATCAGCACTGAAAAAAGCAGCTTGTGAAGGCTTGAATATCAGCCAGGATGATTTCACGTAGATAGGATAATGATTATGAACGTTTCTTGTGAAGGTATAGTAGTAGTAGACTGAATAATCAAGGAGTTTAGATATAGATTAGAAGAAAGATTTCATTCCACTGCCAGAATTTTAAATCATCCCAATAATTCAATAATTATTGTTTGATAGTCTACGTGTGTCGAGCGAGAGTGCTTCTTGATGCTTGCTTCTTGCTGACATCCTTCTTGTGCTGCATAATTCACCTGTTTAAATTCCCTGTTTCTGCCGTACGAGCAAATTTACATTTATCATAAAAAACCTTGTAGATGATTTCCGATAACTTGCTGATGGGATTAGAGGGCGGCATGCACCTAAGGCTTAGATATGCATTCAATAGCCTCGTATCTTGCAAATACTAAAGATATACACCTGCTAAGCAAGTTATTGGTATCATCCACAAGGTTATTTGCGAATACGAATTTGCCTAAATTGGAAAACAGTCAATCTAAAACATGTCAAGTGATATCGGTGACAATGCATACACATTTGAACTGAAATAAATAAAAATAAATATTGCACCAAAGGCAAGAACCATTGGCATGATGTCATTTTTTCAGTGAAATAAAATCTGTCTTCCAATCTAAATCTGGAATCTCTTATAATTCAGACTACTAAATACCTCATGAGGGTTGCCACGTGAAATATACATGTTGTATTTATTCTTCTTTATTTTACTATAAGACCCGATGATGCTTAAACAGCTGTGAAAGAACTGAGATCACAGAACTTAATACTTTATATTGCTCCAGAAATTAGTTTCTCTGCCGACCGCAGCATCCCACACTAACAATTTTTGAAAGCAAATGTGAGACAGGAGGCACATAACACTGAGGGTGGTGCTATTCGCTTTGATTGTTTGGGAATGAAGTTCATAGTGTGCATGTTATGGCCCTACGTGTCATTACCTTTAAGAAACAAAAAGGGAGGTTTTTCCTTTTTGCCAAACTGCATGGAGATTTTTACTGTGTGCAGTTTAAATCAGAAACCTTCACAACTGATACTAAATGCACTCTCCACAGCTTTAGGCGGTACAGGCGCCCTAGTTTACACAGAACACACTCATCACCTCGTCACGGCCCAGGTGGCGATTCAGGTTTTTTAAAGGTGTTTCCTTATATGGGATGGCACATTTGCAGAATATTGCATTCCAATTGTAGCATATGAGATAAATTAATTAGAAAGTTTTAACTTACCCTAAATGTATTACAGCTGTGTACCGGTAAACTGGCAGCAGCTTGCAGTAACTACAGCTTGTGGAAAAACAATTGTAACTGCCATATTATATGTAACTGCTAGTGCACAGGCATTGGCAAAAGCAATGGTTAGGGTACACTAGTTTCTTCTACCCTGAAGTATGTATCTTCTGCCAGAAAATAACAAAATTTTCCTCCTCCTCTTTACCAGATTGGAATGTGAAGCGAGGTATAACTTGTAGGGCATACTCTTGCATAAACTTGATAAGCATTTCTCCTTGTCTGCGTCACAGATCACTGTTGCTATGACTGTAAAAGCAGGGTCCATGTTTACAGCATCCGTAGAGAATAGTCTGTGAATCTTTAACGAGCAATAAACATAATAAATACTGGAATAATTTTTTGTAATTTTCAACAAATTTAACACTCTTTGCCTTCCACTGGGATGTTTTCAAAACTCTAAGGTTGGTACGTCTCCACAAGGTTTGACTGCAGGATGTCATTTTGCATAATAAGTGTACTTGTGCACATAACTACTCATCGGCAACATTCTGCTGCTGAGAGTATCATGAGCTTTCGTATGCATCGGTCACCATCTCACAAACCAGCGGCTCCTTTGTTAGTTGGAATGTAGCAATAATGCAAAGCTCATTTGATGTTCAAACAAAAAGAATTGTGCCCTCTGATCCCTTAATTCTCCTCACTGATGCCTAGTGTTGTAATAGCATGATCGACACCATGAGAGTCAGTGTCGTGTATAATTGTGTGTATGGTGGGGTGGGGCGGGTCAATAATTTTAGCAACTTTTCCGGATGACTTGAATGACTATCGTGGAATGCTGTTTGTTTCTTTCACTCATTGTTATCAAACTTCACTTTGTTTGTGGCAACAAGTATAATGTAGTTTGCTAGCGCTCCTGCAACATACGTAATGTGTAGGCATCTGTGTTTTAAAAAAAGACCAGCTAATGGTTTGCCGGGAGCTAAGATCCATTTAGACCATTAAATTTTGAGCTTACACATGTGGCTATTACCGCTGAATGAATGCCCACCCAGGAGAACTGCCCATAACATTTTCTTCCATTATATTAACGCTGAAGCTTCGAACAGCATTCGAACTTAGACGCTTAAGAATGACCTATTTCCTTGTTCAAGTAGGACAAAAGCTCCACAGGAAGACAGAAACTTGAAGCCATCAACAGTGGCATGAATATAAACAGCGCTCAATGTTTCGCAATCTTGCACCTGATTATCATAATACCCATCCCATTTTTTTTCACAGGCTGTTCTTTACTGTTTTATGGCCATACCCAGTTTAATCTTTATGTCCTTATTTTTTTCATATTTGGTCAATATATGTTTTCTTCATCGGCTTTCAACAAAATGTGCATTCAAAATGTGCCTTCATTTATCATTTATACTGATCTTAACCAGATGCATCTTGATACAAAATTTATTTTCCTTAATTGTTCGCTGCTTTTTTTTTTTGTAAATGTGCAAACAGTTAATCTTAATTCCTATTTTGACTTCTGGGAAGACTAAGTCTACTGGATTAATGGTTGCTTACATGTGTACATCGTTTTCTGTGTTGGTCATCCCTACTCTTTGCAAGAACTGACAGCAGTGCCCATACCCGCTCCATCACGATCCCCATTGCCAAGCACACCCTTCCTGCATTTATTTTAACACTTTGGCTTCTCTTGACCTATTATATGCAGCTTCTCCCCCAATGAGGGTAGGGGTCAGTGAGCTATACACAAAAAAAAATGCTGCCAAGGAAAACATTTGCTACCCTGATGACAAGCACCTTTGTTGAAATGTCGGCTACTGCAACATCCCTTGTTCCAACAATGCTGATCTGCGTACATGTTTTCTAACACAGAAGTTACTGCTTTGTTGTGTTCTGTGATTATCTTTTTTTGCCGCTTTCTTTACGATGGAAATTCACGAATACTATTTGTTCCTCCTAACAGCAGCAAGTTTATCCTTGCAAGGCATTTCGGGTCAAGAATAACTTACCCCAGGAAAAATTGCAAGCTGAGTGACTGAAGAAAATAAAGTTGCTTCTGTGATCTAAAGAACTTGAGGACTGAAATTTTGCACCTTCTTGTATATCTGCTATGCAATGCATTCATATCACAAAGTGCAAAGTATTTTATCTTTTCAGCTGTGTCAGTGTGTTGGCAAGACAATTTTCTCAATGGTGACCTGCTGCTTTGGCTATGAGCTGCGTTCATGACATTTGCATTAAAGGGTATGCACTATCATGGACAAAAGTACCCTGGATGTGCGAGCGTTGACGAAATTGCATCTCTGCGTTCAAGATCGCTGGAAACAGTGGGTCACGTATGCACATTCCGAACGCAGATGTTCGCGCGGCTGATCCCAGCAGATAGTGCACCAATGAAATTCGGTCGACGCTCGTGCGTCTTGGGCAATTTTGTCCCCGATGGTACAGTCTCCAAACACTGGATGTGGTCTGTAAGACGAAATACGGGTACCACCTGTACTTTAACGGATATAGTACAGATTCAGCATACAGTGTGTTACGTTTTCTGAATACGAGAAGCAGGTGTACTTTAACGGTTATAGTACACATTCAGCATACAGAGTCTTCCGTTTTCTAGATACGAAAGCACTCGTATTTTGTATTCCGGTCTCTCTTTTACGGCTGTCCGTTCTACGGAAATGACCGTTCTTTATTTACGGAAAAGCGTTCGGTCACACATTACCAGCAGATTTGCCGTAAAATGAGCAATTTTTTTTTTCACCGTGTAGTCCTGGTGCGCGGAAGTCATACAACGTTATCATACTCAAAGGCCGCTCTCACAAATGACTTAAGTTCAGAAAATATATATTTACCATGGTTCTGAACGTCAGGGTGATTCTCGTACAACATTTTTCGACAATTCCCTATGCGCCAATTCGTTCAGTAACCTTGCTTTCTTGCTGATGACGAATAATTACGGTTTGTACATATATGCGGAGAAAAATAAATTTTATAACAGTGTGTACTTATCGTCATGACAGGCCTGTTATCTTTCGACATTTGAAAGTACGCCGTAGGAACAAGGCGCATTAGCAGATATTACGGCGGTCTTCAACACGTGAAGAAATCCTATCGCTTGACGTACGTACAGCGCTAACAAAAGCACATTAGACCGCGCTTCGAGGCATTTGTAGACATTATAGCTGCGCAAGCGTTATCTGTCTGTCATGTGAAAAACTTTTGAGCGATTGCTTGCCAGCGAAGCGAGAGGCTGCAGAATATTGGCAGCTTTCACAGTTTGATCGCTCCTTAGGGGGTAAGTGCGGGCGAATTATTTCTGATAAGCTTTCTAGAGCTTGACAATAACTTAACGACTTAATTTGCAAGAAACTTTAACTATGAGGAAGTTTACGCAGTGATAAAACATACAGAGAGCAACGTCGCGATCTTCTCTCAATCAATTATGATTATAATGCTGATGATAATTGTAGGGCTGCCACCTAGCCATTTCACGGCAATGGACACTATCAGTAGTGGACGGATTATTATATTCCAATTAAAAAAAAAAAGAATCGGATGACTTTCTGACAGGGTAGAAAGACTGCTCAATTGTTTGAGACTTTAGCACTTGCGGCTCTTCCGGAAGGCTCCCTCCCAGAGCGCTTACTAACGTGGCAATAAATCTAAATTCACTAATCCGACAAAGTTCTCCATTTTCTGGCGTCATGCGCCGTGGTGTAGCCCTTTGTTCTGCCTGCTGAAGCCAATGTGCGGATTAATTAAGCTAATTATACACACAGCGTGGCCGACGTGCTTTCTATAGAACTCGGAGAACTGCAGCGGGGTGCTGTAGTTCACCACCGTGGCGGAAGTAATTTCTGCCATTAGTTCAGGCAGCCAAATTAGTACGCTTATTAGCCCGTCCAACTCATATCTCTTTACAGTTTTCTCCGGCAAAGGTACACGGCGGCAAACACGCTATAGCTTTTCTTCTTTCTGCCCTGTGAGATTATTTTCGCATTCTGCAGTCTTGTTGATTTTTGCTGCAAGCCTTGCAAGTGAGCCCGTGGAGACAACAAGAGAGAGAGAGAGAGATTATTCATACGCTGTTCGATCAGGTTTGCTCACTTAGTCCCCTTAAATGCGATTCGCAGATATGAGGTGATCAGCGCAGGAATGATATTTTCTGGCGTTCCACCCTTCACACAAAAAAAGCGACATTCCTGTTTTCATGCAGCTACGGAAAGACAATAGCTTTTTTAACCCCGTCGATAATACCTGGTTGCCGTTACGTAGTGTCCGTCGACGTGGCCTCAAATATTTTCGCTCTTTGTCCATAAAAGACTTGTCCTCTCGAATTGTTTTTTTTTTTTTTATTTTTAAAACTAGAAGTCTTGTTTTTTATAACGATTCGTTCTTTTTGCCATCGTCAGGAGCTCAAACCCATCGTCGGGTTGATGTCCTTGTGTAAACCGAGTGGCGTGTGCTCGATTTCGCCCAGCATCGCAGAAATTTAAATAATCTTCTAACGGCCATTAGCGTTCTTAGGGTACTTCACCTTCTTTCCGGGGCTATCTATCTACGTTTGTATCTAACCGTTTTCCCGCCTACCTGGGTCACTGGGTAGTCCATGGCCGAATGGGTAGGGCATCAAGCTACTGTGCTGAGGTAACAGGGTTCGAAACCAACTGTCGGACCAACTTGGGTTACCGAGTATGTGGCAGTGTGTACATACGTGCCGCTCTTCAGCGAACCTCATTCACGCCGACATGGGTCACTGTATAGACGCAGGACTGGGTAAGTACCGCTGTTCTAAGAAACTCTTGGAGCTTCTTAGGACTATTTGAAACCACAAACATCATGAGCCAGTATGAAAAATGTTTGCGGTAGAACGCTCCCTATAGGACAGCAAGTAACAACTTCCAGCGTATAACCAAAATGCATATGTGGCCTGGTGAGGGGCCCCTTAAGGAATGGCTCTTGGTTAGGTACAAAGATAAAAAACCATGCGCGGCAAGAATAAAGTACCTGGACATCGCAGTTCGAGTAGATGTCACGCTGGGCTCGCTTTCGCAATCACCCGCGTGCATATCGTCTTAACTTCGATAATTACTTCAGCGCTCAGCTTAGTGGCTCAGCACTGAGCACATCTTTAGACGAGATGGGAATATAAGGACAAGTGGTAATCGAAAAACATTTTTTGGGATTTTTTTTCAGAACGAGACAGTACAGCAAAATACAAGCGATAGTTACAATGGCCGACATCTGAAACAGATGATGCAGATATATTGATACATGCATATTGCATGTTTCTTGTGTGCGATGCACGCGGGCGCCCCGACGAAGACGACGAACGCTCTCTGGCTCTCGAGCTGTCGGATTTTAAATTCATTTCCTGAACACATAAGCAAAGTCTGCCCGACTCTTGGCCAATCCCCGTGAGTGGTTATGCGCCAAACTTATCAAGGGCACCATCATCATCATCACCACCATCATCATCATATGAACTGGCCAGCGCTGCAGTTATTCTTTGTAAATATACTTTGTAAATAGTCTCCAGTTCTTAATCCTTCGTTTGCGTAACAATATATATATATATATATACATATATATATATATATATATATATATATATATATATATATATATATATATATATATATATATATATATATATATATATATATCGTCAGGCAAGTATAACGCGAGCATCCTTAACAAACCACGGTCTCGCTGCTTCATGCTGACCTGATTGTGAGGCGCCAACATTCCCATCCCTCGTGGACGCATTGCCTAAGGGCATGACAGTTGCGCTTTTCGGCAGTTCAGTTTATGTTTTCGGGGTTGAATTGGCAAGAATTGAATCCCGTTGCAAAAACTAGCAGCGTGAACGCTTTTCCGTGTCGTTGAACTAGTTATGAACTCCTCGTATGATGGGCTTCAAATGTTGCATAAGGAGTAATCATCCGACGATTTCGGTTAGGAATTAATTAGTTTTATTTGAATATTAACGCTAAGCTTTCTTAGCGAATCCTACCGGATTTTTTTTTTCTGACCGTGGCTGCAGCCGTATTGCCGAATAGCTCAAACAAGACTTACGTGCCTTATGGGGGGAGTGACGAACCTCGGTCTCCCAGCCCAAGATCCCAATATTCTAATCATCACAATAGCCTGCATACTTCTCTTGGGTTAACGCGAACACCAGCACCAGTGTGCTGCGCATTGGGTGCGCGTTAAGGCACCCCACGTGGTCAAAATCAGTCTGGAGTCCTCCACTGCGGCGTGCCTCATAATCATACTGTGGTTTCGGCACGTAAAACTCGAGAATGTAATTTTTGAAAGGAATTATAGTTGCAACCTGTGTGGCGCCTAAACAAACAAACAAAAAAAGGCACGATGACACATTGCACATGACGACAATGTAGACAGTTGTAGACATCGCACTTAGTTCTGTAGCATTTAATTACCCGCTTCACGAGCGCTTTGCTTCGCATAGATTCCAATTTATGTGCGTTGGACCTGCATAATTTTTTTACCTCTCTAATTACCACCACGAGTACCTTTACGATGAATGCCTCTGTCGGAAAAGAATTCTCAAGGAAATCGCTTTGATTCTCACACGTTCTCCATCTTTAGAGGAAGTGCAAACGCATTTCTTCTGAAACACGTACCCTGTGCAATACTTACGTTGGCGCCCGAGTTTCCGTTCACGTTCGCGTGTGATTGGTCACTCAATGCGCGCGAGCGCTGGGGCTGAATTTCGATTTTAGACACTCCTGCGCGCCTATATACCGATTACCAAGGGGTGAGGAAAACTTCTGGCCCTTGCAAAAGATGGAAGGGCTACCCTTCACCCTCCGCTTCAGTTCTGATTCACTCGCGCTTCCCTTTGGCCCGCAGCTTCCTTGCTGTCCGTTTCCCGAGTTGGTTGCGAGCGTGCGAAAGCGGTCGGTTGCCGCGCACGTCAAGAAAACATCTTTTCTTTTTCTTGGTGCGAGAACTGCGCCTGTTTTAGGCGTTGTGGCGCTCCCGCAGGGTACTTAGTCGGCGAGGGCGGAGGAAAAAATAA
Organism: Dermacentor andersoni; assembly: GCF_023375885.2. NCBI lineage: Eukaryota > Metazoa > Arthropoda > Arachnida > Ixodida > Ixodidae > Dermacentor > Dermacentor andersoni. The sequence goes on from NC_092814.1 coordinate 297,297,044, forward strand.
TTAAAAAGAAATGCGAGCTTCCTTTAATTAGTGGCTGCTTAAAAACTAAGAGGAAAGATAAACTTTACGCTGGTATTAGTCACAACTGCCTCGGTTCTTTGAGGATGACTCAGAAGTGTCAGGCTGCGCACATTGAAGGTGTGGTAGATTAGCTGCGAATGAGCAGCACCGAGTAAATATAATATGGGGCAGAGTACACCCGTAAAGATGAAGTGCCTGGAGGTGTGTCGAAGGCATCGCGACGACAAGTCTGTGAAAACAAAACAAAGCAAAGCAAAGCAAGAGAGTTAAATTGCACGAATAGCGTCATTGTGCTTGTGCGGGGAGGTGCCCTCAGTCCAGGGCTCCTGCGGTTCTTGCTGTCTCCGGGCCTGCCGCACCAGTTGCTGCTGGTCGCGAGGGACCATGTTTTTTTGATAAACGTTCTTTTCCTCCTGCTCCTCCTCCTCCTCCTCCTCCTCACATAGCGTCATATTGCTACGCAGCCGGGAATGGGGCAGTGTCTACATGTGGTCGTGCATACGACCATATCAAACAGACAATAAAGCAAATGCAGGCATAGGGGAAATAATTTATGTTTAGATGTAATCTATAAATAATAAGGAAACTGAGCAATAAAAGTGGTCGAAAAGACAGCTTGACGCCGTTAGAGCGGAACGCTCATCTATCGCATTACGTGAGCGGTTATTTATTAAGGTAATACGGCAGCTGTCCTACCGGCCACTTTCTTGGGTATTTTTGCATGAGTACAAAATGGGGCGGGGGCTGTTAGACAGCGCTACCCGATGTGATGGCGGCGGATACAGAACTTCATTTCAACCGCAGGTGTCACGTGGTACGTGAACTTGGGAGCCGGCCGCCAACTTCATTTGTTTGATGGGTGTGTTGGCTATTGGGACGTTTGTTTTCACTTCTATATCGTTCGTAAAAAAACACCTCCACCACGGTCCCTGGACAGCATTTCGATGGGGACGCAACGCTTAACTGCTCTTGCATGGAGCGCACTTCGGGTGCAAGTTAAAGAAGCCGACGTAGTTGAAATTAATACAGGCACAATAATTAAAGATTAAATTAGTCGAAAAATTAATTCAGGAAGCTTTCGAGGTACCTTTGCATGTAGGCTTAAAACGATGGTGAGGACGGCTGACGAGGCGCCACAACCTGCGAGTTGTGGATGGTAAGACATTGAGAACATCATACGTATTACAAACCTTACAAAACAAATTGTTTCGTTGACTAAATGACCTACATAGAAAGGTTTTTATTTCAAATCACCTTTCATGTAAGGAATCACTCGCTCACTTTTTATTTTGTGACTGATTAGCAGTGCATTTGCTTTTGTGAAGTTATGTATATGTTAATTATTTATATCCTGCTCTCTTTATATGATGCTCTGTATACCACATCTAACACTTTTCTTTTCTACTTGTGTCTAGAACACATCTGGACACCAAATTATTCTTTTGAAGAGAAGTCTATATATTTCGCATTCTTAGCCTTTTCTTCGTGATTTCTTTTATTGCTTTGTTTTCCTTTTTTATGAAAATAATGTACGAGGGGCCCGCTGGTCATCGCCAAAGCGGGAACTCGCGGCTTTGTTAAGGTGCCGATTTGTTCGGCGGATTTTAATGCCTGCTTCCACCATCATGTTCACGTGATTAGAAATTAAATTATTATCATTATTATTGAGTACAAACTGTGCTTGCAGTTCATGTATAGCTGATAATGCCGCTAATACATTGGCACGTTGTTTCAACACGAGCGAACTGAATAATTCTTTAGCAAACTAAGTGACATGCCAATCTCGAGATGTCACAAATAGTTAGAAAGAGCCAGGAACCAAAAATCATTGAGTTGCCTTAATAAAAGTGCATAAATCAACGCTTTAAATCATTCAGTTGCAAGAATTTTTTTCCAGAAGAACATTGTCCAAGAGCGCACACTACGAGAGCCGTGTTGTTAAACTGTACACGCTTTTCGCCTGCGGCTAGCTGCAATTGGAGTGCAACTGGAAAGACGAACCTCGCCTGAAATCGCGGAACGACTGCTCGCACGTGTTTAGCCAATTGCGGCTGCTTTTTCATCGCTTTCAAACTGCCCGCCTCTTTAACACGATATACAGCGGACCGCCGAGCGCGTTGTACGCCGGTTCGCTAGGATGCTTCAATGACCTCGTTGAAGGTCTTTAGTTAAGGAGAGGGAGCGGTGGAGGGTTAATGAAGCATTGTAGAAATGATTGTAGAACTACGGTGCTTCAAGCATTCATCACGCTAAATAAGGGGCACAAGGAGACGTTACAACGACGGAGAGGGGTGGTATGTCGAGGCGACGTATGCTCCAGCAAAAGCAGTGGCGATACCTGGTGGCAGCCGCCTGAACTGCACTTGGAGGGAGAGACGATGGCCTCCGAGACATTCAATCTCCGCGCATCAGAGGAGGACCCGCTGGGAGCACCTGTTGCCCACCGGTGCGCGCTTGCGGCACGCCGCGCGCAACCACGGGAGCGCGACCGAAGGCATCACGCATGATGTGGCTCCTGCACTGCGCCCCCCGCTCCAACACAGTGAAGGCCCTTGACAATGACCTCTAACACCGCCGTGCAAATGGGCGTTTGAAACCAAAGGTTACCACCCTTCTTGCAGGATAGCCGTGGTTATGTTGGTGTAATGTATCGTTCGGAGTGACGATGAGAATTAACGAGTGTACAGACGTAAGTAAACTTACTTAGCCGCAAGACAACCTTTATAGTTACCATTCGGGAGTGTCCCCTCTATCGCTCTCTCTCACGCTCGCTTAAAAGAAAACGCGGCCCGTTGCGTGATACATACAATTAGAAACCGTTGCAGTACCTTGATAGCGCCGCTGATCTATTGCCACGCTGAAATAGCTTCGTTCAAGACAGTACAAGATGCTGCATAGGGGCATGTTACGAAGTGAATTTCCAGATGAGTTCCGCGCCCTTATAGTAAATTTGCAAAATATTATTCTCTCTATTTAGCTAATTTTTCTTGCGCTTTCTTCCCGTCAAACTATAGTTGCATTCGTCTTCTTGCAATTTTCTCCAGTGACTGTTGCAGATAGCTGTCCCGATGCGCTATATGCTGTTGTATCTGTAGGCACAAGCAACACGTAATGATTATCATTCACTACAACAACGACGACAACAGCAACAAGTGAAGAAATGAAGACTTGTGTTGTAACTACAACGAAGAGCATGTACAGCGACATGCGGTTGCGCTGCGATGGAGACAACACCAGGATTGCACTTCCTTCCTTTCGCATCCTGTCGACATGTGCATTCCGTTGGCATCACGAAAAAAAAAGGAAAAAAAAAAAGAAAAATTCTACTAGCTCAGCTTCAGCACGCGCATGCTTATTAGCGGATCGCAAACTTTGTACAATATGCACGAAATATTCATAAAAGATGTTTTCAGCTCGGACCTCTCTCTTCGCCGCCCGCACCTTTCTCAGGCATTGCAGCAGAGAGAGAGAGAGAGAAGCACAAGCCGGGCAGACCGCACGCCTATGAAACAGGAGATGGACAACGCCGAAGCGCTGTGAAGCGGGGATTAAGGGCAGTAGCGAAAGCAGCCGAGGACGGGGAGGGTCGGGCACTTGTTCCCACCGCGCCCGGCGGCGGCGCAGGGCGTAGATCCGCGATGACGCCGCTCCCAGCCCCGAGCGCGCCCTAGCGTGTCCACGCAGCCGGGTTGATGCTCCGGCCCGCACTGTGGGAACAACCGCGGCGCCCGCGGGCTGCTGCTCGCGCCGCCTGCAAACGCTCGGACCGTTGAGTAAATAATGATGCGCCGAGATCAACGCTTCATCAGCATGCGTGGAAACGCGAGCGACAGCACCGCGTGGGAGGGGTAGCCCCGGATGAATTCGGGGTCACCGCTTCGCCGGAACTTCGTCGCGTTACGGACGAATTCCGCTGCCGGGAACCGGCCCGCGTTCCGGGCACGTTCGGGGCGTCTCACTCGTTGGGTGTAGCATGATTCGGCGAGAATTGATTGTGAGCGCTTACATGGAAGGGAAGGGGACGGGGGGAGAGGAGAGGGGTTGTTGTCTCCGGCGCCGCTGCTAGTCAGCACGTCGCAGGATAAGCCAACGTCTAGACATGGCCTTCAAGATCGGGCGGAGCGCGGTTCGGAGGCCAGCTAAGTGCCACAAGACAATGTACCAGTATTTTCTCCTGTATTCTCGAGTATTCGCGGCAATATAAAATTTTTCTTTCAGTTTCTTCTTTCTCTCTCTCTCTCTCTCTCTCTCTCTCTTGCCTCCTACTTCTTGGCCAGTCCCCTGTAAAGACAAATATTGGTGGAACGAGAGCGAGGGCACTGTCTGCAAGCAACCCCACATTCTACTTATTCCGCACACGAGAATCAAGAATTTCATTCACTCTAAAAACAAGAAATGCAATTTATCCCCTGAGCTCTTAGCTGATGACAAAATTGATTGAACTGAACCAAGCGAAACAGTACAGAGCTCGTAATCAAAACGCGAATACAAATTTACAGAGTTCAGTGAACGTTGGCTACAGACGCGGGTCTTCACAAGTTGAAATACCATTACAGGAAGCGAACAAACAAATTAACGCATAAAGCGGAATATGCGTTGTAATGACAACGTATATGTACAAGTAAATGAAGTGCGCGAAGCGAAAAAAGACGCAGAAAGAAAGAACGGCGAGGAATATAGCGTAGGGCTTGTCGTCCTCCGTGATGCTTCTTTCCGCGTGCTTCTTAGCTTCGCGATTCCTTTGTTGTCACGAACCAACCAGCCCGAAACAAGACTTTATCAAAATGTACGCCCTGCGCATCTCAATAGATAATGTGTGATCTTTCAAAGCAACACTTGTACGATGAGAGCCACTGCAGGTAATCGATCCGGTTTGATTTTATGACCGCCTGAGGTACTCTAACATGCACCGCATTACAAGTACACTATAGCGTTTTGCGGCCCGCCCCCATATACGAGTCCGGCGCTTGCGGCCGGTAATCGAGCCCGCTATTCCGAGCTCAGCAGCAGAACACCATATATGACCCACCACGACCGCTACTGACCTCATGAAGAGCGAAAAAAAGTTTTACGCATGGATTCTAAACCTCCAATCGCGTTATTTAAAGGCAAGATTATGCTTATGTGTTTATCGCTGGTTACATGTAAACCATGCCGCATCAACATGATGATACTCGAAGACACCTGGGCCGCTATTTTGTAGCGATGCCTTATGCCTTATTCTATGCTATTCTTATCATCCACCACACACGGCCGCCTGATCCCGTTGATAATGTGAGCAGACCGTCGCTCTGACCACTGGCCAAGCGCGAAAAGCCTGAAAAAGCATAGACTCGGAAAAGGCATCGCTACAAAATACCGGCCCTGTGGTAGATTATCTACCACAGGGTTAATCGCGTGGATGCATTTGTTCTGTCACTTGGCTGTTCGGTCAAGTGCCAGAACATCTGCATGAGAAAAAAAAAGGAAAAACATTAATCTCAGACTTATGCTCAGTTGGACTGCGGACGTGCGTTTTCTAACGTATGTAGGTTACCCTCTAAGAACTCTGGCGCTGTTTTAGAACGCGTTTAAGAAGAATGGGTAGGTATGGTTCTATCATCTTAGCTCGGAAGTGATTAAACAGATGCGTTGACTTCTTGCCTACAACCTCGTCGATTAACGCTGCAGCACTCTTGCTGTTTACATAATACAAACTACAAGTTCCGGAACGGGACCTAGGTTATGCTAGGTTGTGCTACAAGCTCTGTTTAGGGAGCATCAAGGAGCTTCGTGTGAGTAGTCAGTCGCCATGTTATTCCTCATTCAGCAGCCTTTTGAGACGATTTCCTGTTTGTCCGTGCACTTACGGAGAATACATTTTTCTACGAACGGGAAGCTTTTCTTAACCAGAAAAAGTTTATTCAGCGCACTCATTAGCATGCTATAATGGTGTACTATCTTGTCTGCGCGTTACTGCATGCTCTTACCATTCTTACTATGCCGTGTCTCTTACGCTGCGTTTTAGTGGAGGTGACCATAAATTAAAAATGAAGTTAAATACAATCAAACGTAATCATGGAACAATATTCAATGCTCTGTGAATACACCCGCACTGAGCGTGGTTGCGAAGGCATTTAGGTATGATTATTTATATATCTGTTGATGTGAAAACGTCAAATGGCCTGTTGAGCGAGAAAGCCGGCGGCGTCTGTAGAAGCGAAGCTTCCCACTGGCTGCGACGCCACTTCGCGAGGCGCGCTGCCCTCGTGAAGCTCGGGCTTCGTGAAGCTTGTGGCTCGGGCTTCGAAAGAGCAGAGAGGGTGAAAGGAAACACCTGCTGCCGTGGTATTGCGTGAGGGGAGAGGGTATCGCCGCAACGCCACGTCACCCTGGCTCTTGCTCTCAGAAGCCTGTGTTATCCGCGCGTTCATTGACCGCGCAAGCTCTCACCTGCGTTCAAACTGCACCTCGGTAAGGCCAAATCAAAACGCGCCAAGCGTCTCAACGCCCTCGCCCTCGGCTTACCTGCTCTCAAGTTTTTCATTCATTCATTCATTCATTCATTCATTCACTCATTCATTCATTCATTTAACCATTCACATAGGTGCTCCTACTTGGTATTAATAGGAGGGAGACGAGGTAGCCGAACGCGACAGCGCTTGAAATTGCAACAGGAATGAAAGGGAAAGAAATTAGTAAGACATAAAGCAAGTAGTCAGTCACAACTGTTGCTGTCAAAATAGGTTCATTGCGCGAGGTGTCGATAATAGGTAAGAGGAGACGCAAACTGTGTACTGTCGGCGTTAAAAGGTTATGGACCATTGCTTCTGAGGAAACGTTGAATTACCGAGCAGTTTATGACAGTAACCAGTAAAGCCGTTAAGCCCTATGTTGCTAGTACGCGCACGCTTGCTGGAAATCCGGAGAGCTAGCCGCGCGCTCAGGCTGCGGAATTATTCAGCTTTATCTCACATCTCCCAGTTCGCGATCTTTTGACGCCGACTGCACTTTGAGTGTTCTTTCTTATTGGACGCTAATGTTTCAATAATAATTGATGTCCTCTTTATATTAATTTCACAAAAGCATTACCCAAAGTTCCCGGTTCTAGTTTAATAACAAAACAAGACAGCATCAATATAATAGGAATGTTACCGACTGGATTATTAACTTCTTATGTATTCATTATTAATTAACCCTACCTTACTGACTGCATAAACCCGGAGTGTCACAAGGCTCCGCACTGGGACCCGTTCTGTTTCTTAGTTCACATAAGCAACAACCTCAATTTTATACTACCCGTTTATTTGCTCGCGACGATTTCATGTATGGACAGATTGTTAACTTTAACTGCACCATTTGACTATCACTGACTTTATTTATCTCAGTCTGCAATGAATCTGAACCAAACGAAAAGCTGCAGAAAGTAGCCTGAGAATTTGTAAAGTCCAAAAGAACTGCAGAAAAAAAATCCAACTTGCTTTAGAACGACATTCACGAAATCGCCACTTGGCGGAAATGCCAATTAACGATACTAAAACAAAATGAATAATTTTTGCCGCAGGTAACTGCGACCCAGCACTGTTGCCACTTTATTACGCCAATTGAAATTGTTTTCTCGCTGAAATCTTTACGCGTGCGCCTTTCTTCTGACCTTACACGGAGCAAAAACACCAACGCAACAACTAATAAAGCAACCAAAGCACTTGGTTTCATCTAGGGCCACTTGCACTAATTTAACTGGAACTTCAAACTTTCAGCATACACCACGTTCAAGTTGTTCAGGATGTGCTGCCAACCAGACCACTCGCGAACAGTGGGTACGCGTCTTGTTCGAAGGGCGTAACGAAGTAGATAGAACTACAATTGCAGAGCCTTTTACTTCAATAACAATCCACTTTTGACACCTCTGGGGCGCTATTACGCAAAGCAATTTCAAACTTTTCTATTCCAATTCTGCGATCAGTCCTCCATGATTGGTCAAAAAATTGTTGGGCCGCCCCTACTTCGCCTATCTCTCACGCGACGTCACGAAAACCGTGACAAACGCCCCATCTGATATGATGTGTGAACATTGATTATGCATGATTAGACCGAACAAAAGAAAAATAATTATTTCTGATTCGACGCCTTTTTGGACATAATACTCTGCCATTGATAAAACGTTTTCTGGCTGCGCCCACTTGGCCTGTCTGTCACGCGACGTGACAAAACCACGAAAACCCACATGTCAAAGAGACGTGTACGCGTTAAAGACGCATTAATATTCCGAATGAAACTGATTTTTTTTTTCTGAATAGCCGGAGACTGCCCCGTTTCGAAAGGAATATATATAGGCTGCTCGCCGATTGGTCTGGCACTAGCTACTCGGAGCGGCCAGGGAGCATGGACTTATTTGCGTATAATAAACATTTTTCCGTGGCAGTACAACATTATCGCACCCTTTCGGCATACACAACATCACTTTGCCAACTATTATTTACTGCGGATCCGTTCTGGTGGAATTTAACGTTCCGTAGCACGCCGCCGCGATTTTCGATCCGCCACTGCAAGCTAAGTAAGGGGAAGCGGACCAGTCGCAGACGCCGGCACCACCCTCCTTATCCGGTTATCTACATTTACTGTGCTGAATCGGCCCTATAGAACCTCTCTCCACTTGAGCGTGCTCCTGCCCCCTTTTCAGCCAATTCTATAAGAAAATCTGCTCAATGTAGGCAATGCTATTCGTTTTGAAAGAAAAAAAAGGGAACTCCTATAAACGAGGAGCGCGTTCGATTGGGCTTTTCAAACAACGCTACGGGTTACCGCCCGATGCTTGCGTCGGTGGTTACATAAGTTCGACGTCAGGAGATTGGAATAAAAACAGTTTGGAATAGTTTTACGTTATAAGGCCCCTGGAGACCATTGTGGGAAAAATACCCCAAGTTGTAAGAAACCATTCAGGAAAAACCCACTCTACCGCGTATGCTCAACTGCTGTTATGCTTTGGTTTAACCGAACAAACTCTGGACTGCGATGGTAGTGGCCGTAGGGCTCTGCTGCTAACGCGAGGTCGGGGATTTGATTTCAAGTTACTGCCGCCGCATTCTGATTGGTGCATAATATGAGCAATAGTTTAAGAACCGTTGCTTCTGAGGAAACGTTGAATTACCCAGAGGTTTGTGACCGTAGCCAGTAAAACCGTTCAGCCCTGTGTAGTAAATACTGTCAGGATTGGGGGCTCAATCCCATCGCTCGAGATCCGTTGCCAAGATTGGAGTCCGGCATGAATTCGAAGGTAGCTGGCCCATGCCGTCGTCCAACTTAAACACGCTGAGGACGTTGATGAAGGGAAGAACTGCTTCTCATCGAGAACGAGGAAAATGGGTTTATTTACAGAAATTAAATCAGTCTAACACGACTGCTTAAGAAAAAGAGTGTCAGTCCAACATGACTGCTCAAGAGAAAGTGTGTCAGTCCAACCTGACTGCACGAGAGAAGTGTGTCGAGCCTCCGCCCAACAGCCGTTTTTAAACACTCGGTCCTCCGGCGATGCAAGGCAGCGAATGTTCGTTTCGTCATCGCAAAACTAGCCGCCTCCCGCGACAAGGTGACGCGAGCGTTCGTTTACTCATTGTAAATTCGTCGCCGCCCTGCAGACCAGTTTACGCACACACACACGCAAACACACAGGTGCGAAGGTCTGGAGCCGACGACAGAGGGGAGTCGTTCCGCAGTATCATTTACGCCCACACACACGCAAACACACAGGTGTGAAGGACTGGAGCCAACGACAGAGGGGAGTCGTTCCGGGAAGCTCGGAGACATTCTGGGTAGCTCGTTGTCCCGCTGCGGCTTGCTCATCCGTAGCAAAATCAGGTTCGCGCTGGGGACCTCGGGCACAATAGTTCGTCCGTCGAACCCGTTTCGTCACAACGGAGATGGGGCTGGTGGATGGAGGTGGTTTTCAGCACAAAGCCCGCTTCTTCGAACGCAGTCTAGCTGCAGCGACGGAGAGTGGGGGATGCGCGCCTTGTCCCCCAGTCGTAATTGGGTGGCAATTTTTCCTTGCAGCTCGCCATTCTTAACAATACGCACATACATGCTGGAAATCGAGAGTTTACTTGTTCATCAAACTATAGGTACGCGTTAAGGAATCTCAGGTGTTCAAAATTAATTCTAAGCCACTCATATCACTATTGTGGCTTTGGATCGTGCATGAAACCGCATAATTATATTAAAGTTCCAAATTTAACCTAAAGAGCGGATACCCTTCCAAGCGCATGGCTGTTTAGCTCAATTTGTATAACGTATATAAAGGTGTACAATTTTTACCTAGCTTTCACTTGCATATTTCAATCGAGTCAATGGAGGAACGTATGAAGGATTCGCCGCCAAATAGGAACATTCTCAGGCCTTTATTTACCAATGTGGAAATGTCCAATAAGCGACACGAACTTGAACGGCAAGGTTGGGACGGACTTGTAACCCCTAGCAACGGCAGGGCATCACATCCAGCGTCAAAAGTGTGATGTATTACATGGTAAATCCGACAAAGCTCACGGAATGAAGTTGAGATTGGGGTGCGCGATTTCCCAGATTTTGCCGTCAGCTGGCCGGGACAGCCCCCTCCCCCTCCCCCACGATTACTTGTTTCCCAGGCGCCGCTTATACTTTGAGTACAGCGCGTGCGCGCAGTAATAAGCAAGCGCGTGGGGATGTCGCATGGTGGCGACATCGCGGGGAGCGCACTGTAGAGACGCGGTCGCTGCTTTTGACAGCGCGCGTTTTTGCGTCGCTGCGACTGATGACCAGCGCGGTTCCCGTGGAACCGCGCTGGCTTCCGAGTGCGCCGAGCAATATACGTAGAAGGCACGCGCTGCTCCCACCGCCGGGAATCACTGGGACTCCGTGCGGTTCCTTTCCCGCCGAGCGGTGATTGCGGCGGTGGCGTCTCCTGCAGGCCGCGATCGCGCGCGGGCTCCGCCGCAGCCCACGACGTGCCTTCAGACGTTGTTGTTCCCCGTGAGATCGGCGAGATTTTTTTCGTGCGGTCGCAGATAGGAGCAAGTGTACGGCGCGCCGCCCTAATGATGCCCGCCGCGGTCACGGCACCGCTGTCGATTCGCTGTTGCATGAAAGAAAAGACATCGCGACGCGTGTCCCCCGCCACTATACATGTATAGAGCTATACGCATGTGCGATACGCCGAGCAACCGGGCCCCCGGAAAGGCGCGGCCAGAGATACGCGGGGTCCCCCTTCATTCGGGTGGCCCTTGTTGCCATACCTGCGCTTGCGCCGTGACTGATGCGCGCTCGCTGCCAACGTCGAACACGCTAATGTTCTTTTCGCCCCGGCGACGACATGCACGGTCCCATGAGCACGTGCCAGATACCACCGCGCTCTGTGTCTCCCTTTCTGTGCGAATGGATTCACAACGTTCCGCAATACTTGAATCGAACAGAAACTGCAGTCGAATTGTAAAAGGATACGGCAGAATGATGGGGAAAAAAAAGACGATGATAAAGTGCTTCATCTTTCAACGCCCGTCGACAGAAGTCAGCTCTCGTTATGAACGCGCGTCGAATCATCTGCCGCATAAAGTGCGCAACGGGGACACTGCGCACTTCACTTCTCCAGCGGCTCATCAGTTTAAGGACATTGAGGAATAAGACAGGACCACCCGCCACAGGAGGGCGAGTTCATTAATTGCCGGTAAGTGTTTGTGTTTGACACCAACTGACATAAGAATACGGTACGACTGACGCACGTTCTTTGTGCGTCAGCTGTACGGTAATGTAATTGAACTTTACAGTACATGTCTGGATACATAACACGCTATGATGCACTAACTGTGAGGGAATTCTTATCATTCGTTAAGAAACATAAGTGGGCACGAACATCTGTATTTCCAGAAGCGAAGTATTCGCCGTGTGAACAGTGCGCGAATAACAGCAGCCTCATTTCGCGGGTAAAATACTATTAAGCACGGAAAATTAAAAAAAAAGAAAGGCAGGGCGTGGTGGTTTCGGCCTCCCTACTTTTGGCATAATGTCCGAGGAGGTCACTGTGGCGAAATTATCGAGCTTGAATCTTCTCTGTAGCGCCCGTGTTGAAATGCTGAACGTTTCAAATTGCAGAGTCAAGGAAGGCGCGGATGAACACGTAGGCGCGTTCCTGCGTGACCTATGCCGATCAACAATCGACATTTACTTTAACAAAACAAAGGAAATGAGCAACATACTTTGTCCGAGCAAACAGTTGTTTATTTGCAGTGTCCACGCAGTCTTTCTGTCATGAATTAAATAAGTTATTTGTTTGCATTTCTTTTGTAATTTCATTTCAGTCATCTATAAGGATTTCCACTTTCGCAATATAAAGGATAAAAATAAGAAGAAAAACAAGAATAAGCTCATAACTTGAAAGTAACTGCTCTATAACGTAATGTTATTCCAAAGTTTTCTATTCCATTTCTGCAAGCAGCCCTCCACGATTGGTCAACATTTTGTCAGGCCACAACTTGTCTGCCAAGGACGTCAGGAAAATTGAGAAAACTGTTTATCTGATATGACGCGTCCACACTGATTATGCATGATTAGACCGAACAAAATAAAAATTATTATTTCCAATTCTACGCCTTTTTCGCGATCAGTTCTCTGCTATTGGTCAGAAGTTTTCGGGCTCTGCCCACTTCACATGTCTGTCACGCGACGTCACAAAACCTTAAAAACTCACCACGTAGAAGTGACGTATACGTACTAAAGAAACATTAATATGCCAAACAAAACTGTCATTCTCTTTTTTTTTTAATAACCAGAAACTGCCCCGTTCCGAAATGAATAGATGACTGCCCGCCGACCAATCTGGCACCGGCTACTCGGAGCTGCCGGGGACAATGGGTTTATTTCCGTATAATATTACAAAAAATAAAAAAAAATCGGCGCCGGCATAACGTCGTCGAGCCCTTTCGGCACGTATACGACTTCATTTTGCCAACTCTCCTTCGTTGAGAATTTGTTTTAGCGGTATTCCTTTAGCGGCTTCCGTTGCACAGCTCTGCGATATTCTACCAGTCGCCGCAAGTTAAGCAAGGACAAGTGGGCCAATCGCCAACGCCGGCACTACCCTCCTCCTCTTGTTATCTGCTTTCAATGCACTAGCCCGGCCCCACCAAACTGTCTACATTTCTGCACGCTCCTCACCTCTTGTCAGCCAATAAGCTAAGAAAAATCTGTCAAGGTATTCAATGCTATTATCGATGATATTCGCTTTCAAAGCAAAAAAGTAGACTCTTTTAAACGAGGAGAGCCTTTCACTGGCCTGTTAAAATAACGCTGCGGATCACCGCCCGATGCTTGCGTCGGCGGTTACGTAAATTGGAATAGCTTAGGCATAGACTGGAATAGTTTTTGCGTCGTAGGGCCCGAACAAAACGATCACTACATGCGCCATGAGGATATTGTACAGCGGTGCAGCGAAACACGCACGTGTGCGGAAGTGTTCTATAGGGTGTACTAGCTAACGTTAGCTAAGGTACTCAATGATATATATATATATATATATATATATATATATATATATATATATATATATATATATATATAGATAGATAGATAGATAGATAGATAGATAGATAGATAGATACACAGTGCAAGATACGATTTTAAGACCTGCGGTGTTCAGTCTTCAGACCTCTGACGACCAAACACCGTCGGTCTGATAATTGTATGTTGCGCAGCGTTTTTGTCACTTTTCTTTTCTGTTTTGTTGAACAGCTCGGCTAACGTCAGCTGAGACACACGGTATAATCGTGCTGATGGCGTGTGTGGACAGATATGCATTAGTATAGTGCGTTCTACGCTGAGAACCTATATCAATGCTGAATTACGTGCTCGTGCACGTGGGTTAGAAATATGTTCTTTTCTGTTGTCACACTGTTCCGGAGCGCTGAGGGCATTTGAAGCAGTTATCATGAACTTTTTCTCGCGTTTCCTCCACTTTGTCCGGTTAGGGACAAAATAACACAGAAAACGATAAGACGAAGAAAGCAGGATAAATATAAACTGGTTAACGAATTACAACGTCCACACCTCTGAGCGCTGTATACTGAATAATCTGGTGCTGTTATGCTTTCTTTAGTTGCGCATCCGTAGATACTCTCTTATTTATGGCTGCGGTATGAAATCAACCTGCCAAACAGCAAATATATTTGTAGCCTCGACTGCTGCTGCTGCCAGTGTACGTAGTTTTTATTTGTCAAAGCAAACCCCCGTGGACTACGGTGGGTTAGGGAATGATTTCGATTACATGCGGTTCATTAACGCGTATTAAAAATGGCAAACAATACTCTCTTCCTCTATTAATTAAGAGCAGTACGATCACGTAAAGCTTACTGTAATTTAGATTAGTTGCTTGTACGCACTCTAGGGTTATCTTGTAGTGCAGGTGGAAGGGCAACTTTCAAAGGTTTTACGTTTGCACCTATAAACATTACCAAATTGACATTTCAGGTCCCGAGACCGTGGTCCTGGATACACGAAATTGTTCTAACGTAACGAAGTTTATTAAAAGCTGGCGCACCCGCCGTGGTTGCTCAGTGGCTATGGTGTTAGGCTGCTGAGCACGAGGTCGCGGGATCGAATCCTGGCCACGGCGGCCGCATTTCGATGGGGGCGAAATGCGAAAACACCCGTGTACTTAGATTTAGGTGCACGTTAAAGAACCCCAGGTGGTCAAAATTTCCGGAGTCCCCCACTACGGCGTGCCTCATAATCAGAAAGTGGTTTTGGCACGTGAAACCCCATATATTATTAAAAGCTGGCGCTGACCAATCTCTAGAGCGGTCAATATAAAAACGAAGGCGCTGGCCAACGGTAAACAGTTTTCACGAACACAAAATCTTCTGAATTTTGCCCCAGATACCCGACGTCGCTTGGTTTCGAAGCAATGTGCTTCACCACACTGCATGTAACGTGTGCTTCTCCTTTGGCTTGTAAGTTAAGCGGCAAAGCAGAACTGCAGCTTTAAGTTGGATTGGTGCAAAGGAAAAGCCACCCTCTTGGGCTGGGCACTTTATCCACAGGCTTTTCAAGTAGTCGATCATGGAACAAATCATAGCTATTTTAACAAGCCGGTGGTTTAAAGCCCCATTAGCTATGCAGGCCCATCAAATTGGCACATTTTCAAGATCGCAATAGCACATCGAGTACAGTTACATACGTTGACTCGCGGTACGCCCATCGCATTCTACAATGTGATAGTGAAAGTCGCTAATTTAATGTAGCAGCAAATAAAGTGAATGCACTGTTTTTTTTTTGTTTTTTTCTTAACGCGAGGTTCTGTACAACTTAATTTTGAACTGCGCGGTAAATGCGACCTAATGCAAAATACGTAGTCCTGATCTTTCGGGTTTTGAGCTCTTAACTGCTATTACAGTATAGATGTCAATACTGTTTTTCTCGTGTCCAACAGTCGGTTCTTTCCGTTACACTATCGTCTGCAGGCCAAAAGTATTCGTTCACAGCTTCACCTGCACGGTGCTAAAATACGCAGCTTTTCTGACCACCTCTGGGGATCGAACCCATGTCCCTAACTGCCAAGGTTCAGTTGGAAGCCACGAGCTGAATTATCACGCCACTTTTGCGCTTGGCAGTTTGTGCCGGGTTTTGTGTGCCTTGCTGACTCTGAGGGTTGTGGCGTCTGCGCAGGCCGCAAAAGAGAATACCGTAACGGTGGCGGCGTTCACTGTGACAACCTGCTGCTGCGCAGTTCATTTGTTCAGAGCTGAAGTTATTACTCAGTCCTGGTAAAATTTTTTCAAGTTGCTGCAAATCTAAATCACCGAACCCAGTGAAAGACAGGAAATTAATCGAGTGAAATGTTGATTGGTTCCATGGTAGCTATTATACAGGGTGATAATTTGTTACTTTTATGGATATCTTTTCTTAAACAGCCTGTTGCATCTAACATAATCCTAGTCCAACTAGATTATTCGGAGAGGCAGTCATTGCTTGCACGAGAAATCAAAAGACATATTAAACTAATTAACAAACATCTACTTTTAGTTAATTTAGTTAATGAGCTAATTTAGTTAATTTTAATTAACTACCAAGCATTTTAGTTAATTAATTTATAGCACATATTTCAATTTACGAATTGTAGCCGGTGAGATTGCAAGGTGTATCCACTTGGAATGAATTTCAAGAATAACGCCAGTTTGGAGATATGCGCCATCAAACTTGGCGTAAAAATGCACTGTTGTTCCACTTACTTTTTTAACAAAACGCTCTTTTATGCAATGGAGCAGAAAAGTAACTAGAACGCCCATGTATTATATTCCACACTTTGGGAAATATTATATCGAAACTGGTGCGATCCCGCAAATTTATTTCAAGTGGATACGTCTTGCAAGCTGGAATATGTGCCTTGGTGTTTTAATTAGGAAATTAATGAGTGTTTTTTTTTATTAGTTGAATATCTGTTTCGATTTCTCGTGCTTGTAACGTTCGCCTCTTTGAATAAACCAGCTCAAGGAGAAGAATTATGCTACATGCCACAAGCGATTTTTAAGAATTCCACAAAACTGAAAAATGATCACCCTGTACATATAGTGTCCCACGTAACTCGAGCCACATTTTAAAAATAACAAAATGCCACAGTAGCTGGACAGAACAACAGCAATGTTATTTGCTGTCGCTGAGGATACTAAGATTATGTTTTGCGCTCCGCCTAATAACATAATTAGTCTTAATTAATTAATCAGTCAGCTTTTCAACCATTATAATTCGACGAAAACTGTCAATGAGAAAACTGTACAGCAACATGAAAAACTCCCGATACTTTTTCTTGCTCAATGCGTGCTACATAAAGGTGTTTTTCCAAGCATGAAAGAAGCCCGCGAATACACGAAACATTGCCGCGCGACTGGCCGCTCGAGGCGCTTTGCGTGGATTTAACACACACACACACACACACATACACATACACACACACACACACACACACACACACACACACACACACACACACACACACACACACACACACACACACACACACACACGCGCGCGCGCGCGCGCGCGCGCACGCACGCACGCACGCACGCACAGACAGACACCCACCCACACGCACACACACGCACACGCACACGCACACACATCCTTGGCAATCCTACACGATCATTTGTCGAAAAAAGCTCAAACGCCCGCAGCAGACGACAAAGCTCGTTCGTCGTTGTCCTCGATTTGCGTGTGACGCGACGCGCGTAGGTGCCGTGGTGCACTCGCACGACGACGTGAACTCGTGCGGCACCACGCACTGCACTTCCGAAGAACTGGTTCAGAAAGCGTAGCCAAATCGAAGAAAACGTTGTCCTTCCCCATGTCGGAAGACTCGATCTGCGCTAGTCGAAAATCCTATGCTAGAACGACCAGTTCTCGAAACGGACAGGTGCATACCATAGGCTTTCCGAGCAAAAGCACCCTGGACTTCATCTGTCCTCCGTACCACACTCTGGACTGTTGTTTACCCAGGTAAGCAAAATCACTACGGTCAGCGGCAACACGCCCGCTTCATACCCACGCGCGACAGTCTAGAAAGGAGCTGTTCTATTTCTGCGCCGACTAACGTTTGTGGGACTACGTCGTAAAATTTTCGGCGCATTCATACTCGCGACATACTGCTCAATATAAATGTAAGAACTTCGCAAACTAAAAGCAGCTGCGGTTAATTCCCATCGCAGGCAGCGTGCTTTCTTCGCAAATTGTATTTTTCTGCGCTCGGATATGTCTCCAAAATAGGACAATTTTCATATACTTCCTTGTTTCGAAGTTCACACATGTATGCTTGAAAATGATATTGCCTCGAAACACACTATAACACGCACGAAAGCGCATGAAAATCACCACTGCATGCATTATGTGCGGACAGGTGCACACAACTGCACAGCGTAACCTGCGTCTCGCCGTACAATTACCAAATGCTAAACCATAATTAGTATGACCCCTCTTACTGGCTGGGCAGTACGCCTCAGCCAATATTCCTTAGTGCTTTGCAAACGATGTATTTTTAAAAGTGTTATTTGACCACGAAATAGGGCCAAGGAATCGCTAGACTCATTGTCAACAGGGCCGCTTTTCTTCTGCTACTCTTTGTTCGTTTGTTTTCTGCGCAATGTTCCACGTCGAGCGTACAGGTCGCCCGACTCCGAACAATCCCCTTCAAAACGCACACTATGCGTGTGTGGCGCATCCCGACGCCCCGGACTCCGCAACAATAGGCATCGAGCGGTAGCCCCAGCCCGACGCAGCACGCGTGAATATTACACTGCGTCCGTTACGGTCAGACGCCTCGTTCGGATTTCCACGGTTTGTCTCAGGATGGGAAAGGGGGGCGAAGGGGAGGGGGCAGTGAAGAGGACCGCGAGCGTCCGCGCGCGTAGCAGGCAGCGCAAACGTCTCCTCCGACGGACTTAGGGCCGCCGCAGGGAGAGAGGAGGCTGCCTCTCGACGAGAAGTCGACGGCCACGTCGTTCCTGCGCCGTGTTTTCCACTGCGAAAGATCACCAGGGACAGTTCTCACCCCGCGGAGAAGTCCTGAGCGATGAAGCGAGCGGGCGCGCCCGGGCGAGGGTCTCTTCTTTTGTGACCCCCGCCGCAGTGCGTGCATTGGGGCCCCAGCCCCGGAGTGGCGAGAGGCTTCCCCTTTCCCACGTCGCGGGCGCTCTGCTGTCGCACACAGCGATGAGAGCGCGGCGTGTGATTCCACGAGCGCGCCGGTGTGAGAGTTTTCACACCGCGCGCAGCCGTGATTCGGTACAACTGCTTTTTTTTTTATTTCCTTTACTGGCAACCTTTCAACGGGTCGCTCGCGGCGACGGGCGGCCGTTTGGCAGCGGTCGTGCGACCGCCGTCTCCACTTCGCGCGCACACCCGTCGTCGCCCAGCCACTTTACGGTGGCCTGCACTCTCGCCTGTAGTGGCTCTGCTTGTTCGCGGGATCCCTCGCGGCTCGCCGTGTCTTTGTAGTGGGTGTGAGCAGGATTCTTTAACTTGTAACGTCGCTCGCGCCCGACTCCTTTCTTTCTTTCATTTTCTTTTCATTGGTTTATTTCCGTGGTACGCGCGGCAGGTAACACGTAGAGGTTTTACTAAAGAGACGCCTACATAAACGCCGCTGGCGGTATCACCTACCATGCTAAAGTTGTTAAGGAAATTAAGTAGAAAAAAAGGAGAGACAAAAGAACTACATCCGCGCTCCGGCGTCATTAACTACCGGTGCGAGAACGGGCTCCTGCAATGGCTCAATTCAGTTAGGATCCTTTTACCTCGGCTAAGTTTGACTTCAAGCAGCCCGCTTGTGCATCTCAAGTGACAAGAACACAAACTTGCTTGGAAGTGGAAAGCCCATCTGCCAAAAGTCGTGTTGCGTTCTGAGATGTCCTAAGGCAAAGGACGGCGCCTGCACTCGCTTACGGCGATGCACACTTTCGTACGTTGTCCTGTTCATCTGGGGTAGCATGCATGCTAGGCGAGCCCTCAGGCAAACAACTACAGATACCACGTGTCTCTCTCTGTCTGGCATGGCTGATTGAACTGTCCTAATTAGAAACGCTATTACATCGTGACGTAGAGCGCGGTGCGCAGGCCACATATACTTAGTGCCGATGGACATCTCGACAACCATATAGTGCGGAGCGAGAGGTGTGACGTACGTGACAGTGCGCCAATAAGAAAGAAGAGCGCACGCGAAAATACCCACGCCTATCGACGGTAATAAGTCGTTTGCACGCGATGACAATGGCATGCATCCCCCTAATTTGATCTTTTTTTTTTCGTAGCAAACATTGCCGCTCATCATCGCTGACATATTTAATTTCTGTGACAGAATTGAACAGCAAGAGGTTAAACATAAAGAAAAAAATGAGTTCACGACACGGGCTCATGGTCAGCTAACTGTTCTGAACATGAACCGTTCCTTTAAATTAACCCCAAGCCCCTCCCCATGGGTCCGTCATATCCCAGAAGCATCTCTGGAAAGTAAGACCCCGTTAACTATCATAGAGAGAAATATAATAAAATACTCTCTCCCCCTCTCCTGTCGGCTTTAAAATGAAGCATTACATTGGTATGAGTCGATACAACCTTGGAACTGATCGATAGTAAACGCCGTACGCTTTCAGAAAAAAGTGAAGACTGAACTTGTTATCTCGATTGAAGGGTGAGGGGAGAAAAAAAATTAACGCTGAAAACTTCATCAGCTTATTCCAAAAGCAGTGCTATGCACTCTGGGAACTATTCACCATCATTCTCAATGGCGACTGTCAGCTGCCACTATGCTCGCGCCTCCGTACGCAAAGCTCTCAGCGCACGGTCATCGCCCAATCCCTGCTTTCATCTCCACCCCGAGCATTCCGAGGCGTCTATATGGTAGCCGGGAATCGTGTCTCTTCCCACCCCAGTCGGGCACATCAGTCGCTCTACCACGGAGGCCAGCCACCACCTCATCTTCCCAGCGTGCCCACTTGCTGTTAGGCGAGCTTCCCCTTCATAACAGGTATCGCCCAGTGCGTAACTCCCGCGCGCGTCGAAACCAGCGGCGTGCCCGGCGATGGCGAGATAGTGGGCGCGCGCTTATACGTGCGCGTGTGGCGTGTCCCGTTGCGCCCACATCGCGCGACCGCAGCGGCAGCGTGGGACTTCCCGGACCGCCGCAGCATCCGCCGCTGCGCGGGCCACGTGCCGCTCATCATCAGGCGCTCGCTTATTAGGCCAGGGCTCCTTGTTTGCGCTTTCTCGGCTACGAACACCTTGCGCGCCCCGCCCCACCGGCGGTCGTGATCACGCGGCAGCACGCCACAGATGTCTCTCTCTCTCTCTCTCTTTCTCTCTCTCTCTCTCGCTCTTACTCCCTCGCGCGAACATTTTGATATTGGCGCTCGAGGAAGAGGACGGGGGGGGGGGGGGGGGGTGGAGTCTGGCACAGATGATCCCCGTCGGGGTTGCATTGTGAGCGCCGAGCATCGTCCTGGGGGACGACGTTGGCCGACTTTCACATGGAGCCCCCCTTTGTGCGACGCTGCTGCCGTCGGTTACACGGTTACACGTTTTCGGCCCCGTTCAGTCGGCGTTCGAGTCGGCTGAGAAAGAAGGCGGTGTGCATAAAAGTGGCGCCGGAGGGGCCGGCTCCCGATGGGAAGCGCGGCCGGGACCTGCCTTCTTTTGTGCTACGCCGGGAAACGGGATACGGCGCTAACGACGACGCTTAAACGGAGGGCAGCGAGAGAGGGAGAGAAAAAAAGTCAGAGAAGCCTGACAGTGGAACGTGGAATTCCGGAAAGAGGGAGAGACCAGCGTGAAAAAGGAAACAGGAGAAGCGCACTCTGCGCGAAGTGTTGCAATCGGATGAATGGAAAAAAGAAAAGAGAAAGGCTACTACGTACTACTACGAGGGTTGTGTCACGTGGGAAAGCTCATCTCAGGGCGCGGGATATGACAATGTTTTGGTAAAATACCTTTTTTTTTTCTGGTCAGGATAAACGGAACGCAAAATTGCTCTCTGTAGTGTGTACCGAATACGTTCGTTCGTATGTATAATGGTGGAATTCTGCCTACCGTATACGCGTGATTAGCTAACGTGGTGGCTAATTACAGCGACTGCTTTTGGCTGCTATAGCGACAAGCCTCGCGGAAGGCGAAGAATAAATATTTGTTGAAGCCCAGCATGGTACGTGTTTGGGCCATTTGGTGCGTGACTATGTGTGGGTGCGCATCCAGCGCAAAGGCAAGAAAAACACAGCAAGAGCGACAGGACAAGTGCGCTGTCATGTTGCTCTTGATGCGCCTCGTCTTTGCTCTGTGGATTCGCAAGTATTTATTGAACTCCTCTCGCCGTGCTCCCACGCACCAATTTTAGCACTAGGGAATATCGTTAAAGAAGGAAACGCAGGAGGACAATTGCCGTGGGAATGTCGTCAACTAAATTTTTTTTACACACAACGGTGAGTCTGTAAGGTTTATAAACCATTTGTCCCTGGGATATCCAGAGAAGGAATGTTATTGTAGTATGCGAGGGCAATCGGCGAATTACAGCTTATGCTTCATCGTTTTCTGTTCAAAGGGAAGCACAACTACAGGTATCACGTGAAGGTTCCAGTTCGACAGCCGCAAACGCAACTTCGCGGTTGGTCTAGTTTACGGAGCCATGCGTAAACGTACAAATTGTTTCTGTGGACGTCAAACATAATTTGTAGCGCAGTCTGTTTGAGAGTTAGCGGCGGTATTTCAGTTTGCGGTATTGTGGTATTGTGTATTGTAGTGTGGTATTGTGTGTTGTGTAGTGTGGTATTCTGTGTTGTGTAGTGTGGTATTGTGTATTATTTCAGTTTGTGGTATTTCAGTTTGTTGTATTGTGACAGGCGTAAAGTGAGCCAACGAGCCACGACGAACCGCGTACTGTACGCGGCCTGCGTCTAGAAAGGCAAGCAAGATGGTGAGTAAAAAGCCGGGGAATGTAGCCTAACAAGCACTGTACTGGCGAAGACGACCATTACTTAATGGAGACGGGATGGTTCTTGGGAATGACTACAAACGCTGCTATGAAGGTACACTTTGCAAGCAGGATATCTCCAGGACCTTTGGCGGTGCCCACAGGCATACGCAAGTGTTTGTCGTGCACGATACTCGTCATGAAAATGCTTTGTTAGCGTGGTGTTGGGGTCTCGGTGCTGACGCCCGTTATTGCAAATGGGTCGCAAGCCCCAAGGGTAGCGTTGGCCTGGCGGCCTGGGGCACAGGAAGCATCCGAAGGTCCCGGCAAAGCATGAGTAGACTGGTAACAGAACAACTTGTTTATTCTAACATCGCAAAAGAGCGGCCGGTCAGGTCGACCGAAGTGGAGAGACGGGAGAGCACGTAACTCAACAGAAGAAATCGGAGCCTCTCTCCTGGCGTCCGGGGGCAGCTGCTCTTATACTCTCGGCGTCGCGGGCCAGAAGGAAGGTCACGGGATGAGCCCACGCGACGGCGGAGCATGAGCCCACGACGGCGCGCACGGTCGAGCCGAGAGACATGGTGAGCCGAGTGTAGTGACGCATCGCCAACCCGCCGACGGACAGACCTCCTGGCACCTCACTTGGGGAGCTCCGCTCCCCGGCTGCCGCGCTTTGACAAGCGTGGGCACACACACACACACGCACATACGAAGACACGTGGCACTGAAACACGCCTGGACACGCTTGGCGGGGAGGCGTTGCGGCGGCGTCGAACGGGCCAAAATGTCCGCCGCTTTGAACGAAGCCCCGGCGTCCGTTGCATCCGCGCCGGCATTACCGCGCGTTGTAGGCGAAACGTAACAGACCGCCCCGCCGGGGGAAGGAGATCCCGATGGTCAGGGGACTGCATCCGCTGTCCGGAGGGATGTCGCTCGATGATGCTCATAACCGAAGTCGGGCGTCCTTTGGCGTTTCTTGAGCGCAGCGCACAGAGAAGGCCTCGTTCTCACGTTCAGGTGCACACAGGACACTGCAAAGTGACTTCGGGAGAGTTGACATTTTTGTTCTCGTTTCCGGCAAGCGTTAGAACTACGCCGAAAGTCAACCGCTCAGTCAGCAAGCACGGCACAACCCTCACTAAGCCCTGCCAGGCTCTTTCCCCTTTTATACTGCTGCCTAGTTCCTTACAGTAGTTTAGCAGCACTCAGAACGCGTCCACAAATCGGAAAATTGCACTAGAAAGCACATCATCACTTTGAAACACTACACGAAAGCAATAGGTTAAAAATCCTGCCTCAGGAAGAAAAACATCAGTAACAAGCAATTTTGAGGCTGATTCCCACGTTAGGGGCTTCGACTTAAGCCATCGGCGTTACCGTTGAGACTCCCCTTTTTGTAACGTACCTCAAAGGAATATTGTTGCAAAGCGAGGCTCCAGCGCAGGAGGCGGCCATTTTTGGGAGAGATGGTCTGCAGCCATTGGAGAGGGCAGTGATCCGTTTCAATGATAAACCTCGAGCCGGCTAGGTAACATGACAATTTCTGAACGGCCCACACGATACACGCACACTCTTTCTCGGTGGCGCTATACGCCTGCTCACGACTCGTCAGCTTACGACTAGCATACAGGACGGGGTGTTCTACTTCTCCATTTTCCCGTTGGCACAGTACAACGCCCATGCCTCGCTCACTAGCATCACACTGAACAACGAACCCTTTTGTGTAGTCGGGCGATCGTAGCACAGGCTGGCTTGTTAGGGCGCTCTTTAGGGCGCTAAAAGCTCTTTCCTTTGCCTCGTCCCAGACGACTGTTTGCGGCTCTGTCTTTCTTAGAGCATCCGTTAGGGGAGCCGCGATATCAGAGTACCTGGGGATGTACCTCTGATAGTAGCCGGCGACACCTAAGAACGACCGAATATCGGTCTTCGTGCGCGGTTGCGGGAAGTCTCGCACAGCGGCCACCTTTATTTCAGAGGGGCGGCGACGACCCCGACCAATCACGTGTCCGAGGTAGACAACCTCGGCCTGTGCTAACTGGCACTTGGGAGCCTTGACTGTCAAGCCCGCATCGCGCAGGCGGGTTAGCACTGCCCGCAAGTGCGCCATATTGTCACGTGGTAGTGACGGTGAAGAAAGAAGCAATACGGTGGAATACAAAACTAGCTTTTATTGGGCGAACCTGTGCCCACAAAAACAGGCTACACTTATAGCACAACGATAGCGGCGAACACGGTCGGCGATCGTCGGAAAACTGATCAGCGGGTCAAGCGCGTCGGCTTTTATAGATCAGTCGTCGAATGTTTCAGATTAACTGATGGGACCCGCGTGTCTTCCACAAAGTTCTACACCATTCGTGTCACGCGATGAAATCTGATAACACAAGGTTCGGCGACAACAGACACGCGGATAGAAGCGTCGATAACTTTCCAGAAACGTCGGATACATGCAGGCGCGTCCCTCGCTGTGCGATTACAGTTGTTAAGCGGCGAAACGTGGTTGCCCGGTTACCCCCTCTTAAAAAGCATCGACCCGATGCTGCTAACAAACGAAAGTAACAAAGAAAAGCACTCGTAGCAAAGAAAACAACAAACTAAGGAAGTTCATCAGCGTCCGTAAAATGGTTTAAGGCGCACCACGTGGACCACTTCAGATCGTGCGCGGCGCCGCTGTGAGTGCGAAATGCCGTCTGGCACGACCTCATAGTCTAGTGCGCCAATACGTCGGATGACCTTGTAGGGTCCGAAATAGCGTCGCAGCAGCTTCTCACTGAGTCCTCGCCGGCGTATCGGGGTCCATACCCAAACACGGTCGCCGGGCTGGTACTCGACGAAGCGTCGTCGGAGGTTGTAGTGTCGGCTGTCGGTACGCTGCTGGGTCTTGATCCGTAGGCGGGCGAGCTGTCGGGCGTCTTCGGCGCGCTGGAGATAGGTAGCGACGTCAAGATTCTCCTCGTCAGTGACGTGCGGCAGCATTGCGTCGAGCGTCGTCGTCGGGTTCCTGCCGTAAACCAACTTGAATGGCGTGATCTGTGTTGTTTCTTGCACCGCCGTGTTGTAGGCGAAGGTGACATACGGCAGGACCGCGTCCCACGTCTTGTGCTCGACGTCGACGTACATTGCTAGCATGTCGGCGAGGGTCTTGTTCAGGCGCTCCGTGAGACCATTCGTCTGCGGATGGTAGGCAGTTGTCCTCCTGTGGCTCGTCTGGCTGTACTGCAGAATGGCTTCGGTGAGCTCTGCTGTAAAAGCCGTTCCTCTGTCGGTGATGAGGACTTCTGGGGCACCATGTCGCAGCAGGATGTTCTCGACGAAAAATTTCGCCACTTCGGCTGCGCTACCTTTTGGTAGAGCTTTGGTTTCAGCAAAGCGGGTGAGATAGTCCGTCGCCACGATGATCCACTTATTCCTGGATGTTGACATCGGAAACGGCCCCAACAAATCCATCCCAATCTGCTGGAATGGTCGACGAGGAGGTTCGATCGGCTGTAGTAATCCTGCTGGCCTTGTCGGTGGTGTCTTGCGTCGTTGACAGTCTCTGCATGTCTTGACGTAACGGGCGACGTCGGCGGTCAGACGCGGCCAGTAATACTTTTCCTGTATCCTCGACAGCGTCCGGGAGAATCCGAGGTGCCCAGCGGTTGGATCGTCGTGTAGGGCGTGCAGTATTTCTGGACGGAGCGCTGACGGCACCACAAGAAGGTAGCTGGCGTGGACTGGTGAGAAGTTCTTCTTCACGAGCAGGTTGTTTCGTAGCGTGAACGAAGACAACACGCGCTTAAATGCCCTAGGGACAACGTCGGTGTTCCCTTTCAAATACTCGACGAGGCCTTTTAGCTCCGGGTCTGCTCGTTGCTGTTTAGTGAAGTCTTCCGCGCTTATTATCCCAAGGAAGGCGTCGTCGTCCACGTCGTCTTGCGGCGGGGGATCGATTGGGGCGCGTGATAAGCAGTCGGCGTCGGAGTGTTTTCTTCCGGACTTGTATATTACCGTTACGTCATATTCTTGTAGTCTGAGGCTCCACCGCGCCAGCCGTCCTGAAGGGTCCTTTAAGTTAGCTAGCCAACACAACGCGTGGTGGTCGCTGACGACTTTGAAAGGCCTGCCATAGAGGTAAGGGCGGAATTTAGCTGTAGCCCAAATGATGGCGAGGCATTCCTTTTCAGTCGTAGAATAATTACTTTCCGCTTTTGACAGCGACCGGCTAGCATACGATATCACCCGTTCAAGTCCTTGTTTCCTCTGGACTAGGACGGCACCGAGGCCTAGGCTACTGGCGTCAGTGTGGATTTCAGTATCGGCGTCCTCGTCGAAGTGTGCAAGTACCGGCGGCGACTGCATGCGTCGTTTGAGTTCTTGAAATGCGTCGGCCTGCGGCGTTTCCCAATTGAACTCGACATCAGATTTCGTTAGATGTGTTAGCGGCTCCGCGATGCGCGAAAAGTCCTTGACAAAGCGCCTATAGTAGGCACACATGCCAAGGAATCTGCGCACTGCCTTCTTGTCGATTGGCTGCGGGAACTTTGCGATGGCAGCTGTCTTCTGCGGGTCGGGGCGCACTCCAGATTTGCTGATGACATGGCCTAGGAATAGAAGCTCATCGTAAGCGAAGCGACACTTTTCTGGCTTCAGGGTGAGCCCTGATGACTTGATGGCCTCTAATACTGTCGCAAGCCGCTTAAGGTGATCGTCGAAATTTCCGGCGAACACGACGACGTCATCCAAGTAAACAAGACAGGTCTGCCACTTCAATCCTGCTAAAACCGTGTCCATCACGCGCTGGAACGTTGCAGGCGCCGAGCACAGTCCAAATGGCATAACCTTGAATTCATAGAGGCCGTCTGGCGTGATGAAGGCGGTCTTTTCGCGATCCCTTTCGTCGACTTCTATTTGCCAGTAGCCAGACTTGAGGTCCATCGATGAGAAGTATTTAGCATTGCAGAGCCGATCTAATGCGTCGTCTATCCGTGGGAGGGGGTATACGTCTTTCTTCGTGATTTTGTTCAGTCGACGATAATCGACGCAGAAACGTAGGGTTCCGTCCTTTTTCTTCACTAAAACAACTGGAGACGCCCACGGGCTTTTCGACGGCTGGATGATGTCGTCACGCAGCATTTCGTCGACTTGTTGTCTTATAGCTTCGCGTTCTCGCGTCGAAACTCGGTAAGGGCTCTGGCGTAGTGGTCGAGCGCTCTCTTCGGTGATTATGCGATGCTTTGCGACTGGTGTTTGTCGAATCCTTGATGACGTCGAAAAGCAGTCTTTGTATCGTCGAAGCAGACTTCTGAGCTGTTGCTGCTTAATCACGGGGAGACTTGGATTTATGTTGAAGTCTGGCTCGGGAACTGCGGTCGTCGGGGTAGATGCAACAGAATCCGAGAGGACAAAGGCATCGCTGGTTTCCTGTATTTCCTCGATGAATGCGATCGTCGTGCCCTTGTTGATGTGCTTGAACTCCTGGCTGAAGTTTGTCAGCAACACTTCAGTTTTCCCTCCATGCAGTCGAGCGATCCCTCTTGCGACGCAAATTTCACGGTCGAGCAGTAGACGTTGGTCGCCTTCGATGACGCCTTCTACGTCGGCGGGTGCTTCGGTGCCGACCGAAATAACGATGCTGGAGCGAGGCGGGATGCTCACTTGATCTTCGAGCACACTCAAGGCGTGGTGACTACAAGGGCTCTCCGATGGTATCGCTTGATCTTCCCACAGCGTTATTGACTGCGACTTCAGGTCGATGATTGCGCCGTGTTGGTTCAGGAAGTCCATGCCGAGAATGACGTCTCGTGAACACTGTTGCAGAATAACGAAGGTGGCAGGGTAAGTCCGGTCATGAATGGTAATTCTTGCCGTGCAGACTCCAGTCGGCGTAATGAGGTGTCCTCCAGCGGTCCGAATTTGGGGGCCCTCCCATACAGTCTTAACCTTCTTCAACTGGGCGGCGATGTGTCCACTCATTACGGAGTAATCGGCCCCTGTGTCGACTAAGGCAGTGACTGCGTGGCCGTCGAGAAGCACGTCAAGGTCGGTGGTTCTTTGTCTGGCGTTGCAGTTAGGTCGTGGCGTCGGATCACGGCTGCATCGTGTTGAACTGAAGCTGGAACGTCGCTTCGTCAAGTCGTCTTTCGTCGGTGTAGTCTTGGCTTCCTGACTTCGTCGGGACGGCGGCGTGTCGTCATTAGGTCGTCGAGATGGTTTCTTCGTCGTCTTCGTCGGCGGCGGAGGATCTTCGTCAGTTCGACGAACAGCAACCGCACCTCCATCGGTTGCTGCTTTTAGTTTTCCGGATATGGGCTCGCAGAGCGGCCCCGGGCTGGGCCGGTGTATGGTCGGTGCTGCGGCGACAGGTAGCGGCCTGGTGACGGCGAACGGGACGGTCGTCGAGGGCTCCACTGAGTAGCGGCGAGGTAGTCGGCGATGTCACGAGGGCGTTCACCTTCCCTCGGGCGCTGTGCGTTCACGGCGAAGCCTCGCAATCCCAGGTCGCGGTATGGGCATCGGCGGTATACGTGGCCGGCTTCGCCGCAGTGGTAGCAGAGCGGGCGGTGGTCGGGGGCGCGCCAAATGTCCGTCTTCCTCGCGTAGGTGCGCTGGGCGACGGGTGGGCGTGCTGGCGGCGGCGGCGGTGGACGACGGAATTGTGGCGTTACAGGGCCCTGGCGTTGTCGCGGAGGGGGAGCTTGACGGCGTGCGACGGCGGCGTAAGTCATCGCTTCTGGCTGGGGCTGCGGTAATTGTGGTTGCACCTCAGGAACTCCTAGCGATCGGTGCACCTCTTCTTTCACGATGTCGGCGATCGAGGCCACTTGAGGCTGCGACGATGGCAAGACCTTGCGCAGTTCTTCGCGCACGATGGCCCTGATGGTCTCGCATAAATCGTCCGTGGCCAGTGATTGAATTCCGGAGTAGCTTGTTGGCTTGGTGCGTCGGTCAAATTGCCGGTTCCGCAATTCCAGTGTCTTCTCGATGCTCGTCGCCTCACGAAGAAACTCGTCGACGGTCTTCGGTGGGCTTCTTACCATACCGGCGAAAAGTTCCTCCTTTACACCACGCATCAGTAGACGTACTTTCTTCTCCTCGGACATTTCTGGGTCGGCGTGGCGGAACAGACGGCTCATTTCCTCAGTGAAAATCGCGATCGTCTCATTCGGCAGCTGCGCTCTTGTCTCCAGTAGAGCTTGGGCTCGCTCTTTTCGCACGACGCTTTGAAATGTTTGCAGGAAGCCGCTTCGGAAGAGGTCCCACGTCGTCAAGGTGGCTTCTCGATTCTCGAACCACGTCTTGGCGGCGTCCTCCAATGCGAAATAGACATGTCGTAGCTTGTCGTCGCTTGCCCAGTTGTTAAACGTAGCGACCCTCTCATACGTTTCCAGCCAGGTTTCCGGGTCCTCAAATGTGGAACCGCGGAACGTTGGTGGTTCCCTGGGCTGCTGCAGCACGATGGGGGACGCCGGGGCTGCCATTGCGGTTGCCTTGGCCACAATCTTCTTGGTCTTCTCAGGTAGAAGTCCGTGCTCCGGGGGCAGCTGTTGAAGACGGCGGCTTGCTCGGTGGTCCGGGACTACGTTGGTGTTCTGTTTGTGGTCTGGGCTGGGATCACGGCTTGTCGGGGGCGTCCTGTACATGGACGAAAAGCACCTCCACCAGATGTCACGTGGTAGTGACGGTGAAGAAAGAAGCAATACGGTGGAATACAAAACTAGCTTTTATTGGGCGAACCTGTGCCCACAAAAACAGGCTACACTTATAGCACAACGATAGCGGCGAACACGGTCGGCGATCGTCGGAAAACTGATTAGCGGGTCAAGCGCGTCGGCTTTTATAGATCAGTCGTCGAATGTTCCAGATTAACTGATGGGACCCGCGTGTCTTCCACAAAGTTCTACACCATTCGTGTCACGCGATGAAATCTGATAACACAAGGTTCGGCGACAACAGACACGCGGATAGAAGCGTCGATAACTTTCCAGAAACGTCGGATACATGCAGGCGCGTCCCTCGCTGTGCGATTACAGTTGTTAAGCGGCGAAACGTGGTTGCCCGATAAAGATAAGTACACGTGTCAATATGCTCAGGCCAGGATGCGGAGAATATCGCTACGTCGTCTAGGTACGGTAAAGCGAATTCTTGCTGTCCCCGCAACACTTTATCCATGAGGCTTGAAAAGCAGTATGGCGCGTTCTTCAAACCAAAACTCAAAACTTTAGGACGGAATGTCCCCATTGGTGAAATGAATGCCGCATACCTACTAGCCTCTTCTGTAAGTGGAACCTGCCAATAACCCCTGACAAGATCTAGGGTGGAAATAAACTGAGCGCTACTCACTCTCTCAAGGCGCTCCTCGATGTTAGGGATCGGATAAATTTGATCCTTAGTGATGGAATTAAGCCTGCGGTAGTCGACGCAAGGACGAGGTTCCTTGCCCGGTACCTCAACTAAAATCAAAGGGGAGGTATAATCACTCTCACCCGCTTCAATAACCCCGAGCTGTAGCATTTTCTTTACCTCAGCCTCCATAATATCGCTCTGGCGGGGTGACACCCGGTACGCCTTGGATCGTACTGGCTCTGGGGAGGTAAGTTCTATGTCATGAGTAAGGACAGAAGTCCTACCAGGCCTCTCAGAGAACAGACCTTGAAACTCTTGTAAGAGCTGGTGTAGTTCGGTTTTCTGCTCAGGCGACAGCGATGCTTTACTTATTAAGTCACTAATGACTTGATCGGTGTCTTTCCTGTTCGTCACTGAGCCTAGTCCCGGAAGCTCGACCGGAAGCTCTTCGGGAACGTTTACCATCATGCACACCACTGCTTCCCGTTGCTTATAGGGTTTGAGCAGATTACAGTGGTAAACTTGCTGTGCTTTCCGCTTTCCTGGCAGACTCACCACGTAGTTAACGTCCGACAGTTTTTGAACAATCC
Source organism: Dermacentor andersoni (assembly GCF_023375885.2). Lineage (NCBI taxonomy): Eukaryota > Metazoa > Arthropoda > Arachnida > Ixodida > Ixodidae > Dermacentor > Dermacentor andersoni. The sequence goes on from NC_092814.1 coordinate 297,328,424, forward strand.
GTGCTGGGCCCTCCCACTGCACGTCGAGTTTGTTCTTTAGCGATGTGCGCAATATCATGACCTCATCGCCCACCTCAAAACGACGGGCCCTGGCTGTCCGATCATAATAAACCTTGGCCCTCTGCTGGGCCTCTGCCATTGCTTCACCTGACAACTCCTGTGCCCTTCTTAAGCGTTCGAGGAGCTTAAGCACGTACTCTACCACGACTGGGTCGTCGCCCCTGCCTTCCCATGATTCTCGAAGCATGCGAAGCGGAGATCGCAGCGAGCGACCGTACACCAGTTCAGCTGGCGAAAACCCCGTAGCCGCATGCGGCGCGGTCCTTAATGCAAACATCACTCCAGGCAGACACAGCTCCCAGTCAGTTTGATGTTCAAAACACAAAGCTCTCAACACGCGCTTCATGACGGAGTGGAGCTTCTCAACGGAATTCGACTGGGGGTGGTGCACTGAGCTGTGTAACAGCCTTACCCCGCACCTTTCGAGAAAGGCTGTCGTCAAAGCGCTAGTAAACACTGTGCCCTGATCTGACTGGATTTCTGCAGGAAAACCAACTCGCGCAAATATGGACAGTAGTGCATTGACTATCTCAACTGAGCTGAGTTCTTTAAGCGGCACTGCTTCAGGGAACTTTGTCGCTGGGCAGATCACAGTCAAAATGTGTCGGTACCCCGTGGCTGTTACCGGCAGAGGTCCCACTGTATCAATAACGAGCCGTCTAAAAGGCTCCGTAATGATAGGTACCAACTTCAACGGCGCCCTCGATTTGTCCCCGGGCTTGCCCACCCGCTGACAGGTGTCGCATGTCTTCACAAAGTGGTCTGCGTCCCGAAAACACCCTGGCCAATAGTACTCTTGCAAGAGACGGTCCTTAGTTTTCTTAACTCCTAGGTGTCCGGACCACGAACCCCCATGCGACAAGCGCAACAGATCCTGACGATAGCATTGAGGCACGATCAGCTGATCGAACTCCACTCCCCTGCGGTCTAGATACTTCCGGTACAGGATCCCACCTCTTTCCACAAAGCGAGCATTTTTCTTGGCGATACCTTCCTTGATAATGCAGCGTATGTTTTCTAGGCTGCCATCCTTCTTTTGCTCGGCTATCAAAGCCGACCGGCTGACTTTTAGCAACCTGTTAAGTCCGTCTGACGTAGGCGCGATGAGCAAATCTGTAGATAGCTCTTCTAACTTTCCCGTGTCGGGAATTTCCTCTCCAGTATCTGGTGCCTTTAACGCTACAGGCTCAATTTTATTCAGTTCGGGCGTGCTCTGAATACCAGCTTGCTGCGCCTCTGACCCTTTTTCATTGTTTGACAACGTCGGTCCCGCAACTACCGCCTTTGCAGCGAGCTCCCGAACCTTCGATCTGGTTAAGGCCTGAACGCTAGCCTCACCAAACAAAAGCCCCTTCTCGCGCAGGAGGTGATCGGACCTGTTCGAAAATAGGTACGGGTACTGGGGGGGCAGCATAGATGACACTGCGGCCTCCGTCTCAAGTGCTCCGAAAGGTCCTTCAATAAGCACTTTTGCTACCGGCAGACACACGCTATGAGCTTCCACTGCTTGCTTGATCCATGCGCACTCGCCCGTGAACATATCGGGTTCTACGTAAGAGGGGTGAACTACATCCATTGTAGCTGCGGAATCGCGAAGCACTCGGCACTCTTTCCCGTTCACGAGGAGGTCTCGCATGTAAGGCTCGAGAAGCTTCATGTTCTCGTCAGTGCTGCATAAAGACAAAAACACGACTTTTGTTTTTGTTTCTGGACACTGCGCCGAAAAGTGACCCGGCTTCTGGCACGTATAACAAACGCGCGCTTGCCTCGTCTCGAACCGCTTTCTGCGTTCGGCTTCGGTTGCCGCCGTCTCCTTACGTTCGGTCGGACTGCTTTCACTCGCATCCGCACTACGTGTATCCCCCTTTGCTCTCATGGGTGTGAACTTCGGCCTCTCAAACTTGGAGCCAAATTCACCCTTTTGACCGTCCTTAGCTCCGCGAGCCCGACGCGTCACAAACTCCTCGGCTAGCTCAGCGGCTCTAGCCACCGTACTAACGTCTGGCCTATCCAAGACCCAGTACCGCACGTTCTCAAGTAACCGACTATAAAACTGTTCTAGCCCGAAACACTGCAGAACTTTCTCGTGGTCACCAAACGCTTTCTCTTCTTTGAGCCACTCCTGCATGTTTGACATAAGCCTGTACGCAAACTCTGTATATGACTCACTTCTGCCTTTCTCGTTTTCCCGAAACTTCCGACGGAACGCCTCCGCTGACAGCCGGTACTTTTTTAGCAGACTCGATTTCACTTTGTCGAAATCCTCTGCCTCCTCTCTCTCCAAGCGAGCGACTACGTCGGCCGCCTCGCCGGGTAACAAAGTTAGCAAGCGCTGTGGCCACGTTTCCCGAGAGAACCCCTGCTTCTCGCACGTTCGCTCAAAGTTAACCAGGAACAAACCAATGTCCTCTCCAAGCTTAAACGGCCGCATCAGGTCAGTCATTTTGAACAATACTCGTTCTCCTGCACCGTGTGCCTGACTTCCATTACGAGCGCGTTCCATCTCTAACTCGAGACGCTTCATTTCCAAAGCGTGTTGACGGTCGCGCTCTTCTTTTTCTTTCTCTTTTTGTTCTTTTAGTTCGCGCTCCTGTTTCTCTTTTTGCTCTTTAAGTTCGCGCTCCTGTCTTTTTGCCGTCTCCCTCTCCTCAATGGTCTCAAGGCATTCCGACAGCTCGTCATCCTCAGCTTCTAACTCAAGAATAGCCCTTAGCAGTTCTGGTTTTCTGAGTTTGTCTGAGACATCCAGACCCAACTCTCTCGCAAGCTCCAGCAATTTCGGTTTGCGCAACGACTTCAAATCCATGGCTGCTCTGAATGCTGCTTTCTCTACTGCCTACTATTGTCTTGCCGCAAACTAACCCGGCAGCAACGACAACCACAATTACCAGCTCTGTTTCTGACACTAACAAAAGCCTGGCAAAACTCAGAAGAAGAAAGTCCCGCACTCACCAAACCTCGCAGCCAAGAATTCAGCGCAGTCGTTCCGCTGCAGGCAACCAGTCAT